>NC_056624.2:169082003-169387182 GCF_002870075.4 Lactuca sativa | reverse complement strand
AGCCAGTCCTAAGGAATGTCATCTTCACGCTGTAAAGAGAATTTTTTGTTACTTTAAGCATACACCCAATCTTAGGTTATGGTATCCTTGAGATTATGAGTTCAAGATGGTTGGATACACTGAATTCGATCATGGTGGATGTCGCATTGATCGTAAAAGTACATCAGGAGGGGCTCAAATGCTTGGAGATAGATTGGTAAGTTGGTCCAGCAAGAAGCAGACATCAGTGGCTTGCTTTACTGCTGAAGCTGAATATGTAGCCACTGGAAGGTGTTGTGCTCAGATTCTATGGATTCAAAATCAGCTCTTATATTATAGTCTAAACTTCTTAAAGACTCCGATATACTATGATAACACCAGTGCCATTCAAATGATACAATATCTAATGCTGCATTCCAAGACCAAGCACATAGATATCCATCATCACTTTATCAGAGACATTGTTCAAAATGGAAAAGTGGAGTTGTTCTACATCCACTGATCAACCGGCTGACATTTTCACCAAGGCATTGGACGAGAAGAATCTAAACAAATTGATTGCGGATATTGGCATGCTTTAATTGAATTAATTTTTTTCTAGCTTGTTTAAATTAACATTGCTTCTGTTTGCTTTCTAATGAACACAAAAAACACAAAAATAAATGTTTTTTTAATGTTGAAAGATCTTTACATTTTCTGCTTAAGCTTTGCTTCTAATATTTATTAGTATTCTCTTCTCTTTCTTTTATCTATCTTTCAGGCCTATCTAAGATCTATATGCACCTCCTTCCTCCAGAGTTTGCAAGAGCTAGAGTTATCCAAAATGTTCTGAATATTATTGGTGTTGAGAAGAATAGTAGCATCATGTCCTATTCTTGTTGATAATTCCCTTTTTCTCCTCGACTCACTGTTATGGATTAAAGGAGCAACCATCAATGTTGTGAGTCTTATTTTCATCTACTGACTCATAATCCTATAAAATCTCAAATGTCCTCATGTTAATCTTGTCAACACGATGATTTCGTGGATTTGATCCAATTAACTCATTGGTGACAAAGATTATTTTCTGCTAATCTCTTTCACTTGGTGAACATGATGCTTGGAATCAATTTGTAATATCTAAACTATTAAAGGCATTTTATATCTTTGATTTCTATGAATTGTATTTGTGTTTGATATACTTCATCTTGTTTGCTTATTCTTTTATAGACATTGTTGAGGAATAGATATCTCAGAAAATGGAAATACATTTATGACCATTCAATTCAAATGAATTGATGGATCAAGTCATTATCATGCTTCTGAAAAGGCTTCAAAAATATCCTTTTTAGAATATTTCCTTGTTTGACTAACTCTTTTTATTGTATTCTTATATTATTTATTATTTTGTACCATTTTTAAAGACTTGACAATGGCATTTTATAAGACAAGTATGTAACTATTGACAATTCATCTTCCCAAGAAGCATGCTGATGTATGTGACAAAATCTCTCTCTAAGTATCTCATCAGCGAGACCATCTGCTGAGATATCATTGAGTCACCGCCTCACACTGATTGTCTAGCATCGTCTAAACTTTCTAAGTGAGATTGCATGGTGAAAATAAAAAATTATAAAAAGGATTGGTTGTTTATTCTTAGTTAACTATCTTACCTGACTCCATCCCTAAAAGCATGCTTGTCATATGCATCAAGTCTCATGTTTTGCTGAAACGTCGAGCATAACCCAATGGCTTACCTTGATTGTATAGTCATCAATGTAAGAATTACTTGTTTGGTCCTTAAATGAGAAAGGGTTATTCATGTCATTGACCTCCTAGACTGAGGTATGACATGGTACCATAACAAATTAATGGTGAATCTTTGATTCTAGACTGCAACTAACTCTATGATGTAAGGATTAAACCATTTATTGCTGACAGGTTATCATTGTTGATGATTCACGCTGATTTCACCTCAGTGTGACTGATGATATATGGTCAATTAGCATGACCCAGACCGCTCTAGCGCGCCAGTCTGGCTTGGCGCGCTTCTGCCAGCCTTGCCTGGCGTTCCCTTACCAACCTTGCCGGGGACTCCCTTGCCAGCCTTGTTGGGGACTATCCTATTGATTTATATGACCTAGTCCAGTCCGATGTCATTGGCCATGTACCAATAACACCAGACTGGGGGGACTTGATGATATATGGTCCATTAGCATGGCCTAGACCACTCTAGAGCGCCAACCTGGCCTGGCACGCTCCTGCTAGCCTCGCCTGGCATTCCCTTGTCAGCCTTGCCTGGTGCTCCCTTGCCAGTCTTGCTGGGGACTTTCCTGCCAGCCCGACCTGGTGCTCCCTTTCCTGGTGCGCGCCCGCCAGCCCTGCCCGATGCCTATGGGCGACCTTGCCCAACTCCTTGCTAGTTGGGCTTGAATTGGGCTGGCCCAAGGCCTGACCTAATTCCCTTGACCTAATTATCCCCTATATAATGAACAATATCTCCTCTATGGAGAAGGATCTTCCCCATGGCTCAGCCGCCACACTATACTCCGACCGGGTGGTTCAGCCACCACCCGCCGCCATCAGCCACCATACACCACCACCAACACCAAGATGGTTCTCTCAAGCTATTGAGGACCATCTCAGATCTATAAGCCAATCTAACTTGATTGTTGGAGTCTGCTCCCGTGGCACAGTCCCTGGGACGGCTCTAACACATCTCTCTGATTGTGATGTCCAAATCTCCGCCGCAGCAGAAGACCAGAAGAAGAATCGTCAGAGGTCCATGTCGCATCATTTGGCGCCATCCCGGATTCGAGCAAGTAGCAAAAGCCTGAGTTGGTTACAAGCTCGTTTTTGCCCAGATTTGTTCAGATCTGATGCATTTTCTATTGGATTAGTGTCTAAGCCCGTAACCATATTTGGTAAGTACTTGACCCGATTGTGCATGGTCCTTTTGGGTTGCTTTCACCAAAGCAACTTAACTGGAGAAATAAATAGAGAAAGAGGTTATTATGATTTATTAATATGTTATAAGAATAATATATTAAAGGAGAAATCATATTTGTTTAATTAATATTGGTCAATAATTAATTAGGAATTATTTTGTGATCAAGTGTAATTAATTAAACTAGAGGGGCTGAATTGTAATTATGTGATAGTTGCAAAATAGGGCAATGGTTATCCTTGTTAAAGGATGGACGAATTCAAGGATAATGATATCCTTAAAATCGTCCAAGGTCCAAGAGATAAGGGTTTTCAAGGCTTATCTTGTGGTTGCTTGGTGGGCAAGTAACTGGATAAGGATAAGGACTGAAACCCTAATCCCAACCCTATATAAAGACCCCTAAGGCCTTAGGATTTCGTCCACTTGATCCCTAGAGAATCTAAGGACGATTTCTACCTCCTCCCTTCTCTACCTATAGCCTCTCCAATTGCTTGTGGTGTTTGTGAGCCATTAGAGGCACTACACTTGTGGTGCTTGCCTTCAAGACTAAGGGTTTGAAGATTTAAGTTGTTATTGCAATATAACAACAAGAGGTATGTGATATAACCTTATATATGAATTTCGAAAATAGCATGCTACATCAGGGTTTTATCCATGTGTTCATAATGTTGTGTATCTAATAGTGAAAACATAGATCCAAATTAGGGTTGCATGCACACATAGGATTGTTTGTATAAAATCCATCAGTGGTATCAGAGCCTTTGGTTAACTTGTTTTCAATTAGTATTATTCAATTGTATGAACTTGACAAATTAGGGTTTATAGCCAATAAACCCTAGGAGGCCATAGATTTTGAGATTAGGGTTTCCTAACCATAATTTGCAAAAATCTTGAAAGGGTTTTTTGAATCCTTTCCTTTTAACCCTTAGATTTCGAGATTTGCCTCCTTCCCCAAGATAAGATCGTAAATTTTAGGGATTTGGATAATCCCATATCTTGTAATTATCTTTTAATAGTTAAATATGGTAATTAATGATTTTGAATTATCCCCTCCCATAATTTTCGAAATTTAGAGGGATAAAAGGGATTAGGATAAGTTAATTGTTTAAATGGTAATTATCCTCATGATTTAGATAATCCCTT
The DNA here is from genome assembly GCF_002870075.4 of Lactuca sativa. Lineage (NCBI taxonomy): Eukaryota > Viridiplantae > Streptophyta > Magnoliopsida > Asterales > Asteraceae > Lactuca > Lactuca sativa. The sequence continues at coordinate 169,383,134 of NC_056624.2, read as the reverse complement.
ATGATTTAATAATTTAAATTAATAGTTTAATTTGTGATAATTATTAAATCAAGAGTTTTAATATTTAAAATTCTAATTTAAATGGTATTAAATTTCGAAAATTTTAAATTGAAGATTAAAACCCTAGTATTTTTGAAATGTTTAAAATACACCCTATACTATTATATTATTACAAGCTTAATAAATATATATATATATATATATATATATATATATATATATATATGTATGTATAATTAAAATGCTAGTCTTACCGTTAGTAGGCCTCATTCACGAAGCCAGTCTATAAGGTGGGTATAAGGTTGTTGCCTATAAAATGGCACTTAATGGGTGTACACTCACACCCACCGCTTGCTTGACTGGTGGAGGGTCGTTAGCCGAACGGGTAGGATAGGGCAATCCTCTCCTCATTTATAAGTATAATGAATCTATATAAAGTAACTAAACATTTTTTAAAATTCCCAATCCTAGTTACTTTAGGCAAAAGTGAAAATGATGCAATCCCATGAAATTACACTTTGCACCCTTACGAAGAAGTTAGTGGAGCGTGTGTGGTTTACTGGCACACTAATTGGTTCTAAGAAAAGGTGGTAAAGGGTGATCCATTGTTTGTCATAGTTCGATGGAGCGTGTGTGGTTTACCGGCACATCGAATAGGTGATTGTAACAATGAAGGCACCATGTAGATTTGCATGGTTATTCACACCCACTTTGTGATCCTCGGCATCCCAGTCACAAACGAGAGGGGCATATCGAGATTTAAACATGCCATTGAAAGGTTCAATGAATCTCAAAGAAAATCTAGGAATTCTCAATAAAAAAACTTAAGGTTATGTTTTCAAGGTGAAGAATTAGTGAATCGTCATTCACTTACCTCTAAATTATTTGCATGTTGGATTACAGAATCCCTTTTCTATTATGTAAATAATGTTGTTGGGTCCTAGCTTTAATTTTTCATTTTGGGTGTTTAATTAGGGATTCAATTCTAATCAAACTTTGTCCTTTCTATTTGTAGATGTCTAACACAAACAACACTGCTGCTAGCTCATTCACGCTAATGAGCCTTTGTCAAAAAGTGACTTTCGATGGATCAAACTTTAGCGAATGGATAAGATACATTCGCACTATCGCGCGTTACGAGGACAAAGAGTATGTTCTCGATGAGAAGCTCGAGAAGATCAATCCGGAAACTGCTACTCCCGAAGAGATGGCTGTCTTTGAGACCCATGAGCGTGATGCAACGAAAGTTCATTGCATCATGATAGCCACAATGAACTCCAAATTCCAAAAGTCCTATGAGGACATGTATCCCTATGAAATGCATAAAGACTTGATGGAGAGATATCACCAAAGCGCGAGGCAAGAGTGATATGAGATCATTACGAATATGATCACTGCTAAAATGGGAAGTGGAGAGTCTCTAACCATGCACTTGCAAAAGATGCAAAGGTATGTTGATCGTCTTCGCAAGTTGAATGTCAACTTTGGGGAAGATTTGGCTATCGACATTGTTCTTCACTCCTTGCCCTCATGCTACAACCAATTTAGGATGACCTACCACATGAACAAGGAAGAGGTCACCCTAAGCAAACTCCAAGGGCTTCTAAGGAATGCTGAGAGCAACCTTAAGGACAAGTCTGTTGCACCAACTCCTAATCCATCCGCTGCTCCTGTTTTGGCTATAGGGCAGGGAAGAGGAAAGAAGAGGAAGGCTCCATCAAAGAGCCACCGCAAGGGAAAGTCCCAAGATGGTTCCTCTTCTAGTGGGACCAAGGTTGATCCTGCTAAGCCCAACCCTAACCCAAAAGAGGCAGAGTGCCATCATTGCCATAAAATAGGGCACTTGAAGAGAAGCTGCCTGGAATATCTGCAAGCCATCAAGGATGGAAAGATCAAGCCATCTTATGCAGGTATATACACAATTAAATCTAATGATTCATCTCATGCTATTTTTTGGGTTCTTGATACAGGATGTGGTCACCACATTTGTTCTGATTTGCAGGGACTAGGAAGAAATAGGGATGTGGAGCTTGGAAGAATAAATCTAATCACGGGGAACAGAAGAACGTCGGCTGTTACCAAGATTGGAGTGTATTCTTTAGTGCTTAGTAATGGATTGAATTTAGATTTAAATAATTGTTGCTACTCGCCAGATACGGCAAGAAACATAATTTCTTTTCATGGTTTGTTTAGACAAGGATTTAGATATTCGTTTAATAATGAGAATGGTTCAATTTATGCTTATCTAAATGGTGTTTTATATTTTGAAGCAATGCCTTGTAATGGAATTTATGAAACTGTTATGGTTGTAGATAACCTAGGAAATGATGTGTTGTGTATGGATTCTTCCAATAGTATGGATAAAGCATCTTTGTGTCATTGTCGTCTTGGACATGTCAACAAGAAGCGCATAGCCCAACTCCAAAAGGATGGAGTGTTGGAGTCATTCTACCTTAGGGAAGATGACACGTGCGAATCTTGTTTACTTGGAAAGATGACCAAGTCACCCTTCAGTGGCACTTGTGAAAGGGGTGAGGGTTTATTGGATCTCATACATACCGATGTATGTGGACCCTTTAGATCCACCATAAAGGATGGAAACCGATTCTACGTGACTTTCACCGATGATTATAGTAGATATGGGTATATTTACTTAATCAAGCACAAGTCTGAAACGTTTGAAAAGTTCAAAGAGTTCAAGAATGAAGTGGAGAATCAATTGCGCAGGAAAATCAAGATGCTTCGATCCGATCGAGGAGGAGAGTACCTAAGTCTTGAATTCCACGACTATCTCAGGGAATGTGGAATAGTTTCGCAATTGACGCCACATAGGACACCGCAGTTGAATTGTGTGGCAGAAAGGCGTAATCGAACCTTGTTAGATATGGTCCGTTCTATGATGAGTCGTGCTTCACTACCTATCTCATTCTGGGGGTATGCATTAGAGTCTGCCGCCCATATTCTTAGCCGAGTCCCTACAAAGAAGGTTGCCAAAACACCTCACGAGATGTGGACAGGGAAGGCTCCCTCGTTGGCACATATCAAGGTTTGGGGCTGTGAGGTTTTCGTAAGACGAGAGAATCACGACAAGCTCGAACCTCGTAGTGAGCGATGTATTTTCATCGGCTACCCACAGAGATCCTTTGGATATCTCTTCTGTAGACCGAGTGACAATGTTGTCTTCGTTGCAAGGAGAGGGGTTTTCCGAGAGCGAGAACTTATAAGCCAAGGAGACAGTGGGAGGCACATCGATCTTGAAGAGATTCAAGAATCGAGCGATGAAGGAACCTCTACCACTGGCGCTCAACCCGAGGAGGAAACTCCGGTTGAACCAATTGACCGGTCCTTACCTCTTAGACGTTACGAAAGAGTTAGAGTTCAACCCCAGTTGTATGGTTTTGATATTACTTCCGAAGGGGACACGTATATTAGTGATAGTACACTAGTAAATCTAGATGGACCTAACAGCTATAAGGAAGCCATGGCAGGCCTAAAGTCTGTAAGATGGAAGGAGGCAATGGATAATGAGATTCAGTCCATGTATGACAACCAAGTTTGGAATTTGGTTGACAATGTGCCTGGACGTAAGACGGTTGGGTGCAAATGGATCTTCAAGAAGAAGACTGACGTGGATGGGAATATGCACACGTATAAGGCACGACTGGTGGCGAAGGGCTTTACTCAAACTCCCATAGTTGACTATGATGAGACCTTCTCACCAGTTGCTAAGATAAAATCTATTAGGGTGATGCTAGCCATTGCTGCATTTCATGATTATGAGATATGGCAAATGGATGTCAAGACCGCTTTCCTTAATGGGAAGTTGGCTGAGGATGTTTACATGGCTCAACCAGAGGGTTTTGCCGATCCGAAGCATCCCAATAGAGTGTGCAAGCTTGAGAAGTCCATTTATGGACTTAAGCAAGCATCTCGCAGATGGAATCTTTGCTTTGATGAGAAATTCAAAGAGTTTGGATTTGTACGAAGCGAAGATGAATGATGTGTATATGTCAAGGCCAGTGGGAGTATAGTTAGCTTCCTTGTTTTGTATGTCGATGACATACTGCTCATAGGAAACGACATCCCGACTCTGTAGGAGGTAAAGTCCTGGCTCGGGAAGTGCTTCGCTATGAAGGGCCTCGGAGAGGCTTCCTATATTTTGGGAATAAGGATAGTGAGAGAACGAAGTAAAAGACTAATAGGACTTAGTCAGAATACTTACTTGGATAAGATACTAAACGCTTTAGTATGGAAAACTCGAAGAAGGGAGAACTACCGATACAGAGTAATGCCAAGTTGAGTAAGACTCAAAGTCCGAGTACCGAAGCCGAGATAGTAGAGATGAGCCGAGTACCTTACGCTTCCGCAGTTGGCTCGATCATGTATGCTATGACTTGTACTCGTCCTGATGTGGCCTTTTCCTTGAGCATGGTCAGTAGATATCAAGGGAACCCGGGCAAAGCTCATTGGATTGCAGTCAAGAATATACTTAAGTACCTTCGAAGGACCAAGGAATGGTTCTTAGTCCTCGGAGGGAGTGATGACTTGAAGGTGCGAGGGTATAGTGACGTCAGCTTCTAGACCGACAAGGACAACTACCGTTCGCAATCAGGCTGGGTCTTTACCCTAAATGGAGGAGAAGTGACTTGGAAAAGTTCCAAGCAGGAAACTGTAGCTGATTCAACGTGCGAATCAGAGTACATTGCAGCGAGCGAAGTGTCAAAGGAGGCGATATGGTTGAAGAACTTCATTGGTGACCTTGGAGTTGTGCCTGCCATAAAGGAGCCTATGGAAATTTTCTATGATAATGAAGGAGCGGTTGCCTTGACCAAGGAACCGAGGGATCATGGTAGATCTCGGCATATCGACAGATAGTATCACTTTATTAGACATCGAGTAGAGAAGGACACCTCGTGGTTAAGAGGATATCATCAGAAAATAACCCAGCAGATCCGCTTACGAAGGGACTGAGTATGGTTAAGCACTTGCAGCACGCTAGGAGCATTGGGCTGAAGGATGATATTAGTTTAGATTAGATAGTTTTAGTAACATATAATAGATAAATGTAATTGACATTTTGATGATTAAATAAAGGAGTATTATTTATAAGTAAAGTTACTGTCTTATGTTGATTGTTTAACTATTGTTTCAATTTGCATGTTTTGACTTCCTGAGTAATTGAGTTATTAAGAATAATCGAATTATTCGAATGGTCCACAATCATTCATATGTTGGAACTAGGTATGAATGAAGATTGTCATGAATTGGTATGTAGAGTGTCCAAAAGGTATTAGACATAGCAAAGGTTTGCTGCAACATTCATGAGTGCTTATGAACAAGTTTTGAGCATTGGAATAAACCCGCGCTTGCTGGAATCATTTTATGGAATGTGACAAAAAGTGATCGCAAGACGATAATATCATATGGTCTTAAAACCAAGATATATGGTTTATTATTTACTAATTGGTTGTGCATTGATAATGCGAAACCGCATCAGTAAATTGATGTTATAAAACACATTGTTGTGTATGGTTGATTAGTGGATAAATAAATGCATATAAGTCGAAGTTTATCTGTTACTTTTATCCTAAGAGGGTAAAAGCGATATCACGGCCGCTCGATGATTTGATTTGACTTATGTGTTGGGCCCGGTCAGGACTGAATTGATGTGTTCAATTAAGTTCTATGTCAAATGAATCTGAGATCGAGAAACCAACTGTTGGACAATTAGTTCCATGAGATTGTCTGCACAATATCTAAACAGAGGACTATACGATCCCTTATCTAGAGGACAAGTTACTGATGAGATCAGAGTTCGACAACGTCTGTGAGAGCTACGATTGCTAATCAAATTGTACGGTACATTGGTGGTTACTAGACTTATCCAAGTGGGAGACTGTTGGATTAGTGTCTAAGCCCGTAACCATATTTGGTAAGTACTTGACCAGATTATGCATGGTCCTTTTGGGTTGCCTTCACCAAAGCAACTGGACTGGAGAAATAAATAGAGAAAGAGGTTATTATGATTTATTAATATGTTATAAGAATAATATATTAAAGGAGAAATCATATTTGTTTAATTAATATTGATCAATAATTAATTAGGAATTAATTTTGTGATCAAGTGTAATTAATTAAACTAGAGGGGCTGAATTGTAATTATGTGATAGTTGCAAAATAGGGCAATGGTTATCCTTGTTAAAGGATGGACGAATTCAAGGATAAGGATATCCTTAAAATCGTCCAAGGTCCAAGAGATAAGGTTTTTCAAGGCTTATCTTGTGGTTGCTTGGTGGGCAAGTAACTAGATAAGGATAAGGACTGAAACCCTAATCCCAACCCTATATAAAGACCCCTAAGGCCTTAGGATTTCGTCCACTTGATCCCTAGAGAATCTAAGGACAATTTCTACCTCCTCCCTTCTCTACCTATAGCCTCTCCAATTGCTTGTGGTGTTTGTGAGCCATTAGAGGCACTACACTTGTGGTGCTTGCTTTCAAGACTAAGGGTTTGAAGATTTAAGTTGTTATTGCAATATAACAACAAGAGGTATGTGATATAACCTTATATATGAATTTCGAAAATAGCATGCTACATTAGGGTTTTATCCATGTGTTCATAATGTTGTGTATCTAATAGTGAAAACATAGATCCAAATTAGGGTTGCATGCACACATAGGATTGTTTGTATAAAATCCATCATTTTCATCTAAGGTTTGCTCAGATCTGTCCATTTCTACACTCCTTAGTTCAGATCCGTTTGGATCTTGTCAAAGATCTATCCAGATCTGATTAGCTATGTTTCAGATCTTTCGATCTGATGCACTCTTTGTTCAAGATCTGTAGATGTACTTCATTTTTAGCTCAGATCTTTAGATCCAAATTTTTTTTGTTTACTCAATCATCTATCAAGTTTAAAAACACCAATTCAGACCCGTTTTTACTTGTATTTTTGGGGAGAGAAGAGGTTCTTTCGACCATTTCTCTATCTTTGTTCATATTTTGGTGTTTATCCCAACAACTCTAGAGGAGAAGAATTTTTTCGTGATTTTTTACCTTACTTTCAGCTGATGTTACAAGGAAATCACCTTCACTTTATGATTTTCTTTGTAAAGCTCTTTTGGAGTTGTCTAATTAGTGTTTTCTCTAAAAGCTTAGAGATAGAAAATGAAAAATTTTCCAGATCTGTTCCTTGTTCATATCTTCATAGCTTGTTGAGCAAGCTAAAGAAAATGAAGTTTCAAGAACAAAACTCTTCTTAGATCTGTTTCTCTTTTATATTTTGAAGATTTGCTCAGCAAGTAGGAAGAAAATAAGTTTTTAAGAGTTTTAGCTATGATTTTTTGTACGGAAACCCATCTATGTAACAATTATTTGTACATACAGCCATATGGCTTATACATCTTACAAAACCTTCAGAGGAAAATACAGCCATATGGCTTATACATCTTACAAAACCTTCAGAGGAAAAAAAGAAGAGAGAATAAGTTTTTATGGGTTTTTAGTTTTTTACCCATCTCTATTCATATTTTCCAGAAAATCTTACCTTATTTATGATTTTCCATGTAGAAGTTAACTCAAGTTATTTAGTGACTTGGAGAAAGAAATAAGTTTTATGAACTTTTATCTTTTCAAACCATCATGAAACCACCCAAGATTCATTAATCCCTGTCACCAAAATATATCCTATTATATTTACCTTCAACATTAGTTACAGTCCATCCCATAAGTAAAAAAAAAGATGGAAATGAGTTCTACTAAAAAAGCAGCTCTATAAAAAGAGATTCATACAAACGTAAGAGGTCGTACAAAAAAAAGAGGATATATTTTTAAAGTTCACATTTTTAGTAGACTGTACAAAATATTACAGTAATGAGCTGTCAATTCTAATCCTACAATCGACAAAAGAAGAAAAAAAGAGAGTAATGGGTGTATACTGTGCACACTACAGACCAAAGGACAAAAGCAGTTGCAGGTGGGACCCGGACTCGAACGAACAACTATCGTCTTGTTCTTGGCTAGATCTCTACTTATTTTGTTCTTTAAAGCGTTATGATTCAGTGTAATGTACCATATGCTGATGAGAGCTTGATAAATATATACTGATGGTTAAGCTAAAACACCACAGCTTATCAAGCGCATCAATCCATTCTCTCCATATATTCTTCTATAGAATTTTATGATTCTGCGTATGAAGGTAGACACCGATAAGAATTCAAAAAATCTTTGCTGATGGGTACATTTCATACCAGAATGTATTACATGCATCATACCACTCTTTCCCTTTTTCTTCTAATAAAAGTGATTAATGAGTCAGTGTATGAAACCACACGTTGATGAAATCTCGCAATACTATTTCACTATCAAGAGGCATCACAATCATACTGGGTTACGGGCTACAATTTTTGATACACTGATCACTTCCTCTAGTTCCATATTTGTTGCTGATGTCAAACAGGAGGAGAAATTGTCAACTACTTAATGTTGATTTGAAGAAAAGCAAAATCTAAGGGGAAGCCAAGCTGATTGTTGATATCAACATTCTATCAGCTCATCATTTATTCGTCAAAGTTGCTTCTACCACTGAGGATCAAAAATTAGAAGTCACACTTTCTCAGGGGGAGCATCGTCAAGGTTGAAGAACTTAAAGTTTCAATCTTACTCTCAGGGGGAGCACGAGCTGAATAATCTATTGAAGATTAGTTTTGACATCATTACATAGAAGGAGATTGTAAGGTCACACCTTATAATTTGATGAGTTAAACTCTATACGCTAACTATTAACGTCAGAATCAAGATAAGCATCAACGCCATCGTCTCAATTCTATCAGCGTCATCGTGTAGATAGTAGTTTCGTGTAACTTTTGTATATTAGGTAATGATACAGATAAATATAGAATAGATATTAGATCTGATATCTTTGTTATGAAGATCGATTCTTAGAATAGCTTAGATTAAATCCCTTCAATCAAGGATTATACATGTATAGATTAGTATATATTCAACATTAGGGTGAAACCCTAATGTATTCGTCTCCGTGACCATCTTTGTGAAAACCCATTTTCTTGGTGAAAACAATCCCTTTCTTGGTGAAAGACAATTTGGAGAATTCTTCATGTTCTTTACTTTTCCGTTTTTTATTTGCTTAGTTTAGTTTTTTCTTGTTTATTATACTTGAAGTGTATACAATTGATACAAACCTTCAACCTTGAACCAAATAAAAAAGAGTGCTTTCCAAAGCCATTGCCATACTCTGATTCAAATCAGTCATTGGCCCTAAGATAAGTGATCAACTACTCATCCGCTCTTCTTGATATCGTATGGATACGAGACATGGATTATAACCAATATCATTATCCAAAATTTTGTGTCCTAATTTACTGATTTATGATGACGTTATCAGACTACTAATTGAACACATCAATCTAGTCTCGGTTGGGCCTACCACTACAGTGTTAACATCAAATCACTGAGAGGACAAAAGATATCACATTAGGGAAAAAGGAACGGATTACTTTGACTATATATTCATATACTTTACCTACCAAATCATTCATAGAATTACTCTTTATAACATCCAATTACGAGATGGGTTTGGGTAAACCAATGCACAACTGATTCGCAAACTACAAACTATATATCTCTGCTTTAAGAATAATAGATATTAGATTTACTCGTGATAAAATCCATGAAGTGATTTCTAAGCGTGTGTTTATCTGCTACTTAAAATCCCGAGTTTCCAAGTACTCATGAATATCATAGCAATCCCCATGCAATGTTTAATCTCCATAGGTAATCTACAAACAATGCATGTCTTGATTCGTTACGTACTTCCAAAAGTATGAATAACTGCGAAATTTGAATAATAAAATTATTCATGAAGCAACACATGCAAAATGAAACACAATAATAAATAACTAAAGAAGGTAGTACAAATACTCATAAATAAATCTCCATTATTTAATCACCAAAAACAATTATAATTTGTTTTGGTCCAAAGTTACAATCTATCAACTAATTACTAAAACTAACGTCATCTCTCAAACAATTGCCCCTAGCATGTTGGATGTGCTTAGCCTTGCTCAGAGCCTTCATGAAAGGATATGCATAATTATCTTTCGATGATACTCGTTTCATAAAGAGATGCCCATCTTCAACTCTGTGTGTGATGTAATTATATTTCTTGTCAATGTGGTTGGACGTTCCATGATCTTTTGGTTCTTTGTTTCCTTTGACGCTTCACTCGCTGTTAGGTAATCTGATTTACAAATAGAATCAGCCACCGTGTTCTTCTTGGAACTCTTCCACGTCACTGCTCCACCATTCAATAGGAATACCCAACCAAACTAGGGATAAAAGTTATCTCTGTCTGTTTGAAAGTTGGTGTCACTATAACCTGTCACTCTCAAGGTATCATTGTTACTAAGAACGAAGAACACTTCTTTGGTTCTTTGCAGATACTTTAGAATATTATTGAATGTTGTCCAATGGGATCTTCCTGGATAATCCTCAAATCGACTAACCATGCTCAAAGGATAAGACACATCAGGATGAGTACATGTCATCTATTTCTTCAGCAATACTAGGACATCGAGTCTTACTCAATTTAACAATATGATGAATGGGTAAATCCCCTTTCATGGAAATTTTCATACTAAAAATGCTTCAATATTTTATCCAAGTATGTATTATGGCTATGTCCAATAAGATGATTCTTTCTATCCTTATAAATCCTTACGCTAAGAATGTATGTCGCTTCCCCTAGATCCTTCATAGCGAAACATTCTCAAATCAAGATTTTACTTTTTGCAAGGTTGGAACATTGTTTCCTATATGTATTATGTCATCCACATACAATACTAGGAATTCCACTACACTCCCACTAGCTTTGACATATGTGCATAAATCTTCTTCACTTTTACTATAACGCTTGGTTCCTAGTATGTATTTCAAATCATAATTTATTCACTTTAGTAGAGAAACTCGATGAGTTGGGAGCCCCAGACTTATCGAGTAGAGATGAATTGGGACGTGGGTTAAGACACCTACTCGACGAGTTGGGATGCCTCAACTCGACGAGTAGGCTGGCAGAAATGAAACCCTAATTTTTAGGGTTTTGTACCCTACTTAAAGGCCTTAATTTTTCATTATGGCCTCCTTCATCGTTTGTAACATCCGGATTTCCAGGTATTATGTTTGATCATTTATTCTTTTGAGTAAAAGGGAGGGACTCGACGAGTTGAGGCGTAGACTCGTCGAGTAGGATCGCGTGTGCTGACTGGATTAATGAATGGACTCGACGAGTCGGAAAGGATGGAGTCGACGTGTCCGCGCTGTGGATTGAAACCCTAATTGTCGGGGTCTGTGCCCTATTTAAAGGCCTTTATGGCCTCTATTTGCGACCACTTCACCCTTGAGAAACCCTAGAGAGCAGAGAGTTCGTTTGTGGTGCAAGAGGAAGGCTAATTCACCATTTCTTGTGTGTTTTAGCAAAAAGGAAGGAGGTAGAACAAGCTAAGCGGGTTGAGGAGCTTGGATCCACTTCTATTTGATCAGATGAAGCTGTTGGAGGTAACAATCTGTGCCATTCTTGTGTTTATAATGATTCTAGTGAAATCTAGGGTTTTCTTTATGCCTCTTTTAGTTGAATCTGGATTATGTGAGGTCCCAAGGCGAGTTGGTTCATAGATCTGGACCTTAAGAGGTCCAGAGAGTCCTTACCACTCTGCTTTATGCCATACCTTTTGAGTTATGAGCCTAGGAGGCCATTTTAGTGGTTATTTCACCAAAAGAAGCTTTAGGAGTGTTGCATGTGTACCAAGATTCGACCTTTACATGATTATCATGCTTGGGAAGGTCAGATCTATAGATTAGAGAAGCAGATCTGACCTTAGAAGGTCATTTGAGTATGAACATGGAAGCAACTCGCCGAGTTCATAAGTGGACTCGACGAGTTGTGTGACAACCCAAGTTGTCCCGTTACATTTCCCCGTTACCGTTAACGGAATATTCCACTGTATAAAAGTTCCGTTAGTTAGAGGGCGTTAATTTAATAAACATTCCATTTGTTTATAAATAATATGCCGTTAAGTCGTGACAAAAGGGAATAGAAACACATGATGCACATTTCCATTAAGTTGGAAAATGTCAAGTCTTGTTATTACGACCACTAAATCGGGTGCGACCAAAAGCCCCGTTTAACGGCAGTATCGGGTAAAATTCCACTAAGCCCCGACTGTGAAACCTATATATGGGTGAGTGGAGTCCATTGGAGACTTTTTACACTCTCTCTCTATAATCTCTCTAGACCCGTTTTCGCCCCGAATTCGCAACCAAACGCTTCCAAATTGTAAGTCCGCTTACCCTAGCCTATTCTAAACATATTGATTCATGTTTTTGGACCAAAATACGGACTTAGAAGCATTGGAAAAGGAGTTTACGGCCTAAGCTCCTTCTTAGGCCGTAAACACCTAAAACAAGGCCAAATTGACCCAAACTTGTCCCCAATGGCTAGGAAATAAATTGAGGTAATAGCCTAGGAGTGTTTAAACACTAAATTGCATGGATTTAGGACTTAAAGAAGAGTTTACGGCCCAAGCACAAGATTAGGCCGTAAACTCCTCAAAATCTTGTATAAAGGCCCCAAAAACACTCCCAAACCCCTCTAGGGCTTAACACATAAATTAGGGGCTTATTCCTTTGAATTTAGAACACTTGAAACACTTCAAAATGAATTATCAAAGGGAGTTTACGGCCCAGACAATGGTCAAGGCCGTAAACACCCTTAATCATGCCCAAATTAATTGTTTTGTTCCCCAAATGGCCTTATACACTTACCATAAAATACTAGGAAGGGATTTAAGGGCTTAAACTCAAGGAAATGAGGGATTACTTGGAGTTTACGGCCCAAGCATTTATCTAGGCCGTAAACTCCCCAAAACCCCCTCAAATGTTTGGTTTTAATCACCGAAAATAGCATCAAACTTCATAAGGAAATTCTAGGAAGGCAATAGGGGCTTAAAACTTCACTAAACTCAAAGATTGAGAGTTCACGGCCATAAACTCCCATGGGAGTGTCCCTAGGCCATAAACTCCTATAAAGTACCCTTAGAGGCCTCAATTCCACTCATGCCTTTTGGGAAAAGTGCTTAGAATAAATCAATGAACAAGCTAGAAGCATCAAGCACCCAAGAATAGGACCTTGGGAGTTTACGGCCGTAAACTCCCTTAGGTTGGGCCATAAACTCCTTGTTTGGTCCATGTTGATGCTTTAAATCCATTCACACACTTGATATTTGAGTTTAGCAAAGTTCCACAACTGATAGGAGACCCTTAGCACCCTTAAACGCTACCCGGGACCCCAAACACTCAACCAAAAGTGTTTTCCGCTCCTTTGAGTGTGTATAATTGTTTAATTAGTATATTATATGCTAATTGTATGTGAACATATGTTATCATATGTTAAAATAGGTCCTTGTGTGTGTTCAAGTCCTTGCGTGACCCCGAACGCCCAAACGGCACCTTCGTCGGACCTACTTACACCAGGTGAGTTCATACCCCTGAATGAACCTTTTAAATGCTTTTAAATGTTTTCATAGGGGGGATTACAAGTTAAAGATGCCAGTTTTCATGTCAATTACATGTGATTGATAACCCGTATGCACAAGATTTTACCACTGTACACTGTCTTACCGAGTAGGACACTGTAAATGGCTTTCAAAAAGGGTTTTTAAATTGTTCAAGTTATTACTTTATAGCTTATCAAAGATTCATTTTCAAACTGATTTATAAAAGATTCCAAAAGATTTCTAAAGGTTTTCACACCTATTTTATCAAAGAATACAAATGCGATTTTCCTGAGTAATAAAGTTTTCAAAGGTTTTCATGAATACTTTTAATTGTTAGTTACTGCTGCTTCGCTTATACTTATTTTATACTCCTACTCTGTAATGCTTTCGCTTATACCTGAAGTCACTTATACCTGATGACACTTATACTTATTCACCCTTTTACTTAGTGATACGAGTCTACTTCGCTTATACTTGAGATCGAATTTACTTCACTTATACTTGATACGCTCTTACTTCACTTGTTGTCATCTCCACTTCGCGATGCACTTATACTTATTCGACATTTATACTTCACTTGCGACCTCTCTTACTTCAATTGTTAGACACTCCTACTTCACAAGAATCACTTTTACTTGATACCCACTCAAGCATAGTTAGATGTATGTATGTGCTTGTGTAGACGCATATAAATAATGGTTGAAGGACTTAGGAAGGTTGTCCGCCCTATTTCCTTTTCTTCGTTGAGATGTGGTCTGGTGGGATCGGATGTCCATCCGAAGGTCGTTTGATTCATTATTTATATACTATGTATACAAGCTTAGACATACGGGTTACTTCAGTCAATTCAGTTAAGAGTCTCTACCTCTATTCTACACTTACTTAGAAACACACTACCCACTGTTTGGAAGTCTCTACCTCTAGTATATCACTTTCATTAGAAACCCACTATTTGGGATGCATCTTCAGGACATGGCCTTCTCCGTCGTCTAGTTGGTAACCAGAGTCTCCTGTAGGGAGAGCGGACATTGTGTGTATAGATCTATACAGGATTGACACCCCCGCACCCTGACTGCTAGCTACAGTCCATGGCTCACCAAGCCAAGGGGTGACAAACGTCACATTATATAGATGCTTGTAGGGCGTCTGGAACTCTAGTCAGTATGGTTACGAGTATCCTGGGTTACCTTATAATTCATGGCTTTAAGGTAACGGTATTTTAGTCAGCAATCTACACTGTATGCTGATGTCACTTTCCAGAGTCACACTGTTTTGACCTTGCTAGACGTATCTTTCATTTGATACTATCTGGGGTCTGTAGTCTCTGTTTTGACCTTGCTAGACGTATCTTTCATTTGATACTATCTGGGGTCTGTAGTCCTTGTTTTGACCTTGCGAGATGTACCTTTCATTTGGTATCTTCTTCGGTCTATATTCACTATTTTAGACCTTACCAGCTGTACCTTTCATTTGGTACCTTCTGGGGTCTGGGTCTCCCCTTTGTTAGACTGAACCAGGCGTGTCGTTAATTCGATACCCTCCTGGAGTCTATGATTCTTTGCCTTAGTCAGCAGTCCTCACTGCTGAGGCATATGTTATTCCCTGATGTCTCTTGCTTTCTTTAATAATCAAATTCAATATTTTGATAATAATAGTAATTAAGGGAAAACTACCTCTTACCACAATACACTGAACAATCTTGGTAGAAGGCTGCTTTATTTAAAGAAAATATAGGATTTTCTGGAAAGAACACTGATGCACTGAAAACACTTAAACTACTACTTATTAAAGTTATTTGACTAAATGACACTAAATACTTATGAACTCACCAACATTTGTAAAAATGCTGATACTCGCTTTTCAAACAACTTGTAATCTCATGTCAGCAATTAGACAGGTACATCACCGGAGCTGCTGATGAAGATGGCTTAAGTACCTTGCTGCACTTTATATATGTTGCTTGTATTACTTTGATACTATGTAATGTAACCATGTAAAATTATTACTATTAATGCAATGTTTTGTTGTACTTTGATTACTATATGCATGTGTTGTGATACTTGACATGACGTCATCCACCCCAGAACGTTTCTGCCGTTCCGGTTTTGGGGTGTGACAAGTTGAGTCGGGGTTGCCCCGCGATTTGTGGCAGGAGGACCCTGTCAAGTGGAAGGATGACTCGACGAGCCAAGAGAGGATATAAGGATTCAGAGGACCTGCATGGACTTGCCGAGTCGCCCATGTGCACTCGACGAGTCGGGTCAAAGTTTGACCGTTGACTTTCATGGAGCTTAGGGTTCTGGTAAGACTGATTCAAGAGAGTTCAAAGAGGGGGAGAATGGCATTCTACCCAATATTTAGAGATGAGACTATGAGAGAGTATTCATCGGGGATGTTATTTGAATGATAGGAGGAGGCTAGGTTGGGACGTTGAGCATGAGAGTTTATCCGACTTCATTGAGGTGAGACTTCTCACTATACTGTACCTGGAAGGGTATCTATGTGTGACCGGAAGGTCTTGTATGCTATGCGATGTATGTGCTATATGTTGTTATGTGATATGTATGTGTTATGTATGTTATATATGATAAGGACCGAAAGGTCAATATGTTATGGACCAGAAGGTCAAGATGACATGGACCGGAAGGTTAGGAGGTTACGGACCGAAAGGTCTACCGGGATTCGGGACAGAAGTCTCCTGAGACACTTGGATCAGCAGATCCTACATAGTTATGTCCTGGAAAGGCGTATGTATTGTATGTGGTATTTTGGGGAACTCCCTAAGCATTTATGCTTACAGTTGCTGTGTTATGTGTTTCAGGTATTAGCGAGGATTGCGGGAAGGCGTCAACATGATCCGTATACACTCATAGAGATTATGTTTTGAGATTCTGGGATTTGTTGTTATGATGACATTAGATACAGTTTGTTTGATATTGTTTTTGATGATTGAAAATATGATTTAAAAATGAAAAATTGTTTTGAAAATTTACGTTGTTACATCGTTCTCTCCATCCAGTAAAATCCTAATTCGTGCTTTCTATCATTTTGAGTGTGTGTGAGTGTAAAGAGTGTTTTCTTTGGTGCTTTCTTGAAGGGGCTTGAAGTTTGGTGTTGCTTAGTTGAAGGGAGAAGCTTTGGATCTGGGAATTTCTCTTCTGTGGCAGCCATATTAAGGTATAAAGTCGATACCTTGACCATTTATGTGATAGATCTCTTCATTGAGAAGTTTATGGCCTTTAGTAGCTTATTTTGGAGTCATTCTTGGATTTGAACATGTCTTGTAGTTATGACTTCCGATCTAGACATTTCATGGCCTTTTGAGACTTAAAGTTGCCAGCTTTATCAAGTCTTGGCCCTCCTCCATGCCATAGGTATCTTGTGAAGCTTAGTTTTAGTGTTTTTAGCCTCTTAATACCATGCATGGACGTAAAGTTGGCAACTTTACGTGGTATCTAAACCCTAGGGGACAAAATCTATGGTTTGGAGGCATTTGACTTGCTTGGAAGTGACTGTATGAGTTAACACTAGGAAAACTCAACGAGTTGCTTATCCAACTTGGCGAGTTGGATTGTGGTCTCCCGACGTTTGTGATTATGAGCAAACTCGACAAGTTGTTGAGATGAATCGACGACTTGGCTAGGATTTTCTCGGTTTTCTGAAGACTGAAGGAACTCGACGAGTTGATAGATGCACTCGACGAATTGGGTCAACATGGATTGTTGACCTTGAATTTGACCATGGTTGACCAAGTTTTACTTCTGAGGGCATTTTGGGTATTTCGGGATTTTCATGGATTGATCACTTGGTTCAGGGAGTGAGTAGAGGCAAGTTCGGGACAAAGATATTTTAGGTATCATCCGACATTCGAGGTGAGTTTTCCTCCTATAGGAACGGGTCGAAGCCACCAATGTCGACCCGTGTGTATGATTATACGTTTTTGGATATCGATCCGTTGTCGGGTGGTGCCCGATGAATGTTTATATGCTTTCTGGATTACGGTCTGATGTCGGGCGATGCCCGAGGAATGTTTGTATGCTTCCAGATTTCGGTCCGATGTCGGGCGGGGCCCGAGGAATGTTTATATGTTTATGTTATGTGATTATTTCATGTGTATTTGTGATATGCTATATATATACCGAGCTTTGGTCGATGTTGGGTGGGGCCCGATGCCGGACATTGTCTGATGCCAGGCGGGGCCCAATGTCGGACATTGTCCGATGTCGGGCAGGGCCCGATGAAGGGGTGGGGCCCATGATATATTATTATATGATTATGTGAATGGTATGTGGTAGTTTGTAAAGACTCACTAAGCTTCGTGCTTACAGTTTTCAGTTTCGGTTTCAGGTACTTCCGGTAGCAAAGGGAAGAGCTCGGGATGACTGCATTGCACACACCATGATGTTTTTAGCCTGGGATGTTACTTTGATATATTTGACAGATATTTTGATATGGATATACCGTTTATGATGTTTTGAGATACTATGAATTATGTTTTTATGAGATGATTTTGATAACTATGGTTTTATTTAATAATTAAAAATAAAATTTTTGTTCTTGATTTTTAGGATGTTACATCTAGAGAATGCGAACTCTATGAATTTCTCATGGAAAGAAAGATTCCAGCTGCAAGATATTTGTTTAATCCGTGGATGGATTTCTCAAGCTTACACACTCTATCATGAAAGTTGTCATGTATAAAACCTTTTGGCTAAACCATGTAGACGACCTCAGTTAACTTCCCATTTAGGAAAATGGTTTTAACATCCATTTTCCATATCTCATAATAATGAAAGGTACCTATGGGAAACATTATCCTAATAGATTTAATCTTAGCTACTGGTAAGAAGGTCTCATCATAGTCAATCCCTTGGGTTTGAGTAATTTCACAATAAGCCTAGATTTCAAAGTGTGTACTTTCCCATCCATTTCGGTCTTTTTCTTGAAGATCCATTTGCATCCTACTATCTTTTGACCGGGCACGTGATTAACCAAGTTCCATATTTGATTATCATACATGGACTAAATCTCACTATCCATTGCCTCTTTCCATTTGGTAGCCTGTGGGTCTGCCATCACCTCTTTGTAGTTAGCATATTCATCCAGATTCACCAGGGTATTATCACTGATGAACATGTCCCCATCTATAGTTATATAAAAGCCATAGAACTCAAGTGTCATGCTAACTTTACTAGATCAACGAAGAGGTAATGAATTATCAATGTGATCAACTGGAATCTCATCCTTAGATTGAGTGCTAGTTTTATATAAGGTTCCTTCATTGGATTACTCTAGAATTTTTTCTAGGTCAATGGCATTCTCACTATCCTCTTTGAATATGAGCTCTCTCTCACGAAATACTCCCCTTCAATCTATGAAGACCATGTTCTCACTAGGTCTGTATAACAAGTATTCGAAGGATTTCTGTGGGTAACCAATGATAAAACACTTCTCAGCTCCGGATTCAAGTTTTTCCTAAGTTTCTCGTCTTACAAGAGCGTTACAACCCCAAACCTTGATATGTGCAAATGATGGAGCTTTCCTTTTCCACATCTTATGAGGTGTTTTGGCAATCTTATTTGTGGGACAATATTTAGGATATGGGCGGTTGTCTCTAAGGCATACCCCCATAATAATATAGGAAGAGTGCTCGACTCATCATGGAACAAACCATGTCCGACAAGGTTCGATTGAACCTCTCAGCCACACCACTAAGTTATGGTGTTGTAAGAGGTTTCAATTGTGAAACGATTCCACATTCCTTGAGGTAGTTGTTGAACTCGATACTAAGATATTCTCCACCTTTATTAGATCGGAGCATCTTTATCTTCTTTCCCAATTGATTCTTGACTTCGTGCTTAAACTCTTTGAACCTTTCAAAAAAAATTTGATTTATGTTTGATTAAGTAGATATACCCATATCTGCTATAATCATTCGTAAATGTCACGTAGTATTGATTAGCATCCCTTTTGGCAGATCTGAAAGGTCCTTATACATGTGTATGGATAAGATCTACTAATCCTTCTCCTATTTCACATGTTCCAGTGAAATGTGATTTTGTCATCTTGCCCAATAGACAAGCTTTGGATTCATCTTCTGACTTTAATTCAAATGATTCCAACACTCTATACTTTTGGATTTGGGTGATGCGTTTCTTGTTTATGTGCCTAAGACGAAAATGCCACAAGTATGCTTTATCTATACCATTAGACAAATCGATACTGAATACGCTATTGCCTACGTTATCAACATATATGATAGTTTCATACATGTCACTACTAGGAAAAGCATTAAATATAAAAACACCATTTTTGTAAAACAAAATACAACCACTATCATTATCAAATGAAAAATGATATCTTTGTCTAAATAACACATGAAACGAAATAATATTTGTAGTCATATCTAAAGCATAACAACAATTAACTAAAGCTACTACAACACCACTATCAAGCATAATTCCATGCTCCACTTCCTCACTTTCTCTTAAACAGGTGAAGTACGCCTATTCCCCATGACCAGGTTCAAGATTCCATGCTCCACTTCCTCACTTTCTCTTAAACCCTGCAAATTAGAACAAATATGGAAACCACGTCCTGTATCAAGGACCCAAAAATGAGAAAGTTGTGGGTTAATGATTTGGAGAGTCTAAATACCCGAAGAAAGCTTGATCTTTCCTTATATCAACTCTCGAAGATATTTTGGGCAGCTTCTCGTTCGATTCCCTTTTTCATTGTAGTGAAAGATATTGGATCTAAATGCTTAAGAATCATTATTGAGTTATATTGCTAATAAAATATGATCCTATAGGGTTACACCTTAATCAAGTTGGTACTTATTGAATATTTATTAAGTAATTAAGTACTAATAAATAAATTTAATTCTTGTATTCGGTTAGAGAAAACTTATCGTTTTACGAAAATAATAATAAAAGAGAAGACAAAATAATTATTATATCATATGATCTGATTACTAAGTCATCTACAAATGTTTTGGACACTTTGGCTAACCATGGCTTATCTAGATATTTGTTCCTTAGTTAAAGTAACTAGAATAAACATATTTTCTTCTTTTACCCTTCCTATTGCCACAACTTTTAAGGGGTATGGGAGGTTGCTTGTCAACCTCTCTCCTTTGTCTCCCATGCTCCTTCTACTAAACATTACTTTAGTGTATTTTAATGTATAGCATTTATCATGCATGAAAGTATTTAAATATGTGTCTTTCATGACAAAAGTTGCATCTTTTCTCTACAAAAGAAGAAGAATAAGTCGTAGCCTCCTTCTCCCTCTCATATAGCTTTCTTTTTAAGTTAGTTTTGGTGTTTAAAGCTCCCTTGAATCATTTCCTTTAGTGCTTACTTGTATTAAATAATTAAAGATACTCAAGAATACAAGAAGGAACTAGCATTCCATAGTACCTTAATCTTGGTGGTGCATATGTAACACTCAAAAATCACAATAATTTCAATTCTTTAAAAATCAATCATTCATCATCATTGTTTACAAAAATAGTCATTGTTTCGAAAGTATTATTCCAATTCAGACTTTTTCCAAAGATCTAGTGACATAAAAACAGGATGTTGTGTATGATCATGCCTTTGCCTTTCCACGATCCTATGAAGTAGCTGAAACGATAAACTAAATTGTAAGACAAGCATAGTTAGTTCCCTCAAAGTACCACCACACAACATATAATCAAACAAATAATAGGACCACAACCTCCTGGTTAGATTACTCCCGACCCACAACCTTTTGGTTGGCTTCTGTAATGCTCCGTTTCTGGTACGTATTTGATCTACTTTTATATCATTTGAATTAATGACTCGACGAGTGGCAGCCCTAACTCGTTGAGTAGATGTGAGGTTGGGACACGGGTTTAAGTAATCTACTTGCCGAGTTCGCACTTGGACTCGATGAGTAGGCTAGTCTGGATGAAACCCTAATTAAAGGGTTTGCACCCTATTTAAACAACATTATGAGCTTCAGGTCCAGCCTGCATCACCTCCAGAGCATAACCTTCGAAACCCTAATTCCCTTTTGGCAATCTTGAGCTTTCTTAGTGACTTGGAGGGTTTTTGGTGCATTGTGTATCTAATAGAGGAGTTAGAAGGAAGAAGGATCAAGGGAGAAGGACTAGATCCAGGAGCAACATCAGTTACTCTTCAATTTCAGGTAACCAAGCTGAAAACTTAACTTGTGGTTTTATAGATTTCCTCCTTTTCCCTCTTTATGGAGTTTTGGGGTCAATAAGCTTGATCCTTAAGACTTGGACGTCCCAAGTCGATTCACCTTCAGATCTAGACTCGGTGAGTTGGCAGCCCAACTTGGCGGGTCAGGTCAACTGGAAGTTGACTTTGACCATGGGTAAAATAGTTACTTTACCCTAAGATTAGTATCAGTGTGTGACTAAGTGTCTTTATGGAAATTATAGCCGGGGAGTTGCTGGAGCAGCAGTCAGACAGTCCCCGATCAGCATTTCAGCAGTCAAGCTTACGAGGTGAGTTTCCTTCCAGTAGGAACGGGTCTACGACTACAATGTCGACCCACTTAGATAGCATTAGTTTTGGACTGTGGTCCAATGCCGGGGTGGTCCCGAGAAGTAGTAGAGTATGCTTGATGTCTTTGTGATTCAGGCATGTTTATGTGTTATGTGTTCTGGGCTGCGGCCCGATGTAGTATGCGATATATGTTTTATTGTTATATGATATGATTATGTTAGGCTATGTTCAGTCAGTTCCGGACTTTGGTCCGATGCAGGGGTCCAGGCCCCAGTCAGTCCGGACTTCGGCCTGATGCAGGGGGCAAGGCCCCAGTCAGTTCCGGATCGACTTCGGTCCGATGCAGGGGGCGAGGCCCCAGTCAGTTCCAGACTTCGGTCCGATGCAGAGGGCGAGGCCCTAGTTAGTTCCGGACTTCAGTCCGATGCAGTGGGAAAGGCCTAGTATGTGCTTTATATGTTGTTTTATGGTATGTGGTAGTCAGGGGGAGGGGCTCACTAAGCTTCGTGCTTACAATTTCAGTTTTGGTTTCAGGTACTTCAGCTAGCAAGGGGAATGGCTCGGGATGATGGCATGACACCCACCATAGTTTTAGCCTGGGAGTTAGACTTTGATATTTTGACATGATTTGACATCTGCTGTGATATGAGACATATTTATGACATTTTGAGACACACGACTTATGGTTTTGTTATATGATATTTTGATATTATGGTTTTAGTAATGTTTCCAAACAAATTTTTTTTGGCTTGTACTTTTTGGTTGTTTCAAGTTGGTATCAGAGCCTTGGTTTGAGGGATTCGGACACACTTCCGGGTGTGTCTGGACTCAAACTAAGGAAATGGTACAAGGTTGTCAAAAGGAAAAACATTTTTTAAAAGAATTTTTGAAAAAGAAACTTAAAAAGAGAAAAGAGTTTGAAAAAGAGAAAGAGGGTGTGGTGCATGCGATCAGCCGAGCTCAACTAAGTACTCTCAAATAACCCATACAATTTCATGTCAAGTTATGATTATCAACTTTATTTGAACAACATACTAGATTAGGACTAAGGATCTAGGGAGGATGCCTTATGTGACTGTTATATGTGTTCAGCTTTATGAGAACTGCATGCTAGAACAGATTTGCCAGTATGATAGCGAGAGTAGTATATGCTTTATGCCCGAATGCTGCTTGCTTTGTGCTTTTAGGAGTTCTAGTTATCCTTTACTATCTAGTAAGTGAATATGTTACGTTACATATTACAAGGATTAAATAATTTCAGAAGGTTAGGTCTAGCTCTTTTGCACAACTCTTGTTTGAGTCCGACTGTTATAGGGTAGGATCTCTCATTCGAAGAATTATTTAGTCTTAGTAATATGTAATAGTATTCACGAGCAAGTTAGGGGAAGATAGCAGGGACTTCTTATGCAGCTGATGGCGGAAAGTGGGTTGGTGATTACCCTAGGGCAAGCATAGGATGAGATTTGCATGAGATTAGCAGTAGTAATAGAAGGGACTTGGTGGAGTCGAGGCAGTTCTTGAGGAAAGTACAGATAGATGTGGAAGGTAGTAGGGGCCCATATTACTAAAAGCAGAGGATATGTACTTAAATCAAGCAAGGCTGAGACAAGACCAGGAAACTTGTAGTAGATGAAATCTCTCCGGTTATATCAGTGTTTCTGACATTGTCATATTGTGTTTTCAGAATGGTGGCTTTACGCCCTAGGCCAGCAGCCGGCAGTTCAGGTGCCGGAGAGGGAACAGGTTCAGGCTCGGGGGCCGAGCATTTGGATGAGCAGACTAGGGAGTTCATCTCCTCATAGATCACATATAACATACTCGAGCAGACTCCTGTGATATTCGGTTCGATCAAGGAGGGTATTTTGGAGCTTTTGGATGAGAGGATGAGTACGTACCGAGCTGAGGTGGCGGCCATGATAGGGTCGCACATGCTCACATTCAAGGAGTTCAAGGCTTGTGGAGTTCCAGGTTATCAGGGGGCCCGAGACCCCATTGCGAGTACCAGATGGTTGGCTGATGTGGCCAACGCTTTTTGCTCTAGCAGATGTCCCGAGGGGGACAAGTTCCGACTTGCATCCTGTCTTTTGAATGGCAGCGCACGTGATTGGTGGGAGGAGGTCGGACGTGTCATCGGGGATGACGCGACTCTTGATGCTATGACCTGGACAGTTTTCACGACCAGGTTTAGAGCCAAGTTCGCACCTGTTATTGAGGTGTAACAGCTTGCCAGGGAGTTCCATGATCTCCAGCAGACGACAGAGACGGTGGCGGAGATTACCGCTAAGTTTAGGGAGAGGGATCTTCTCATTCCTTGGTACGCGGAAGACGAGGAGATGAAGAAGCCCGACACCATGAGATGTTGAGGAGTGATATCAGACAGTTTGTGAGCCATTCCAGCTGTAAAACGCTGGATGATATGATTGCGAGGGCTCGTGAGAGGGAGATCGATTTAGAGATGGAGAAGAAGAGGAAGCAGAGGTGGTGTCTGACACAGGGAGTTCGGGCAAAATGCCCAAGGTATCCGATCATAGGCCTAGGGATAGCAGAGCCAAAGTCGGTGTGGCAAGTGTGGGAGGTTGCATGATGGAGTGTGCAAGGCAGGGAGTTCTGGCTGCTTCAAGTGCGGTCGGACTTGGCACGTGAGTAAGGATTGTACAGCTACTACTGCTATGACTCCCACCTCGGCATCTGATCTGATTTGCTTCCATTACAATCAGAGGGGACACAAGAAGTCCCAGTGTCCGATTTTAGCATCAGCAGGACCGGTGGTAGCAACCGCTCCAACTACCTTGAGGATTACAGACGGTCGAAAGGGTCAGCCCGAGACATTAGTGGCGAAGAGCAGAGCATTCCAGTTGACAGCGAAGGAGGCTCAGACGACTCCTGGTGTGGTTACGAGTACGTATCTTCTCCATCATCTTTTTATTATTATTGTTTATTACTTATGGTTGTGTGTTTGTCTATAGGATCGTTCCTAGTGAACGACATCTCAACTCTAGTATTGTTTGATTCGGGGGCTACCTGATCATTTGTGTTGCTCGCGTTAGCAAGCGATTTAACAGAGCTCCGGGGGAGCTGGATTGCCCACTTGATGTGGAGATAGTTGATGACAGGACCGTCAGGGTCGTGAAAGTTCAAAGGGGATGTACACTACATGTATTTGATGAGCAGTTCTCAATAGACTTGGTTTCTATTCCCCTGCGAGGGAATAAGGTTATAGTAGGTATGGATTGGGTGAGCCCCAACGGGGCAGTGATCGATTGTGAGCTGCAGCTAGTGAAGGTTCGTATTCCTAGTGGGGGAGAGTTAGTGATTCAGGGCGAAAGGCCACAACACAGACCGATTCTTTGTTCAGCAGCGAGGGCGAGGCGCTACTTCCAACAGAGTTGTGCAGGGTGCATCGCCTATGTTATGGATGCCCGGGAGAAGGGTAAGGCGACAGTTGAGGTGTACCTGTGGTACGAGAGTACCTAGATGTATTTCCATATGACTTGCCTGGAATACCTCCTGAGAGACAGGTTGAGTTTTGGATTGAGTTGGTCCCTGGTGCGGCATCGATAGCCAAGGCAGCATATCGGTTGGCTCTTCCAAAGATGCAGGAGTTGTTATGCAGCTGCAGCAGCTGCTAGACAAGGGTTTTATTAGGCCAAGCAGTTCACCATGGGGAGCCATGATCCTATTTGTGAAGAAGAAGGATGGGACGCACCGTATGTGTATAGATTACTGGGAGTTGAACAAGGTAACGTTGAAGAACCATTACCCACTACCGAAGATAGATGATTTATTCGATCAGCTTAAGGGATCATCTTGGTTTTCCAAGATTGATATACAGTCCGGATATCACCAGATGCGGGTCAGGGATGAGGATGTGCAGAAGATCGCTTTTAGGACCCGCTATGGCCATTATGAGTTCGTGGTCATGCCGTTTGGGCTCACCAACGCTCCAACCATGTTCATGGATCTTATGAACCGCGTGTGCAGGCCGATGCTGGATCGGTCTGTGATAGTGTTCATCGACGACATCTTGGTTTATTCCAAGACTCAGGATCAGCACGAGGATCACCTAAGAGAGGTGCTAGAGACACTGAGGAGGGAGAAACTTATCGCGAAGTTCTCTAAGTGTGAGTTTTGGATGCGCGAGGTGCAATTCCTTGGACACCTCGTCAACCAGAAGGGTATTGTTGTAGATCTGGCCAAGATAGAGGCCGTGATGTAGTGGGAGGTCCCAAGGTCTCCATTTGAGATTCGGAGCTTCCTAGGTCTGGCATGGTATTATAGGAGATTCATACAGGATTTTTCCAAGATAGCAGTACCGCTCACTCGATTGACTAAGAAGTCAGTGGCGTTTCGCTGAGGTCATGAGCAGCAGTCAGCATTTGAGACGCTCAGGCAGCGACTGTGCGAGGCACCGATTCTTACCCTGTCAGAAGGAGTGGTTGACTTTGTAGTCTAGTGTGACGCTTCGATAACAGGTATGGGAGCAGTGTTGATGCAGCGGTGGCATGTCATAGCTTATGCCTCTAAACTGTCGAAGCCTCACGAGGCCAACTATCCGACGCAAGATTTAGAGCTGGGGGCAGTGGTGGCCGCCCTCAAGATTTGGCGACATCACCTCTATGGGGTCCGTTGAACCATTTAAACGGATCACAAGAGTCTGAGGTACCTTATGGATCAGCCGAATTTGAACAGGAGGCAGCGTCGATGGTTGGATGTGGTAAAGGATTACGACTGTGAGATCCTTTACCATCTGGGCAAGGCCAATGTTGTGTCCGATGCTCTGAGCCGCAAGGCTGTGGCGGCCCCGATCAGAGATATATGTCTGAGGATGATAGTGATTACTCCATTGTTGGAGTAGATCAAGGAGGCACACGTTAAGGGCCTAAAGGAAGAGAGGCAGAAGTGTAAGAGGATCGTGGGCCATGTAGCTTCCTTCGATTATGACAGTTGAGGATTGTTGACCCTGCATGGGAGGGTCTGGGTACGGCAGGTATTGATGGACGAGGCCCACAAGTCTCAGTTCTCCATCCATACGGGGGCGACGAAGATGTATACATATCTTCGACCTGATTACTGGTAGCCCTGCATGAAGCGGGATGTAGCATGGTATGTAGAGAGATGTCTGACCTGCAGGAAGGTCAAGGCAGAGCACCAGAGACCCCACGACAAGATGCAGCCGTTGGATATTCCTGTGTGGAAATGGGAGGATATCACCATGGATTTCATTACTAAGCTTCTCAGGACCGCACGTGGAGTCGATTCGATTTGGGTCATCGTGGATCGGTTAACCAAGAGTGCGCATTTTATACCGATCCAGGAGAGCAGCTCAGCTGAGAAGTTAGCTGATATTTATGTGCAAGAGGTAGTGGCACATCATGCAGTGCCAGCTTCAGTGGTGTTAGACCGAGACGTCCAGTTCACTTCCAGGTTTTGGAAGCGGTTTCATGACAAGATGGGTACTTGTCTTCATTTCAGCACCGTTTTCCACCCTCAGACGGACGGGCAGAGCGAGAGGAAGATTCAAACTCTCGAAGACATGCTTCAGGCATGTGTCCTAGATTTTGGTGGCAGTTGGGATACATATCTTCCATTAGCGGAATTTTCGTTTAACAACATCTACCATGCCAGTATTGACCGTCCTCCCTTTGAGATGCTTTATGGAAGGAAGTGTAGGACCACAATCTATTGTGGTGAGGTCGGTCAGAGGGTCTTGGGGAGTACGGAGGTGGTTCTCAAGACCACAGAGTTGATACAGCAGGCTCATAGCAGGCTCCAGACTACTCAGAGTCGGCAGAAGAGTTACGCCGATAAGCGACACTTGGACTTGGAGTTCCAGGTGGGCGATATGGTCCTCCTGAAGGTGTCACCATGGAAGGGTGTCATCCGATTTCGGAAGCGGGGCAAGCTGGCCCCCAGATTCATCGGCTCCTTTAGGGTTTTGGCCACGGTGGGTCGGGTTGCGTATCCGTTAGATCTTCCTACAAAGCTCAGCCAGATCCACAACACTTTCCACATTTCTCAGTTGCGAAAGTGATTAGTGGATGACTTGGCAGTTGTACCATTGGAGGATATCCAGGTTGATGGCAGTCTGATTTACATCGAGAAATCCGTTGCGATCTTGGATCGGAAGACGAAGACCTTGAGGAACAAGGTGGTTCAGCTTGTAAAGGTGCAGTGGCAGCACCGCAAGGGCTCGGAGTGGACGTGGGAGCCCGAGGAGGAAATGAGAGAACACTACCCAGAGTTGTTTGCAGCGACAATAGACTTCGAGGTCGAAGTCTAAGATTAGTGAGGGAGAATTGTAACGCCCCGTTTCTGGTATGTATTTGATCTACTTTTATATAATTTGAATTAATGACTCGACGAGTGGTAGTCCTAACTCGTTGAGTAGATGTGAGGTTGGGACGCGGGTTTAAGTAATCTACTTGCTGAGTTCACGCTTGGAATTGATGAGTAGGCTAGTATGGATGAAACCCTAATTAAAGTGTTTGCACCCTATTTAAACCACATTATGAGCTTCAGGTCCAACCTGCATCTCCTCCAGAGCATTACCTTCAAAACCCTAATTCCCTTTTGGCAATCTTGAGCTTTCTTAGTGACTTGGAGGGTTTTTGGTGCATTGTGTATCTAGTAGAAGAGTTATAAGGAAGAAGGATCAAGGGAGAAGGACTAGATCCAGGAGCAACACCAGTTTCTCTTCACTTTCAGGTAATCAAGCTCAAAACTTGACTTGTGGTTTTATAGATTTCCTCCTTTGCCCTCTTTATGGAGTTTTGGGGTCAATAAGCTTGATCCTTAAGACTTGGACGTCCCAAGTCGATTCACCTTCAGATCTAGACTCTAGAACCAAGTTCATGGCATAAAGATGCAAGCTCTATGGCCATATTAGCCCATGCACTTCTTTAGACCTATTTTTGGGTCCTTAAAGCTTATACTTCCATGCATGCATGTAAAGTTCATAACTTTACGTGTTGGATCATCCTTAGAAGCCCAGATCTACCTTTTGGAAGAGAGTTGTACATCAGAAATCGAGTTGTAGACTTGGACAATAGGCATCTTGACGAGTTGTTCTTAGAACTCGGCGAGTCCGAGGCTGGAGTCCCTAATATGTTGTGGTTCAAAGAGTCCAGTTGAGTGCTAGTAGAGGTTTAGGAAGGTCCCAAGGAGTGTTTTTTTTGTTTTAAGAGTTAGCCATAATCTGCAACCCATGGGACTCGACGAGTATAAGGACACACTCGGCGAGTCCAAGGCAATTTTCTTGACCGCAAGAATAGGCTCGACGAGTTGTTCATATAAGTCGGCGAGTCATAGACTGGACGTGTTCATATGATGAAGGAGGACTCGACGAGTTGTTCATACAACTCGGCGAGTCAGATGAAGGTTGACTCGATGTTATTATAGAAGGAGAACTCGTCGAGTCTTAGCTAAACTCGACGAGTAGAGTCGGGTTTTGGCAATAGAAATAAGGATAGGGACTTGGCGAGTTGGCGGCCCAACTCGGCGAGTCAGGTCAACTGGTAGTTGACTTTGACCTGAATGATGACTTTGACCAGGGGTAAAATAGTTGCTTTACCCTAAGATTAGTATCAGTGTGTGACTAAGTGTCTTTATGGAAATTGTAGCCGGGGAGTTGCCGGAGCTTCAGTCTGACAGTCCCCGATGAGCATTTCAGCAGGCAACCTTATGAGGTGAGTTTCCTTCTAGTAGGAACGGGTCTACGGTGACAATGTCGGCCCCATTAGATAACAGTAGTTTCGGACTATGGTCCGATGCCGGTGTGGTCTCGAGATGTAGTACAGTATGCTTGATGTCTTTTTGATTCAGGCATGTCTATGTGTTTTGTGTTCCGGGCTGCGGCCTGATGCAGTATGCAATATTTGTGTTATTGTTATACGCTATGATTATGTTATGCTATGTTCAGTTAGTTCCGGACTTCGGTCCGATGCAGGGGGCAAGGCCCCAGTCAGTTTCAGACTTCGGTCCAAAGCAGGGGGCAAGGCCCCAGTCAGTTCTGGACTTTGGTCCGATGCAGGGGGCGAGGCCCTAGTTAGTTCCGGACTTCGGTCCGATGTAGTGGGCAAGGCCCAATATGTGCTTTATATGTTATTTTATGGTATGTGGTAGTCTGCGGGGGGGGGGGGGGGGGGGGTCACTAAGCTTCGTGCTTACAGTTTCAGTTTTGGTTTCAGGTACTTCAGCTAGCAATGGGAAGGGCTCGGGATGATGGCATGACACCCACCACAGTTTTAGCCAGGGAGTTAGACTCTGATATTTTGACATGATTTGACATCCGATGTGATATGAGACCTATTTATGACATTTTGAGACACACGACTTATGTTTTTATTATATGATATTTTAATATTATGGTTTTAGTAATGTTTCCAAACAAAATTTTTTTGGCTTGTATTTTTGGGTTGTTTGAGCTTGCCCCATTCATAACGAGTCCACGACCTGCTAATTGGATTTCCCCCGACCCGCAACCATTCGATTGGAATGCCTTGGCCCACAACCTTTCGTTTGAAATGCCTCATTCTGTTGACTGATAGCACAAAGCAGTACAGTCTCAACCCCACCATACCATGTCGACATATACATAATAAATAACATATATCCAACAACATATAATCATATAACCAGTTAGCAAACTAGCAGAAAGATCTACAAATCACTATTGTATAGCAAAGTGCTATATACCAAGATACATAACTAAAGTGGCCGACATTGGAGCCTTCGACCCACAAGAACAGTGAGGAAACTCAACTCATTGCGTGACAAATAGCTGAACAACACACTACTCTGAATACTAGCTCTACATGTCACCTATTCAATAGATAGAGACCAAGGCTTAACTATAGATCAAAATACCCAAAACACCCTTAAGTAAAAATTGGTCAACCCTGGTCAAAGTCAAAGTTAACGGGTCAAATCGGTCCACTCGGCTGAGTATGCGGGGCATACTCTGGATTTGACCGGAGTTGGGTGTTTGACTTCGTATGTGAGACGTATGCTAGGGTGTGCATGACATATACATAGCTTCCTATTTTTCTCAATAAGAGCTTAATGCATTATGCTCTTACGTCTACATTTTATATCCAAGGCTAAAATACCACTAAAAGTCATAAAGTTTCCAACTTTATGACTTTGCATGCCCATTAAGTGCTTAATACACAGACCCCCAACTTCTTAACACCTTAAGACCTTATAGAGCATGCATGGGGAAAAAGTAAGCATCAAGACCACATTTTTTTGACTCAAGACCCCCTCATTTGGTCTGAAAGGACGAATTATTCAACTAAGAGCATGCCATGCTCAATAATCATCATAGTTGGGACCAAAAATTCCCTAAATGTAGAAATGGTTAGATCTGCAAGACAAGATGATCAAGCAAGGAGATTTTTACCTCTTGGAGGTTGCTAACAAGGAGAGAATCCTAGATCTAAGTTGATTCGAATCTCCAAAGTCTTCCTACCACTTTCTTCTTCTTTAAGAATACCAGAGAACACAAAGATAAGCTCAAGATGCAATCTTCTCACTTAGGGTTAGCTAGAGGGACGTTTTTTTAGATGGAGGCTGATAAGGGAATGAGAAATAGTGTGATAATGATGCTTACATAAGTACCAAACCCTAAAAATTTGTGTTTGAGGATTTATCACGTAAGCCTGCATATGCGGTGTACGTCCAACATACTAGGGTTTGCCCCAATACACCCCACCTACACATCGTACTACCAACGTACTAACTCTTTGGCCAAAATCACCAAAATCCCACTATGGGTCATTCTTGCAATCTTCCTAATGCACAAGGATCAAAATGTAATATTCCTTCATACATAGGGTACCTCATCATTAGGATGCTACAATTCATCCACACTTGAACAAGACTTTGTCCTCGAAGTCCGATGCTGCAAATAGCTGAGGATAATAGTCCCGCAACTTTGCCTCCGGCTCCCAAGTTCACTGGGAGCCTTTTCGATGCTGCCACTGAAACTTCACCAAATATATCTCCTTGTTGTGCAGAACCCTCATCTTTCTCTCCATTGTCGCTACTGGCCTCTCAATATAATCCACACTCTCATTGACCTGAATATCATTGTAACATCCATAAAAATTACAAGAAATTTAAACTTTTAAAATAAACCCAAAATCATAAATTGTTTATAAATCATGATTTTCAAAATATTTTCCAAATATCAGAGTCTCCCAAAATCATAATCCAAAAACACGAGGATGTGTACGGTAACGCCTTCGCCTTCCCACAATAATCTGAAGTACCTGAAACCATAACCCAAAACTGTAAGCCAACGCTTAGTGAGTTCCCCCACAGTACCACCACATATACATAATAAGAGACAGCTTACATACCGAACCTTCATCCTGACTGGAATGCCGAGCCGGCGTACTGATTATCTGGACTGCTCATAGAACCTTCAGCATGACTCGACCGCCTCACATGGACTTCAGCCACTCTGCACCGTTCTCCGGGCCTTTTTCCTGAATGGTATGTCTCATAGGCCTTCAGTCTATCCGGATCTCCTTGGATCTCTTGACCTTCAGTCTACATTGGTTTGCCTCAATCCAACCACACATTACATGTCGACATCTACATAAAAGATAAACATATAACCAGTCAATAGACATCAAGCAGATCTAATGAATCACTACAACATAAAAACATCCTATATATCAGGATACAAGTCTAAAAGTTCATTATAACATAGCAATATGTGGTAAACCAGGATATCAATCCAATAGGCCGACATTGGTACCTTCGACCCATAAGTACAGTGAGGAAAATTGCCATCACAGTCCAAACAATAGTTGAGGAGGTACTAACTCCAAATCTCAACTCTAACCGCTACCTATTCACCCAAATGACCAATTCTCAAACACCATTCAAGTTACCCAAAAATACACCCTGGTCAAAGTCAACTAAGTTAACTAAGTTAACCCAGCCGAATCGAATTAGTGAGCGTACGCTAGGTGTACTCACGATGACTGGAAATGAGGTGGCTGACGTAATATGCTCGACGTACACATAGGTATGCATGGCATAATCACAAGATTTTCTCTTTTAATATTAAGAGCTTAATACTTATACTTAATGCGTCCAATTGCAGATCCATGGCCAAAATATCTTAAAGAGTCATAAAATTTCCAACTTTATGACCTTGCATGTCCAATAAGTGCTTAAAACACCGAAACTAAACATCTTAATGCATTAAGACCTTTTAAATGATGCATGGAACAACACCAACCATGTGGAACTGATGTGAATTTTTAATGCACTAGTTTTTTATTTATAAGTCCTAATTTATCGCATCTAAACCACACCTTACAGGCAGTGAACCTGATCGAGTATAGTATAACTTTGATAAGCAAGGGTGTCAAACACAAGGGGAATGGTGGTAAATTAATTTAGAATATTTGATAATAGGTTACAAAACACACAAAAGGAATAAAGAAGTCGTTTAATAAATCTCAAACGAACAATTAATTGACAAAGCTCGATAAACTAACAGGAGAACAAATCTCTTCAGGTACTTTGGTTTAGATAAATTACACCTTAAAAGCATATACAATTGCATACACAAGTTCATTTATTCATGTTCACCGATTCCTAAAATGATTAGATTCGTGTTTAGTATTACTAATCCTTTAGCAAACAAGTCAATTCAAACAGTGATCAGTTGATTAAACTAACATGCTTCCTAGTGTTCAGTTCGTATCAAGCAAGACTTGTAATAATAGTTAATCAAATTGGTCGTTCAATTAACCTCTTGTTCATGGTCATCAAACAAGGCTCACACATTAACTTATTTATTTCCAAGTTAATCCTAGTTTCACATTCGCTATTCCTAGACATATAATCTTGATGGTCATGAAAGTCATAATACAAGCAATCAAGCAGATGTTCATACAACTTAATTTACTTGACAATTAACAGCAAATAATTATCATTAACACATAAGGATCTTTTAACAAGCCTAGGAAGACAAATTAAACATAAACAAACAATTTAATCTAGCAATTAATGTATAAATCAAGGTTTCATTCAATCATAAACACAAAGTAAAAGGTTTTTACACCTAAATCAGAAACTAAACACATAATAGTATCACAATGGAATGCTAAACATGGTCACGTTAACAACCCATATGATTACCGACATGTATCCACTCTCCAATCCTTCCGATCTCCGCTCCTGTTAGCTTAACGACTTTCCGGTCGCCTTCTAGACCCTCAAAACGGCTTAATAGAAGTTAATTATCGACTAAATTAGGTTAGAAGTCGAATCTCCCTCTCTGGTTTGATGATAATCTCTTTTTATAACCCTTGGAACCGACTTACGTATGTTGGGCGTAAGTCAGTATACGTTGGGCGTTGTGAGAATTATGTCGCGATGAGGAAATCCGGATGCAAGCCGTTACGCTGGGCGTAACCTTATCTATGTTGGGCGTAATCCGTCTTTGGCCATTACGCTAAGCGTACTTAGCAATTACACTGGGCGTAATTGACTCCTTCATCAATTTTTCTTTCTTTTAGCTTCTAATCCCTAATTCCGCTCCAGTCTTTTCTTTTGCGCTCTATCGACAACAAATAGCTGCAAATTATAATTCAAAGTATTATAAGTACTTTTTAGTTCTAAAAGAGAATAATAAAGGCTAAAATATTAAGATATAATGTATAAAAATATATATAAAAATACACATATCAAAATACCCCACACTTAGCATTTGCTTGCCCCCAAGCAAACTTACTTTTATTTTACCAATAACGCACTAAACAATCCATTTTAAACGCAACCATTATGTCAAGATCGCAACGCATGCATTTGTGTCTAAATTTTTTCCTAAGGACCCCCGTAATTTTAAATACTCACAATCCTCATAAACACTCGCCCACTTCTTTTGAACAATGCTCATTTTATGCAACCCTCCTGAATCCATCCGCAGAAAACTTTCTAACCTCAAGGTATTTTTGTAGAGCAACCCAAGCACACATAATCTAGAAAATTACAATTTATGATAGCACTATGGAGCTCTTTTGGAATTCTTTATTTCTTTGATAATTTAATCTTGATTTCTCTGAATTCTTCAAACTTGCCACCTTTTCGATTTTCTTTGAGTATCTTCAACTTTTTTGAATTTTTGGAATTTTGATCTTCAAATTTACACTTTAATACCTCCAAAACTCTTTCAACTTTTCTTGTAATTCTCTCTATCTTTTTTTTACATGTAACTCACTTTTTTTTCACTCAAAACCTACATGCTTAAGCAAGGGCGCTCTACTTCAACCTTATTAGTTAAGACATTAGTCTAGGTGCAATGATTACATAAGTCATCCTGGATACATTTCAGGTACAGGCTGCTAAACATATTGCATCCCTCAAACTAAGCGAAGTTGTGTTTTTGTCCCATGATTTCATTAGAATAAGGGAAGCCACAAATGCACTATAACGTGTATTGGCTCAACTAAACATTTGAGTTCTCATCGGATCATCTCATACAATATTAGCAAATTTTTTTAAATTATCACTAGATTTTTCTAAATTAAACTATTATTTCAAGTTTATAAAATTTTAAATTTTCCTATATCTAGCAAATTTTAAACTATTATTTCAGTTTTTTAATTTACTTTTATCGACCCCCTACCCCACACTTATTTCATACAATGTCCACATTGTATCCATATAACTAATTAAGCACATAAAAAGGGAGAAAAAGGAACAGAGTCCCCTGGGGTAGTTGTGGCGAGATCGAATGGGGCTGCTACAAGTTGCTCCACATATTACTAAAAGACTGGAAATTGGAACTGTTGCTTCTGAATTTTCAAGAACGCCAACTTCTAAGATGTGGTGCAAACATTGCAAATAGATGCAATATGTAGTAACCATGACATGGAAAAATGTCAACCACGTCGCCTCGTAAAGAGATGTGAAATCTAAACATGGCCACAATGTGAAAATTATCGGTCACATCCTCATATCACGAATGGCAGCTTCTTCTCGCGATGAAAACTCCCCCACAACATAGGAAAGTGTAAACCATGTTGTGGCAGCTGGGATGATACTTCTACCTCGTGTCGAAATAAAACTCTATGGTGTGGGAACAGCTCATCCATACCATAAGAGTTAAAAATAAAATGCCACTCTTCTAAATAATCGCTCACGAAATCAATATGCACCCCACATTTATGACAAATCGTGGGTCTTGAATATAATTTTTGAACTCTCACACGACTCTCTCTAGCAACAGTCAGACCTAGCTGCTGAACTTACTGCCAGCTTTCTAAGGGCGAAAATTCTGCAAAGATCTAAACAACCAAAGAGCAGCAACATGGAAAACAAAAATAAAACAACCTAAATTAAACTTAATTACATACCAAATAAAAATACTAATACTAAGCAACACAAAAATAAACTAAAAATAACACAAAAATAAAAATAAAAATAAAAAGGATAACTAAATCACTCGTCATCCCCGTCATCATGTTGTTGTGTCTCAGATGTACCGGCTCCATCAGGTCGTGACTGGAATGGTGGAGGAAAGGAACCGAGTACTGAAACTCCTAGTGGGCAAAAGAATGTGGTCAACGCATCCCCATACCACTGTTGTCTCTCCGCGTGTGCAACGCACTCTCCCAGGCTCTGAAATCCCTCGTCCATGCGCTGAGCCAGGTAACGTATATCAATCTCCGGCTCAGGTCCCTGCTGTGCTCCTCGAGGAGCAGGTCTACGCCGCTGGGCTCGTCGCGGCTGTGGCTTGACTGCACCCTCGTCGTCCACCTCGTCATCTGGTCTCACCCGCAAGACACCATCCTCGCCCCGCTCAAGTACACGCATCGACTCCAATAACCGAAGGCTCATCGGCCTCATATCATCAAACATCATCGATCTTGTAATCTCACACGTCAACAACTGATAGGATCGAGCTAATCGTGTGATAAAATCCTCCCCCCCCCCCCCCACAAATCGGGCTATCCTCCCGAAGTCCCCTGACCCTCCTACCCAAATAAGCAACTAAAGCAACTGGAAGGTTTAGGTTCCTCCCTGGAGTAACAAGTGCCCATAAGAAATACAAGTCTGTAGACGGCACTGTCTCACTATTCTTATGGTGCGTGAGAGATATGGAAATCAGACGGTGCAACAATCTGTATGTGGTAGACTGAATCATCCTCCGCCGCGCAGTAGATGGTGTGTACACTCCCCCAGTAATCTCGGCCCAAAAAGTGTTTTCATTGTAGTCATCTGGCCGGCCCGTGAGACAATCAACAAGGAATACCGGGAAGTGGACACTCCTCGTCTCATCTGCTGTATATATCCCAACTCGAGTAGCAAGCTCAATCGCACTGCACACCCGACTTACACCACCTATGCTGAAGGAAAAGGTTTTCCTATCATCGGGTGTCTTCCTAGGGTCATAGGAAACTGTAACATAAAACTCCAGCAAAAATTCCCGATACACAGGCTCCTGGATCCTGAACAATCTTACCCAACCCTGACATACGAAGAAATGCACGCCACTCGCGTCCGAGTGCGTGTATTGCAAAAAATCCTAGATTAGCGCAGCAAGTCCAGTATGGGCCGCCAATTCCCAATTAAATGAAGGTCCTATGTCAATCTCCTTAGTAAGCAACAGACTCAGATTGTTGACATATTTGGCCCGGGTTTCATTGTTTAGAGTCTGCGGGAATTGCAAGAAACGGTGATCGGTCACGTCCTCGGGTGGGTTGGTCCTTTGAGTTCTACGAGCCATGATTCTTCAAAAAAAAAATAAAAACAACACACAACCAAAACAAAATGCCAAAGCATTAAACATATTCAAGTAAAAAAAATAAGGGTGCTAGTCATGGACTGTATGCTGGGCGTACATCCAAGAAGTGGAAACCGTGTTCTGCTCATTCTCAATTATTATCCATAAATCCAAGAAATATATATGCAGTGGGATTACATCGGGGTAGTCAAGATACGACTCATATACAGGAAGTCAAACTGGGAAGGTAATCAAAATACGGGATCAAAAGAGTGTGTACGTCTAGATGCTAAAGGACTCGTAACTGGGCATTTTTGTTCAAAAGTCTCAAGCCATATTCAATCAAGTAGTTGTTCATGGTCCGTATTGCTGTTAATAAGTATTCACAGGGCATTACACAAGGATAGTTAAAATACGGGACCAACAGATAGCATCCGTCGAGCGAACGCTAGGCGTGCACCGATACGGTGGAATCGATGGGTATTGCTCGGGATTAAGGCCAAATTAAGTCCTAGGGTTTAGTCTAATGGTCTGAATCGGTCTATTAAGACATAATCAAACACCAGATTCGTGTGAAATCGACCCCAATTGACGAAGGGTATAAACCCTAGAATTCGACAAAGGCATAATACAACAAATTTCACTGATTTAAACACAAATCAAAGACATAGAGTAACCGAATAACATACCTTTGTGATGAATTTTACAAGAAAGAAGAAAAATCGAGAGTCTTTTGGGAGTATTCGGCCGTCACAACGAGAGTGTGTGAAAAAGTTGAAAAAGGGAAGAACAAAAAGTCAAAGGGTAAAATATATAACCTGGCGCTAATTTACGCGGGGCGTAACGCGAAGTTGTGCTGTGCGCAACTCCAACTCCCGGATTAGTCTGGTCGCGATCATCACTTATGTATGCTAGGCGTAATGTCAATTACGTTGGGCGTAATTTTTCTGAAATATTTTCCTTTTCCTTATTTGAAATCCTTTTTTCCAACTAATATAATTGGGAACTTCTTAATATTATTTTTTTTAATTGCTTCAACAACAACCATGACTTTCCGATGAGTGACATATTATTATTATTTTTTTAAAATGAGACATCATGATCAAGTGTCTTTGTCGAGATCAAACAACAATAGTTGATTAAAACCCTTGCACGCAAGAAATGGTTTGTGAAAACAAACACTTTTGGGACCCGTTAGAATATTTCCTTTGTTTTCTTCGCACCTTTAACTGAAAGTAGAACAAGAAGTGACCTAACTAGTCAAGAACAGCAAGAGCTCGGTCTTCCACTTAACCACCACAATACGCCTTGCTATACTACGCCTCATGGATTGAGTTGGACAAATCAACAAAGTAGTAGGCTAAGTAGGTCAAGAATTCCCTAATCGTTTGCATTCTCGAAACCCATGCAAAAGGTAAAGTCAATCAATGTGTACAATCCCAAATTCCTGCAATTAACAACAAGAACCTTCCCGACAAGTGAAATGATATCAACGAAAATCAAACAAAAAGCAAAATAAAACTAAACTAAAAACAAATAACGAATAATCAAATAAACCAAATTAATTAAAAGTCGTTCCCCGGCAACGGCGCCAAAAACTTGATGTGAATTTTTAATGCACTAGTTTTTTATTTATAAGTCTTAATTCATTGCATCTAAATCACACCTTACAGGCAGTGAACCTGATCGAGTATAGTATAACTTTGATAAGCAAGGGTGTCGAACACAAGGAGAACGGTGGTAAATTAATTCAGAATATTTGATTATAGGTTACAAAACACATGAAAGGAATAAAGAAGTAGTTTAATAAATCTCAAACGAACAGTTAATTAACAAATCTCGATAAACTAACAGGAGAACAAATCTCTTCAGGTACTTTGGTTAAGATAAATTACACCTTAAAAGCATAGACAATTGCATACACAAGTTCATTTATTCATGTTCACCGATTCCTAAAATGATTAGATTCGCGTTCACTATTACTAATCCTTTAGCAAACAAGTCAATTCAAACAATGATCAGTTGATTAAACTAACATGCTTCCTAGTGTTCAGTTTGTATCAAGCAAGACTTGTAATGATAGTTAATCAAATTGGTCATTCAATTAACCCATTGTTGATGGTCATCAAACAAGGCTCACACATTAACTTATTTATTTCCAAGTTAACCCTAGTTTCGCATTCGCTATTCCTAGACTTATAATCTTGATGGTCATCAAAGTCATAAGATACAAGCAATCATGCAAATGTTCATACAACTTAATTTACTTGATAATTAACAGCAAATAATTATCATTAACACATAAGGATCTTTTAACAAGCTTGGGAAGATAAATTAAACATAAACAAACAATTTAATCTAGCAATTAATCTATAAATCAAGGTTTCATTCAATCATAAACACAAAGTAAAAGGTTTTTACACCTAAATCAGAAACTAAACACATAATAGTATCACAATGTAATGCTAAACATGGTCACGTTAACAACCCATATGATTACCGATATGTATCCGCTCTCCAATCATTCCGATCTCCGCTCCCGTTAGCTTAACGGCCTTCCGGGCGCCTTCTAGACCCTCAAAATGGCTTAACAGAAGTTAATTATCGACTAAATTAGGTTAGAAGTCGAATCCCCCTCTCTGGTTAGCTGATAATTGCTTTTTATAACCCTTGGAACCGACTTACATACGTTGGGCGTAAGTTGGTGTTCGCTGGGCGTAGTGTGAAGTACGTCGCGATGAGGAAATCTGGATGCAAACCGTTACGCCGGGCGTAACCTTATCTACAATGGGCGTAATCCGTCTTTGGCCATTACGCTAAGCGTACTTAGCAATTACGTTGGGCGTAATTGACTCCTTCAACAATTTTTCTTTCTTTTAGCTTCTAAGCCCTAATTCCGCTCTAGTCTTTTCTTTTGCGCTCTATTGACAACTAATAGCTGCAAATTATAATTCAAAGTATTATAAGTACTTTTTAGTTGTAAAAGAGAATAATAAAGGATAAAATATTAAGATATATTGTATAAAAATATATATAAAAATACACATATCAGGAACCCATTTTTATGACTCAAGACCCTTCCAAAGGTCTGAAAGGACGGCTTATTGGGTCAGGAACGTGGTATGCTTATGAGACACCACATTTGGGACAAAAAGGACCTGAAACTAAGCCCAACACAAGATCTAAAAGAAACTTAACCAAGTTCAGAACTATATACTTCCAAATGATGCCAAAAGGTGGTGTGATCCTAGATCTAAAGAGCTTCATTCCTACAAGATGGTCTCTCATTCCTTCCTTCATTCTTCAAAAACACAAAAACACACACACACACACACGCTCAAGCTTATAATGCTTCACGAGATGGATTAGGGTTGCAAAAACGTTCTAAGAGGATGGAGGCTAATAAAGTGAGGGTAAATGAGGCTATAATGGGGTTTAAATATGAGCCAATCCCTAAAAATTAGGGTTTTCATGTCTGGCACATACGTCCTGCGTACACACATACAACCAGTATACTAGGGCTTGCCCTAGTGCGCTCAACATACACACATATGCATGGCATACTCCCGTAGCTCCTAATTTACGAAAATACCACTAGGGCCCTCATTGCATTCTTTCTTTTACTTAGGGTCCAAATTGCAATATAATTAAATTATAGGGTCAAAAGTAGAAGTACCTCATCCCAGGATGTTATAATTCTCCCCCACTTGACTTAGACTTCGTCCTTGAAGTATGTTGTAGCAAATAACTCGAGGTAACGCTCCCTCATTTCAGCCTTTGAATCCCAAGTTCACTTGGAGCCTCTCCGATGCTACCACCGAACCTTTACCAAAGGTATCTCCTTGTTGCGTAGGACCTTCATCTTTCTTTCAAAAATAGCTACCGACCTCTCGATATAATTCAGGCATTCATCGACTTGAATATCATCCAAAGGAACCACTGTCTCGCACACACTTTTGCAACTGAGAGACATGGAAAGTGTTGTGGATTTGACTGAGCTCACTCGGTAAATCCAACCGATAGGCCACCCTTCCTACCATGGTGATCATACAGAAAGGTCCAATATACCGGGGAGCCAATTTCCCCTTCTTCCTGAAGCATATCACACCCTTCCAGGGCGACACCTTTAGGAGCACCATATCGTTGACCTGAAACTCCAACTCTGATCGGCATCGGTCAACATAGCTCTTCTACTGAATCTGAGCGATTTGCAGTCTATGCCAGATCTGCTGAATAAGCTCCATGGTCTGTAGGACTATTTATGTCCTTCCCATGACCCTATGACCAACCTCTCCCTTAACAAACCCGGGTGTGACATCTCCGAGCATACAGGAGCTCAAATGGTGGGGCACTAGTGATGGAGTGTTAGGTCATAATTATTAGTTTATACTTCTCTTTTCTAGGAAAATATATTTTTATGTAATGTTGTATGCGTTTGCGGTTTGTGTGTATGGTCGTACACGTATGTACGGCCGCAAACCCTGTGTACGGTCGTACACAGGGTGTGCGGCTATACACATGTGTATGGCTGGAGGTCCATATAAATAGAGGAGTTTCTGTGGGAGTGTATGGTTGTAAAACAAGAAGAGAAAAGGCTAGAGAAGAGAGAGAAAGTTAGAGAGAAGAAGTGTATGTGAGAGAGAATCTATTGTAAGGAGCATCATTCATATTGAATACATCATTATATTCATCTTCTTCTTCTTCTCCTTCTCTTCTATTTGATCTGACATCATCCAATTGATTAAGATTCCGCACCATCAATTAGATCTGATTGATACACAAGCAATTTTGGGGACTTACAATTGGTATCAGAGCTTGGTTGTATCAATCAATTTTTTCAGATCTGGAGCTTATTTGATCTTATTTTTAAAAGATAATAGCGTTTTTGGATAGATCTCGCAAAAATATGGGGGGTTACTTCTTTGCATTTTTCATAAAAACGAGTTTTTGATGGAGTTTTAGAGCAAAAAAGGGTGAAAAACGTTATTTTTTTCGCGAATATGTTGAAGGAGTGCGGCTCAGCAGCCTCTGTATGCGGCTCGGAGACGAGTTAGGGGTACTGCAGTCATTGAGAAATATTAAATAAACCTCCAATTGTACCCTACCACACCCCAAAAACTCCTGATCCTTGAGGGAGATTTTAGAGCCTCCCACTACATCACCGTCTTTCTCCCTGAAAGGGGAGCGAAACTTATCCTAGTTTCAAAACCGCTTCTGCTCCCATAACATGATTGTTTCTCCCCTACTTAGCTTCAGCTAAGTCTTTACGGCACGCAAAAATCGGAGGATTTCCATTCCTTCCTCCCTTACCCAAAAAGGCATGATAACTACCATCGCCTTAATATTGCTAGCAATCCGTCACCAGCCCACTCTAAATACCGTACG
Organism: Lactuca sativa; assembly: GCF_002870075.4. Lineage (NCBI taxonomy): Eukaryota > Viridiplantae > Streptophyta > Magnoliopsida > Asterales > Asteraceae > Lactuca > Lactuca sativa. The sequence continues at coordinate 169,339,929 of NC_056624.2, read as the reverse complement.
ATTACCGAATACTTGATCAACTGTAACATACACGTTCTGAAATTGTGTATTGTTATTATTAAAAGTGAATAAAATTGAGTGTTGAGTTCTAACAGATAGTTTTTACTAGAAATGAAGTAAAACTATGTTTATAATCACTCATAAAATATTGGAAGTCTTATGAGATTCCAATTAATAGCCAAATAATGAAAATTTAGAGAAAATATAAAATTTGAAATAAGTAAAATTTTATTATTTGATGTTGTAGAGAATCTCGTTAGAAGTGTTTAGGCGAAAACCTCGTCGAAATCCGAATTATAACGAAGAAGTTATGACCAATCGAAGATCCGCGACAAAACTGGCACGGCGCCGAATGACATACAAAGTGAGTTTTTGATAAACTACTTTTTAGCATTGGTAATCTAAATGGAATTCTAAGTATTCATTAAACCGAGAAGTTCGATAAAAAGAACGCCAAAATCTGACTTCGTATGAGGAAGTTATGATTTTTCGAAGTTTCAGATTAGCAGTAGACAACTAAAAAATCGAATTTTAGATCGAGTGATTTTAGCCGACACAACCTAAACGATAATTGAATTTCTCTTCATTAGTATTACAACGGTAAAAAGTCTGACGAAAACGGATCTCATTGATCGTAAATCTTTGAATCAAATCTTGAGTTGATATTGAAAGTCTGATATATGATACGCATATGCTATTGTTGTTCTTGTTGCCTTTTTTGCTTCTGTCATATTGGTATATATATAAGGCATAAGATTATATTGTATCTATTTATTGAATTCACTAAGCGTTATCGCTTATCCATCTCAATGTTTAACTATTGCAGGTGATAAGTATCCAGTATAGTTTTATACTGCTGAAAGATTTAGAATAGTTAATACTATTTCTCTGTATTTTAATGTTCATGTATGTATATGAATAGTAGATTCCTGGGTAGATATGTAATGTAATAAAACTTATTTGGTTTGTATGCAATCTTTTGTAATCACTTTATCAATATAAAATATTGCTTTTATAAATATGCATGTAGCATGTTTTGAGGAAGTAACTTAAGAATAATGTTGGGATAGTATGAAAGTTTGAGTCTTTCAGAAATACGAAAGTTGGGGTCTTTCAATCATGGTGTCAGAGCAATGGTTTAAGTGAACTAAATATCACGAATTCGTATTTAGACTTAAACTGTTGGAAGCTCAATATATGAGCTGATTCATAATAAATATATGGATACAAACCATAGGAAATATTTAAGCGGGGGATTGGGTAGTGATAAACCCTAGTATTCTAAGATATTAAGTTACTTCAGAATTTTAAGAAAATTAGTTTAAGTGAACTAGAAATTTTGAGAATTTCTAAGCTTAAACAAGAATTGTTAAGTAAAGATGATACGATATGTATCTGGTATATGTTAGGTTGAATACCTAATGGAATCAAGCACTAGAATATTAAGAGGAGATATGTCTTATATTCTAATACGTGCTAAATGATAAATGAATATAGCATGCCTTAGGGTGCTTATCTATAATTGCTATTATTTGAGAAAGTTTAAGGTCTGTTGCCGACCTAGGTTTAGAAAATTTTATGTTCAGAATTCTAAGAATTTTCGTAATAGAGTTTTTTTCGAAGTGATAAAGAGACTTATGATAGTTGACATCGATAAGTTTATAAATAAACGATCTTGAGATATCGTAAAATAATAAATATGAATTGTTATCGTAATAAGTGTATTAATACCAATAGAGTGGTAATATACGTTTAAAGTGTGTTTGATATATGATAACATCTTTGGAAGAAAGATGTGCGTTTGAAACACGTTTGGGCAAGATAAATGTGTTGGTGCAAATCCACGAAGTTGTTCCATCGTTGTACAAATTGAAGAAGTGATTGTTTAATAGAGTCGAAAGAACCGAAGATGGTGATCAGTACTTCGGCAGTATCACAATTAATGTTGTGCAAGATTTAGAAGAATTAAATGAAGATCAATGGAAAGGCTAATGAAGTTTTTCAGACTCAATAGGCCAAGACTTTGTGATGTAGTATGTAGTTCAAGTAGTAATATTATACAGGATGCTCAGACTTAGGATTTAATAATACTGAGTGATGGCTAACTACTATCACATCCTTATGGAAGTTCCAAAATGTGTTAAGTCGACTTTAGCATACAATATTACGATGGTGAATTGAGTCATTTAGTGGTAAATGGTTAAGCAACTTACTTGTCTAAGTAAGGTAGAATGCTTAATTAAAGAAAAAATACACCCATAATATCATATGAGAAGAGATGTTGTAGTCAGGAATGACAGAGAACCAAGTTGAAGCTAGTAGAGCTTGCTGAGATGCAACTATGATGCAGACTTCTTAGGATAGACTCCTATGAAGTAGACTTAGATGTACTCAGATACAATAATAACAATGTTAAGGAAGAATAATGAAATGAAAAAAAATGTGCATGATGGTTTGCATGAGTAAGAAGATGATGCAGGTAGTAGAAGACCGTTTGTCTCCATCTTGCTAGAGTAAATTTTGGAATAGTGTGTCATGTAGAGTAGACACTACTCGAGAAAGAATTTATATGAAGAAATGGAAGTAAAATTTCTATCGACCGATGGAAAAGTATTAGGATATATTAAATCGAGCATATGCCTGAGAAGAATCCTAGAAGGCGAGTATAGGTAATCCAATATATGTTTGATAGAACGTGAAAACCCTAGTTGAGTCTAGGAGAAACTGTTGTATGTATTTGTTTAAACACATTCATGTGTGATAAGTTGCTTTGTGAAAACTTTTGAATGGTGACTTGGGAACTACGAGACAATACTTGGGCTGAGTATGAGTAGGTGTGAATAGTAGTAGAGGCCTATACTACTGGAAGCACAAGACTCACACTTGGATCAGGAAAAGTCACAAGGTTACCAAGAAGCTAGTAAATGATTCTGTTTTATTCATGTGTGTCGTTACCTTCGATTCGGTAATGACTAAGAAGATAAGTATTGTTCAACTCTTAATGTCATAAAGAATCGAGTCCGATTAGTATAAATCCGCGAAAGGAGTTGATTGGTTCAGAGAACCATGTCTTATATAGTGACGAAACATCAGTAGGAATACTGAAGAAGTAAATGGTCGAGGTAGTCAATAGAAATATAACAATATTCATTAAAGAATTGATCAATCATTAGCCAGAGATGTGACTTGCTATGTGGTGTTACTGGCCACAAGAAATGTTCTCGCCCTACTCTTGCTAGTCAAATGGCGGGGAGTCAAGCTTCCATTCAACAATCAAAGAGTACTCCAACTAAAAAGGAGGCGGTGCCAAAAGCTAAAGGATGTGTATATCCGAAAGCATGAATTAGAGATACGTGGTGCTATTCTTTCTATTCTGAAGCATCCACGTGTTGATCAAACTCTTTTTGTTTTCTCTATTCTATCAGCTTGAGTTATTCGATCTGATTCTAATACAAGAGTTTGGTTCGTTATGTGTCTTGTGCGAGATAAAATCAAAGGTCATTAGAATATGACCCTTCGAGTTGTTGTTATAGAAAAAGTAAAGACCTTATCTTGGGTTTAGACTATAACCCAAGAAGGAGCAGGAGTCTGCAATGAGAATTGAGTTTTAACTCAAAGATTAGGATCGAATGTTTAGTAGAGAATGAAGAGCGGGTGCAAGTTTGAACACCGCTAGTAACTAAAAAGTTTGAAGAATTTGACAATCGTTTGGCAGATCAACAGTTAAACATCGTACATTTTAGATTACCACAAAGGAAGTAAGTTAAGACTCGAATGTTGTGACTAGTAATTTTCTCGTAAACTCTAGATCTGCTCACATCTTATTTGATTTCAATGCCTCAGATTCTTTCATGCCTTATAAATTCACACATTCTTTTCAAAATACTTGTTACACAATTTTCCAATCATTTCATATAGACGACATGGGAAGTATATCTTTACTTGCTGATAAAGTCTATAGAGATAGTACCATAGGAATTGTAGGTTATAATATTCTTGCTAACCTAATTCCTATCTCCTTGCCTAACTTTGATATTATTCTCGGCATAGATTGGTTATCAAAGAACCACACATAACTCTTGTGCTATGAAAAGATACTCCAATAGAGAAATACGCGTAAGTATACTTGGACGGAATTGTGGCAAGACTTGGTGCGCCACTAAATATTATTTCCGATTGTGATACTCGTTTCACTTCTCACTTTTAGGCGAGAATGAAGCATGAATTAGGATCTCGAGTTGCTCTTAGTACAACTTATCATCCTCAGACAAATGGTCAGAAGAAGAGAGCAATCCAAACAGTAGAAAATATATTGAAGCTATATAAAGTATTGTATGAGCGTAAATGTCATAATCAAATATGTTGGCATGAAGTAGGACTTAAGATCTTTGGAGGCTCTGAAATGATTCAAGACATCACTGCCAAGATACAAATTTTCCGAGAAAGAGTGAAAGCGGCCCAGGATCGACAGATATCCTATGAAGAAAAGAGGAGACGACCCGTAGAATTCCGGGTGGATGATTTAGTAATACTGAAGGTATTTCATGAAAAGGCATTATGCTACTTTGGAAGAAAGAACGGTTGGTAAGCAAGCATACTACTTGGAATTGCCTGAAGATTTGTCAAGTATACATGATGTGTTTCATGTGAGTTATTTACATAAATGTTTGAGCAATTATGATGAGACGGTTCCATTTATCCAAGGTGAAACTGGATAATAAGTTAAGTAGAAGAGATCCTAAATGAAAGAACGACTAATCTACGTAATAAAGAAGTGAAGTTGGTGCTTCTCAAATGGAAACACCATTGAGGCTCAAATTATACTTGGGAAAAATAAGAATGAAATAAGAGTGAAATATTCCTAATTGTTTTAATCTTTATGATTTCAGGGACGAAATCCTCAAAAGGAGGAGGTATTTGTAACATACATGTTCTGAAATTGTGTATTGTTATTATTAAAAGTGAATAAAATTGAGTTTTGAGTTCTAACAGATAGTTTTTACTAGAAATGAAGTAAAACTATGTTTATAATCACTCATAAAATATTGGAAGTCTTATGAGATTCCAATTAATAGCCAAATAATGAAAATTTAGAGAAAATATAAAATTTGAAATAAGTAAAATTTTATTATTTGACGTTGTAGAGAATCTCGTTAGAAGTGTTTAGGCGAAAACCTCGTCGAAATCCGAATTATAACGAAGAAATTATGACAAATCGAAGATCCGCGACAAAACCGGCACGACGCTGAATGACGTACAAAGTGATTTTTTGATAAACTACTTTTTAGCATTGGTAATCTAAATGAAATTCTAAGTATTCATTAAACCGAGAAGTTCGATAAAAAGAACGCCAAAATCTAACTTCGTATGAGGAAGTTATGATTTTTTGAAGTTTCAGATTAGCAGTAGACAGCTAAAAAATCGAATTTTAGATCGAGTGATTTTAGCCGACACAACCTAAACGATAATTGAATTTCTCGTCATTAGTATTACAACGGTAAAAAGTCTGACGAAAACGGATGTCGGATGAAGAAGTTATGAACTTTTAATGGATTTTCCTGTGCCGGTCTGTTAAAAATAATAATATTAAAATTAAAGTCAAAATTAGCCGACAAAGTTTAAACGAAAGTTGTAGAGCATAATTTTAGCTACGCGTGCATATAAAGAACGTCAAAAACGGAGCCAGTATGCGAAAGTTATGATCTTTAGAAGATTTTGGCTCAAAAAACCGAGAAATAAATGGATAATATCGAAAATTTTCGCATGGTCAGCACTTAGCCACGTCACCTCGCATGCGAAGTTAACCAGTATCCGTCGCTGATTGGTCTGAAGTCGCGGCCCAATGGCCTTCCGACGAGCCTCGCACCGCTGGAGCCGTCCGAGCTTCGCTGGTCTAATCCGAGAGCGTTGCATGCCCCTTCGCGTGTCCGAAGATCACACCCGCCACCTGGCCTCGCTCCGTGGCTGCCACCTGCTTCGCTGACTCCTCCTTCTGATCAGCCGACCCTCGCATCCTCGACCTATAAATACAAGGCCTGCAAGCCTTGCCGAGGAATTGTAGACTTTTGCTAATTTTCACACAATTTTCAATATTTTTACTAGTTTGATATCCCTCGAAGCCCCGGTGTCAATTTTAACACCCGAAACACGCCCTGAAGTGCCGTGAAGCCCGAAAAATTTATCTTTTCGGTTTTGAAGCTTTACCTTTCGAGAGCCCTTTTTTTGCTAATTCTCCCGGTTTTCAACGAATAAATCCATATTTGGAGCCGATATGCTGCTCAAATTACTATTTTAACCCCTGATTATTTTAAGGTGAGTTCAATATGTTGGAACATTTGTATGTTATGTGCTTTTTAGTGTTATTATTATGAGTTATTTTCCTGTGTTATTTTTATTCGCTATTTTTAATAGCAAAGTTATACCTTTGACCATGTGATCAGTGAAAGGACTTAGATTCACGGTGGTACTGGTATGTAGCCTCTTGCCATGTAGAACATGTCTTGTAAGAGAATGACTTCTATTCTATTCTATGGCATTGGCAGAAGGTTAGATAGGACTGGTATGTAGCATCTGACCATGTAGAGCATGACTCCGTAAGAGAATGAACTCTATTCTATGGTATTGGCAAATGGTTAGACAGGGCTATAAGCCTGAAATCTACCAAAATGTTAATTAGAAATTATATGTCTTCTGTGCCATTTGGGCCAAAGCTTTATTGATGGATATCAAGTATCGAAATCGTTATGTCTCATTGATCGTAAATCTTTGAATCAAATCTTGAGTTGATATTGAAAGCCTGACATATGATACACATATGCTATTGTTGTTCTTGTTCCCTTTTTTGCTTCTGTCATATTGGTATATACCCCCTCAGTCCCAAAATTATTGTCCATGTTTGACTTTTTTAGTCTCTTTTGTTCAACTTTGACCTTAAATAATTTACTTGTTGTTATATAATTTTTTATGCAAGATATATGAATAAATTGTTTTTTAAATGTATTTTCATTGTTATAAGCTTCATCAAAAATTATATAACACAAATAAAGTTATTTATGGTCAAAGTTTACGTAGAAAGACTTCAAAAGTCAAACGTGGACAATAATTTTGGGACGGAGGGAGTATAAGGCATAAGATTATATTGTATCTATTTATTGAATTCACTAAGTGTTATCGCTTATCCCTCTTAATGTTTAACAATTGCAGGTGATAAGTATCCAGTATAGTTTTATACTGCTGAAATATTTAGAATAGTTAATACTATTTCTCTATATTTTAATGTTCATGTATGTATATGAATAGTAGATTCCTGGGTAGATATGTAATGTAATAAAACTTAGTCGGTTTGTATCCAATCATTTGTAATCACTTTATCAATATAAAATATTGCTTTTACAAATATGCATGTAGAATGTTTTGAGGAAGTAACTTAAGAATAATGTTGGGATAGTATGAAAGTTTGAGTCTTTCAAAAATACGAAAGTTGAGGTCTTTCATCAACACTTCCTGCATCCTCGATACTGATAATCCCCTAAGCTCAAACTGACGTCCTTAAGGTCCGAATAACTAATGCTCAGAGAAACCTCTTCAGTGATAGACCACTTCCCTTGATGCTTCCAAAAGCTATCCCAAATACCAAGACTAGAACCACCAAACCCTGATGATGGTGGAGGACTACTGTAACGTCCGTAGATCCGGGCTAGTCAATTTAGAGATAAAAGGGGTCGAAAACAACTTTTCGACAAAACATTATTTAGAGTAAATAATCTTAACCAAGTTGTAGTACATGTTACAAGGGTTCCATGCATATAAACAACGCCGAAATCCGAGTTATAACGAAGAAGTTATGACCCGTCGTAGTTTCACGACGGAACCGGCACGATACGGGAAGCGTAAATAGTGAATTTAAGATAGAGCAAGATTTACCCTTAGCAATCTAAATGAAAGTCGTAGAATACGTTAAACCTAGAGTGTCCATAAAAAGAACGCTCAAATCTGACTTCGTATGAGGAAGTTATGATTTTTCGAAGTTTGGCTTAGCAGTGTACAACCCGAAATTCGAATATTAGATCGAGCGGTTTTTAGCCGACACAACCTAAACGATAATCGAATATCTCGTTAATAGTATTGTAACAATAAAAAGACATACGGAAACGGACGTTGGATGAAGAAGTTATGAGATTTTAACGGACCAATCTTGTCTCAGCCTGTTAATAATATAACTTTTAAAATAAAGTCAAAATTAGACGACGGAGTCTAAACGAAAGTTGTAGAGTACATTCCTGCCTTTGCGTGGATATAAAGAACGTCGAAAAGGATCTTGTACGCGAAAGTTAAAATTTTTTAAATTTTGTAGTCGAAATTGCGAAGTCTGATAAGAACTTGATGACGTGGCCTCATCTCAGCCGTTGGATCACGCCACGTTGCCTCGCCTTCGCTCTACGCCCCGCATACGAGATCCGGAACGCCCCGTGGTCCCTCGGTTCTTATTCGGTCCGAAGTGAAAGCCAGTTGTACACGAGTTGGTGACCTTATCCGAGCTCTACGCCCAGCGTAGCCAAGGGCTACGCCCAACGTAATCCAAGGCCTCGCAGGCTATAAAAGGGGGCCGAGGCAGCCGTCATTTTCCACACCAATTCACTTCTCTCTCTAGTTTATTTCTCTATCTAAGTGCCCAAAACCCCCTAAACCCTGGGGAACCCACTAGCACCCGAAGGAAGCCCCGAGGCTCCCGGAGTCCCGAGAAAAAGGGTCTTTCGGTATCGAAACCCTGCTCCAAACAAAGCCTAGTTTTCTATAAAACCCTTTGTAAGTGAGCTACGCCTATGCTATTTTTAATATAGCTTCTAATTAATTCTAGTAACATCATTAGGACGTTAAAATAAGTTGGCCAATTATTATGAGTTATATAGAGTGTTGTTTAACGCTTATATAAAAATAATAAAAGCTAGACTATTAATTATTTGCAGTTAACGTTAGACTAAACCTTAGTGGTATTGATATTAGGTTTTGTCGATGGAAAATTATTTTGAGATAACGAAGCGTTGTTCGAGTACAGAGTCACCACCTTTCAAGTGAGTGCATAGTCCCATTCATGATCATGATTTAATACAAGTATTGATTGAATGTATTAAATATATGTTTATGTGCGAATTATTTGATGTTGTCTGAATTACGTGTTAAAGAACATACCCGGCTATTTCTAATGATTTAGGTTATTGAGTAAATCTAAAATTTGTTATGAGGGTCATTGGGTAGTATCTCCTTATGAGTACGAGTGAGATATATACAGGGAATAGAACCCTTAAACATGTCATTGATCCAAAAGCACGGATTAGACATAGTCATTCGTCCATAGTCCGAGAGTATGGACTGGAATCAGTCAGCCTTCGTTAATCCGGGAGTATGGATTAAGACATAGTCAGTTGTCCTTAATCCGGGAGTATGGATTAAGATATAATCAGTTGTCCTTAGTCTGGGAGTATGGACAGGACATAGTCATCTGTCATTAATCTGGGAGTATGGATTTAGACACAGACCAATTGTCCCTCATCCGAGAGTATGGAATAGGTACAATCAAGGACTCGAGAGCATGGATTGGTTTCGGAGTAAGAGGTAAAATTTAAGGTCCGTAAGTATGGATAGTCTCATTGTGAGGATTGACGGGGTGAGGTAAGAGTTTATTATATATATGGGGAAATCATATATTGCGTGAGTTTTTATATATATGTTATAACATTGTGGGATTGAAATCCCTATGTACTCACCAGGTTTCCCAACCTGACCCACTCAGTTATTTATATCTCAGGTGTTGATATGAAGTCACATTATACTGAGAGATTAAGGAGATATAAATCACTAGTGATAATGAATGTAAGTTCTGTTTATGCTTATGTTTCTGTATTGACGATGACATCCCAAATGTTTTAAAATGAATAAAAATACATTTCTTCGGAAATGCCTTGATAATGTAATTATCATGTTTTTCTGGGAACAAAATCCGCAACGTTTTTCTTAAAAGAGATACTCTGATTTTTATGAAGCATAAACAAAATCGGTCTTTTCTGGCCGTGAAAATGGGGATGTCACAACTACTCCATGGACCCTGCCCACCGACCTCCACGTAACGCTCCTGAACCGTTTTCGGTCGCAACTGAGATAATACTGGACACTTCAAACCCGAAGTGAGAGATAACCTTACACTAGCTACTAATAGTTCCTGGTATGCAATTGGTATATGATAATTCTGAAAATACAATCCGAATACAAGCAGAGAGAAAACTCATACATACCATCACCTGAGTCCGAGGGAAGAACAATCCTAACACATATAGAATCGAAAATAGCCATTGATACATACCTCCAACATTACCTGCTGTAATCCAGATCTCCCTCATCTGTCACTGCAAGGCCCCACGCTTTCACCCATCCGTAATCCTCAAAGTTGTCGGGGCAGACGCACTCCCTGCTCCTCCCTTCATCGTCGGGCAGTCGTCCTTCTTGTAGCCCACCTGATTGCAGTGAAAACATAATGGCCTTGCTCCCCGTGGGCAGTCCCAGCTGACGTGACCATTACAACCACACCTGTAGAAGCATGAACCCTTGGAACGACAAACTCCATCGTGCAATTTCCCACACATTCTGCACTAACTTCGGTTTTGCCGACCTACTAATCGTTGATCTGAAGTCTTGGGTCTCTTCCCGGAACCCTCCAAGGTATACTTATGATACGACCTCCTCTTCGCAATGTGCTCCAAACCAATCTCCCTTTCCCGTGCCCTGGAAATCATAGATTCTAGGGTCGGGCATGCCGAGAAGCTGACATGCTCCCGAATATCAGCTCTCAACATGTCATGATAGTGGGTTCTCTGCATCTCCTCATCCCCTGCATAAGAAGGCACCAATAAGGCCCTCTCCTGAAACTTGGCGGTAATCTCAGCCACCAACTCCGTCGTCTGTCTCATGTCTAGGAACTCCCTAGCCAGTTGCTGAAGCTCCACATCCAGCGCAAACTCCGCCCTCAACCTAGTCACAAAGTTGGACCAGGTCATAGCTGATGGGTTTTGGACATAAGAACTTTCTTTATGTGCATATACAACCCTATAGCTTGGATCTAGGTTTTGCTAATTGAACATGCCATAATTCCAAGACTTTCATGGCTAGATCTAAGAACAAAACATATGAAAAGAGATCTAGAATAATACCTTGAGTTACCTGCTTGAAACCTTCTTCTTCTTGGCGCTAAGAGTCACAAATGTCACTCCTCTAATGGCTTACAAACACCAACTAGCAAGAAGGTGACTTAAGAGAGATGAGGAAGAGGGAAGTCGGCACTAGGGTTTCTCCAAACACACAAGTGGCTGATTTCCTCAACCCTATGGGTCTATTTATACTGTGAGCTCCTAGGGTTTCACCCTTAAACCCTAATTGGATAACTTAGCCTCAAAGCAATCCAAATCCCTTCCCAGATAAGGCCTTGGACGATTTCTAGGTGATCCATATCCCTAAAATCGTCCAACCCTATATCCATAAGGATTATCAGCTCAAAGTACAATTTTCATACATTTGACAATTTATACCCCTTTATTCAATTAATCTCTTTAAGTCACTAAATTAATTCCTTATTAATTTATGTCTTATATTAATCAAATAATATAATTATTTGTTTAATATATTATTCTTATAATATATAAATAATATCTCTTCTCTCTATATCACCCTATCAAGTTGCTATGGTGAAGGCAACCCAAAAGGACCATGCACAATCGGGTCAAGTACTTACCAAATATAGATACAGCCTTAGACACTAATCCAACGGTCTCCCACTTGGATAAGTCTAGTAACTATAAACGCAAACAAAATCCGATTAGCAATCGTAGCTCTCAAAGACGCTGTCAACTCTGATCTTATCAGTAACCTGTCCTTTAGATAAGGGATCATACAACCCTCTGTTTTGATATCGTGCAGGCGATATCATGAAACATAGTCATACTCATCGTCCAACAACTATTTTCTCGATCTCAGATTTATTTGACATAAAACTTAATTGAACACATCAATTCAGTCCTGACCGGGCCCGACACATAAGTCAAATCAAATCATCGAGCGGCCTTGATATCGCTTTTACGTTCTTAGAATAAAAGTAACAGATAAACTTCGACTTATATGCATTTACTTATCGACTAACCAACTATACACAAAAATTTGTTTTATGACATCAATTTACTGATGCAGTTTCGCATTATCAATGTACAACCAATTAGTAAATAATAAACCATATATCTAGGTTTTAAGACCATATGATATTATCATCTTGCGATCACTCCAAAATGATTCCAGCAAGCGCGGGTTTATTCCAATGCTCAAAACTTCTTCATAAGCACTCATGAACGTTGCAACAACCCTTTGCTATGTCTAATACCATTTAGACAATCTACACACCAATTCATGACAATCTTCATTCATACCTACTTCCAACATATGAACGATTGTGGACTGTTTGAATAATTCGATTATTCTTAATAAACTTAATTATTCTGGAAATCAAAACATGCGAAGTGAAACAATAGCTAAACAATTAACATAAGACAATAACAATACTTATAAATAATACTCCTTTATTTAATCATCAAATGTCAATTACATTTATCTATTACACGTTTCTAATACTATCTAATCTAAACTAATATCATCCTTCATCCCAATACTCCTAGCATGCTGCAAGTGCTTAACCCTGCTCAGTCCCTTCGTACGCGGATCTGCTGGGTTATCTTCTGATGATATCCTTTTAACCATGAGGTGTCCTTCTACTCGATGCCTAATAAAATGTTATTTTATGTCGATATGCCGAGATCTACCATGATCCCTCGGTTCCTTGGTGAAGGAAACCGCTCCTTCATTATCACAGAAAATTTCCATGGGCTCCTTTATGGCAGGCATAACTCCAAGGTCGCCAATGAAGTTCTTCAACCATATTGCCTCCTTTGACACTTCGCTCGCTGCAATGTACTCTGATTCACACGTTGAATCAGCTACAGTTTCCTGTTTGGAACTTTTCCAAGGTACCACTCCTCCATTAAAGGTAAAGACCCATCCCGACTACAAACGGTAGTTGTCCCTGTCGGTCTGGAAACTGGCGTCACTGTACCCTCTCACCTTTAAGTCATCACTCCCTTCGAGGACTAGAAACCATTCCTTGGTCCTCCGAAGGTACTTAAGAATGTTCTTGACCGCAATCCAATGCGCTCTACCAGGATTCCCTTGATATCTACTGACCATGCTCAAAGCGAAGGCCACATCAGGTCGAGTACAAGTCATATCATACATGATCAATCCAACTGCGGAAGCATAAGGTACTCAGCTCATCTCAGCTATCTAGGATTCGGTATTCGGACTTTGAGTCTTACTCAACTTGGTATTACTCTGTATCGGTAGTTCTCCCTTCTTCGAGTTTTCCATACTAAAACGTTTTAGTACCTTATCTAAGTAAGTATTCTGACTAAGTCCTATTAGTCTCTTACTTCTTTCTCTCACTATCCTTATTCCCAAAATATAGGAAGCCTCTCCGAGGTCCTTCATAGCGATGCACTTCCCAATCCAGGACTTTACCTCCTACAGATTCGGGACGTCGTTTCCTATGAGCAGTATGTCATCGACATACAAAATGAGAAAGCTAACTATGCTCCCACTGGCTTTGACATATACACATGATTTATCTTCGCTTCGTACAAATCCAAACTCTTTGACCTTCTCATCAAAGCAAAGATTCCATCTACGAGACGCCTGCCTAAGTCCATAAATGGACTTCTCTAGCTTGCACACTCTATTCGGATGCTTCGGATCGACAAAACCCTCTGGCTGAGCCATGTAAACATCCTCAGCGAACTTCCCATTAAGGAAAGCGGTCTTGACATCCATTTTCCATATCTCATAATCATGAAATGTGGCAATAGCTAGCATCACTCTAATAGACTTTATCTTCGCAACTGGTGAGAAGGTCTCATCATAGTCAACTCCGTGAGTTTGAGTAAAGCCCTTCGCAACCAATCGTGCCTTGTACGTGTGCACCTCTCTATAGCCAAAACATGAGCAGCGGTTGGTGCAGGAGTTGGTGCAACAAACTTATCTTTCAGGTTGCTCTCAGCAGTCCTTAGGAGTCCTTGGAGTTTGCTTAGGGTGACCTCTTCCTTGTTCATGTGGTAGGTCATCCTAAATTGGTTGTAGCATGAAGGCACGGAATGAAGAACAATGTTGATGGCCAAATCCTCCCCAAAGTTAATATTTAACTTGCGAAGACGATCAACATATCGTTGCATCTTTTGCAAGTGCACAGTCAACGATTCTCCATTTCCCATCTTAGCGGTGATCATATTAGTGATGATCTCGTAGCGCTCTTGCCTCGCGCTTTTGTGGTACCTTTCCATCAAGTCTTGATGCATTTCATACGGATACATGTCCTCATAGGACTTTTGGAATTCTTGGTTCATAGTGGCTATCATGATGCAATGTAATTTCGTTGCATCACGTTCGTGTGTCTCAAAGACAACCATCTCTTCGGGAGTAGCGATTTCCGGGTTGACCTTCTCGAGCTTTTCATCGAGGACATACTCTTTGTCCTCATAGCGTGCAATGGTGCGAATGTATCTTATCCATTCGCTAAAGTTGGTACCATTGAAGGTCACCTTTTGGCAAAGACTCATTAAGGTGAATGAGTTGGCAGCAACGTTGTTTGCATTTGACATCTATAAATAGAAAGGACAAAGTTTGATTAGAATTTGGATCCCTAATTAAACACCCAAAATGAAAAATTAGGGCTAGGACCCAACAACATTATTCACATATTAGAAAAGGGATGTCGTAATCCAATCTTGCAAATAATTTGGAGGTAAGTGAATGACGATTCACTAATTTTTCACCAAGAAAACATAACTTTAAGTTTTATTGAGAATTTCTAGATTTTAGAGATTCATTGAACCTTTCAATGGCATGTTTAAATCTCGATTATCCCCTCCAGTTTGTGATTGGGATACTGAGGATCACAAAGCGGGTGTGAATTACCATGCAAATCTAAATGGTGCATTCATTGTTACAATCATCTATTCGATGTGCGGGTTAACCACACACGCCCCATCGAACTATGATAAACAATGAATCACTCTTTGCCACCTTTGCTTAGAACCAATTAGTGTGCCGGTAGACCACACACGCTACACTAACTTCTTAGCAAGGGTGCGAAGTGCAATTTCATGGGATTGCATCAATTCACTTTTCCTAAAGTAACTAAGATTGGGAATTTTATAAAATAGTTTAGTTACTTTATAGATTCATTATACTTATTAATGAGGAGAGAGAGTTGCCCTATCCTACCCGTTCGGCTAACGACCCTCCACCGATCAAGATAGCGGTAGGTGTGAGTGTACACCCATTAAGCGTCATTTTATAGGCAACAACCTTATACCCATCTTATAGACCGGCTTCGTAAATGAGGCCTACTAGCGGTAAGACTAGCATTTTAATTTTACTTATATATTTATTAAGCTTTTAATAATATAATAGTATAGGGTTGAATTTTAAACTTGTAAAACTCTAGGGGTTGAAATTTAAATTCTTCTAAATTTAACTATTAATCACAAAACTCAAATTTCAAAACTTCGGGATAGAAATTGAACTTTTCAAACAATAGGGATCAAATAACAAATAATTCAAATTAAACAATTAATTTCATAATTATCTATATTTGACCTAATCCAATTTTAGTAGTTAGATAATTACCAAATAATCTTAAATAGTCCAATATTTATCATATAAATAATTAATATTTAAAAGATTTGAAATTATATTGTAAGTCCCTAAACTGCCTGTGTATCAGTCAAATCCGTTTGATGGTGCGGAATCCCAATCAAACGGATGATGCAAAATAAAATAGAAGAGAAGAAGAAGAATATGATGAATCTATGTATGTATTGATATGAATGATAATCCGGATACAAAAGATTCACACACGATTTCTCTCTCTGGCCGTAAACTACTTCGTGTTCATCAAATCATCCATCTTTACTCCTCACCCTAACACCTCTATTTATACATGTTGGATATGGGCCGGAAACATATGGGCCGTAAATGAGTTTACGGCCGTAAGGTGTTTACGGCCGTAAACTCAGCCGTAAACATGGCCATAAATTAATAAAATATTACATAAAAATAATTGCCTAGAAAAGCAAAGTATAAACCATATTTTTGACCCAACAATCTCCCCCTTGGTTTATAGCTTTCTTTTCTTAATCACCCAACAAGCTCCCCCTAAAAAGTAGCTGACTTTGCTTGTTAATCTTCATTAGGAACTTGGCTTCAGCGTTAATCTTCAAATTCTTCACAGCATCAGGATGAAGATATGAATCTTCCATGAATGACTTCATCTTGAGCAGTTGGGCTTTTCTTCAGAATTTGGCATTGAACGCATGTTGGGTGAGGAGGCTTGACGTACTGATTCTTGAAAAATAGCGCTTTCAGCTTGAGAATCTTCAGAGAGAACATCAGAGAGAACAAATCTTCTAGATCACTTCAGCAGGTTCATAGATGGCAGCAGACTGATTGAGGAGGCTTCAATGCAATCCGTCACATATTCTTGAATTGCAGCTTCACCTTGCTTCTGGGGTTGAAAGATTGAATTTGAAAGAATGATCTTCATTTCTTGCTCCTTCGAATGAGAATTCTTCGATGCTCACTGACGAAGCTTTTGCTCAGAAATCTTCAACACAAACTCCATGAGTCTTATCTATACCTGAAATCACTTTTCAAGACAAAAACAAAACTAAAAGAAAACTTAGCACACAAATTAAAATAGAAACAAAAATATTTTTAGATTTTTGATTTTTCTGAACAAGAAATAAAACAGAAATAATACTATTTTTGGATTTTTTAATTTTTGATTTTTTTCTTTTATTTAATTTTTTTTTGTTTTTTTTTTAATTTTTTTTTTAACTCTCCCCTAATATTTAAATTAGAATAAACTATAATAGATTTAACAAAAATAAAATGATATCTAACTTTAAGAGAGATTTGGGATCAAAGTTTTTAGACAGCCTTTATCCACTTGTCGGTACCTTCCATATTCACATCTTTGTCTGGTCGATCGTCGGTATTGTGGTCCACTTAAACACGAAAAATTATGACAGATTTAGGACATACTATTTGTTACAAGACAAGGTGAACTTAAGTTCCTAGTATTTATATCTGATCCTAATTCCTTAGATACTATATCTTAAGGACCATTCATCTGACGACGACCAGGGATATTGTTGTCCACCTAAATTGAGCAGCGAGATCTATAGACAATCTTTGAGTGTTCAATTTTAATTGTACTGGAACGTGTTTCCTGCTTCCTGATATGCCCCAGCCATCAAGAACTTCCAGAGTACTCCTTACACCGGGTGAGCAGACAACCATTCAGAGAGAGAAGAGATTCAGAATTCTATTGCTAACTACTTCAGAGGGGTTGAGAAGAAGAAGGTTGCATATGCTGCGTACCAGGTCGGATTAGAAGTCGCGCAAAGGAGACAGCATATGGCTAACAGATGAGAAGTATTTCACACATATATTTCACACACACACACACACACATATATATATATATATATATATATATATATATATATATATATATATATATTATATATATATATATATATATCCTGCAGAGAAATAGAGTTGTATATGTTGTGTACCAGGTCGGATTGGAGGTCACGCAAAGGAGACAACATACGACTAACAGACGGAAAGAAAGAAAACGATTTTCTACAGACCTAATTTATCGGAATTTACCAGTTGCCCCATCCAACCGGAATTAAGGACAGAATCCGCACATCGAGGAAAAGTTAAACCACAGTTCCAAGTACGAGTTCAATTAATGTGACGAGTAGATTCCCATATATATCTCCCTGCTCAACCTATCCGAGCGTCGTATTGTCAGGCTGGACGTATCTAACTAGGTCAAGATTTGTCAAGTCTATAAATTTCCTAAGTTCAACTCTGCCTAGTCATGTCCATTTAAAATTTTTCGTGCCTACCGACGCATCAAGTCAGAGCATAGACCCTTCAACTTCAGGTACGTTACGCAGACTCAGGTTGCCTGTTATCACTTGATAATATCACTTCCCAGAACATCTCCCTCAAGCACATTTCATAACCAACATTTTCTTTTTCTGATTTTCTAATGTTTTTGGATTTTTTGGATTTTTTTTAAATTTTCTAATTTTTGTTTTGTTTTTATTTCTCCCCCTAAATTTGTGCATAGGAGAGAAACGAAAGTAAATGCGCAAATTTAAACTATCCTAAAACAAAAATTAGTATTTAAAGTGAATCAGCTTCAGAAAAAAAACTCAGGAGTATAGAGAAGAAAACGCAAACCGTAAGTCACCGATTGAATTTGCATCCAAAAGGTCTGAGAACAGCACACGTAATCTCAGAACAGATCCGAAAATTCTTCATGTCGTTAAGCACTAACCCCAAGTGATCCCTTCTTTTCTTCCTTTCCCGCAAAAGGACACATACTCTCAAACAAAGATCTGAATGTTGTACAGTTGAGAGATGTCCCCAATCATATGCCAGGAGCAGCCATTACCAACAAACCGAAGTCTGATGATATGCCTCCATAGCTGCTCCGACACAGAGCGGGATTAGTTGGTCTTTGGAACCCAATCCATTTTAAAACTGGGTCGACCTTTGTCATCAACGCACGATACTCTCTCCCATGAGATATCCTGTTTATCACAAACAGAAGATGTAGAAACGTTAGAAGCATTAGGAGATTTGGGAGTTTGAGCCTTCGGAACCCATTTGTAGTTGGGTTTAACCCATTTCTTTTTCGATCCGATGGGTGCCTCGGCACTTGATTTGGCACTTGAAGCCGGCTGCCGAGATGACTTTGACCTAACCGGTCTTGGCTTCACAGTAGTATCTCTTGAACTGGGCTTGTTGGCTGACATTTCCTTCTTGCCCTTGGGATTCGAATTCTTTGCCTTCTGCGCGTTCCAATCAGTATTGTCTGAACGTGACCTTGAGGGGTTTCTTTTGGAGTATCTCCCTCTTGGTGCGTTCTGCCACCTTTGTGTATAGTAGGGAACGTATGCGCGATTAGGACAATTTCTGGCAATGTTTACAGGTGTTCCACACTGAAAGCAAGCCTTTTTCTTCACTCTGAAGTTATCTCTTCCTGCCCCTGGTGGCGTATCCTTGCCTCGTTTCTTGTTGTGTCCACATGTACACTTACAACGGGCACTTTGTTGCGCTGGAATTGGAGGCCTATATTTCTCAACGGCAGGTTGAGCAGAAGCAGCAGATTTAGAGTTCAAGGGGTCGTTGGTTTGTTCAGAAGAACTCTCCTTGTTCTCATCCTCTGCTACTTTACCTGCACATGTAACATAAACATCAATATTTTCAACATTAATAACCCCTCCTGACACAAATCCAGCTGGTTTCCCGTATTTAAGATGTGCCTCCCTGTCAATTTCTTCTTGTTTCATAGGGATGGATGTGTAGTTATGATTGTAAGGCGGAGGTACGCTATCATACCCTAGACCCTTGTTTTGATTCCTTTTAAACTGCATGCTTTGGTCTATCATATTTGCAACCACCTCACTTGAGAAATCATATTTTCTAACATCAAGTTTGGCTGTTTCAAACTTTCCTTTCAAAGATTCAACTTCAGCCACTAGCTCAACATTTTGTTTGACTACATAATCATAGTTTTCACATTTGTTACTGTAGTCTTCCTGAAGTTTCTTAAAGTCCTTGGTTTTAGCTTCTAATTCAGCCTTCAGGGGTTTCTGTCCTTTCCTGAGTTGATATCCTTCATATCTCAAGTCCTCAACTTCTCTTTTAAATACATCAATTTGTTCTCGAAGAAATTTAATCGTATCTTCACATGACTGAGAAGATGAAACTTCACATGAATGAGAACATGACACTTCATTGACCGGAAGGTTTACAGAACTCTTTAAAGCGTCAAGCTCTTCAATTACTTCAACAATACTAAGACGATTGAGATCTTTTGTCTTCTTGATGATAGCCACGTTCATATCCCACGATTTCGGAAGTGAATTTAGCAACTTTTTGTTTATCTCGGACTTAGTCAAGAAGATCCTGGCTATATTCATCTCAGTAGTAAGTGTAGTAAATCGCTGCAACTGAGCTTCCAAGGTTTCTCCAGGGATAAAATCGAAAAAGTTGAAATTTTGTCTTAACATATCCTGACAACTCTCTTTCATGTTTTTAAACCCCTTGTAGACTTTAAAATCAATTAATTAAAAAATACAACTAGAAGCTAAAATAAAACTTAAAAGTCAAATTTAAAAAGGCCTTTTTTTTTTATTTTTAAAAAAATTAACCTTAAAAGTCAAATTTTAAAAATTAAACTTGAAAAGTCAAACCGAAAGGTTAAATTTGAAATTTTAAAGGTTAAATGAAAAAGTCAAGATTTAAAATCAAAAGTCAAACTTGAAAGTCAAAATCAAAATTTTAAATAAAATATAAAAAATAAAAGTTTTTTTTTTTTAAATTTTTTTTTCTTTTTTTTATCTTTTTTTTTATATTATTATTATTATTATTATTACTATTAATTTTAATTAATTAATTAATTTATTTTTATTATTTTGGATGAAAAAGGAATTTAAAATAAAAAGGAATTGAGTTTTGGGGTTAAAAGTGTCAAAATTGCAAAACTTGAATGCGAAAAAGACGCCTTATTAATTAAATTCCGAAGCTAAGAAACAAAAAGCCTTCTAGTCGAGTTGGAAAGGCGCGGGTTTTCCTCCCAGTAGACCCGGGTTCAAACCTTGCAAGACGCGAAGCTGTTTCTATTTTTATGAAGCGCACGCAGGAGCCGCAATCCACTGACCGAGCCGTGATCCGAGCCGAGCCGTTATGAGCTGCAGACAAGCCGACCGCAAACCGCCGAGCCGAGCCGCAAATTCCGAGCCGTATACTTCCGGAAACCCTAGCCGTAAACTCAAAAGCCGCCGCCGGCCGTAAACTGTTTCCGGCCGTAAGCTCCGGCCGTAAACTCTTCCAGATTACGTGAAAATTCGACTTTGAAGCTCCAAAACTCAATCAAAAACCCCTTTTTATGAAAAACACAAAGAACAAACCCCCCTTATTTTTGCGAGATCTATCCAAAAACGCGAAAATATTTCGAAAATAAGATTAAATAATGCTCTAAATAGAGTTTACGGCCCAAGAACTCGGTGTTTACGGCCGTAAGCTTGGACCGTAAACACAGAATATTCAGATTCCAAACGAATTGTAAAACCTTTTGACTGATACAACTTGACTCTGATACCAATTGTAAGTCCCTAAACTGCCCGTGTATCAGTCAAATCCGTTTGATGGTGCGGAATCCCAATCAAACGGATGATGCAAAATAAAATAGAAGAGAAGAAGAAGAATATGATGAATCTATGTATGTATTGATATGAATGATAATCCGGATACAAAAGATTCACACACGATTTCTCTCTCTGGCCGTAAACTACTTCGTGTTCATCAAATCATCCATCTTTACTCCTCACCCTAACACCTCTATTTATACATGTTGGATATGGGCCGGAAACATATGGGCCGTAAATGAGTTTACGGCCGTAAGGTGTTTACGGCCGTAAACTCAGCCGTAAACATGGCCATAAATTAATAAAATATTACATAAAAATAATTGCCTAGAAAAGCAAAGTATAAACCATATTTTTGACCCAACATATATATATATTTATGTCAAGGATAATCATTAAATTAAGTTACAATTCGGATTTTTACATAATAAAACGATTTAGGTATCAATCCAAGACAAAACAGCAACAAAACCCCGAATTATCCTCTGTCTGACGCTCGGACTCGCTGAGTCGAAAAACTGACTCGCCGAGTTGGGTCGACAGAAGGCAAGAAAAATGATTTTCAGAGAGTAAAGCAATTAAGCATCAAATTCAATTGAAACCAATCATGGCTCTGATACCACTGATGGGTTTTGGACATAATAACTTTCCCTATGTGCACATACAACCCTATAGCTTGGATCTAGGTTTTACTAATTGAACATGCCATAATTCCAAGACTTTCATGGCTAGATCTAAGAACAAAACATATGAAAAGAGATCTAGAATAATACCTTGAGTTACTTGCTTGAAACCTTCTTCTTCTTGGAGCTAAGAGTCACAAATGTCACTCCTCTAATGGCTTACAAACACCAACTAGCAAGAAGGTGACTTAAGAGAGATGAGGAAGAGGGAAGTCGGCTCTAGGGTTTCTCCAAACACACGGGTGGCCGATTTCTTCAACCCTATGGGTCTATTTATACTGTGAGCTCCTAGGTTTTCACCCTTAAACTCTAATTGGATAACTTAGCCTCAAAGCAATCCAAATCCCTTCCGAGATAAGGCCTTGGACGATTTCTAGGTGATCCATATCCCTAAAATCGTCCAACCCTATATCCATAAGGATTATCAGCTCAAAATACAACTTTCATATATTTGACAGTTTGTACCCCTTTATTCAATTAATCTCTTTAAGTCACTAAATTAGTTCCTTATTAATTTATGACTTATATTAATCAAGTAATATAATTATTCTTTTAATATATTATCTTATAATATATAAATAATATCTCTTCTCTCTATATCACCCTATCAAGTTGCTATGGTGAAGGCAACCCAAAAGGACCATGCACAATCGGGTCAAGTACTTACCAAATATAGTTACAGCCTTAGACACTAATCCAACAATAGCCTCAATGGCTGAAGCTCCCAAGGAATCGCCAACTGGCTCCCACCATTCTCTGGCTCTGCCCCTCAAGCAGCCAGCAACAAATCGAACCTTTGACCCCTTGGGACAAAAGCTCGTAAACTGTGCAGACTCAATGTCTGCAATCCATCTCCTGGAAACAATGGGGTCCTTCACCTCGTGGAAGTCTGGCACGCCACTCCCCCCTGAAGTCCTTGAAGGACAATGTGCGCGATTCTGTCTGGCTGGATGTCGTATCACTTCGGAACGCTCTGAGGCGATCCTCCATCAGCTCAATAATCCCTTCCTTGATCGACCTGAAAATCATCGGGGTCGACTCAAGGATACCTCTTGTGATCTCAGACGCAATGAGCTCGTGTAGTCCCTCATCTACTGGCTCGGAACCTGCAGCCGAACCCGATCCTGAACCGGATCCTGATCCTCCTGCTCCGTGTGTTGTAATCATCACCATTCTCAAACAAAAAACATAATTGTCAGGGTCGTATGCCACCTCAGAAGGCTTCACACACTACAAGTTTCCTGGTTCTATCTCGGCCCTCCTTGACTTGAGTACGGATCCTCTGCTTTTAGTAGTACGAGCCCATACTACCTTCCACATCTATCCGTACTTTCCTCAAGGATTTCTTCAACTTCACCAAGTCCTTTTTCCGATACCCCTTTTCCACTAATCTCGTCCTAGGCTTTCCTTGGGTACCCTCCGACCTAGTCTCCGCCATGAGCTGCACTAGGAGTCCCTACTTCCTTTCCCTAACTAGCTTGCGAATACTATTACATATCCACTCACTAGTTAGTTAAAGTTAGTTAGGACCCCTATTGGACAAAGCAAGCAGCATTCGTGCGTTGAGTAACCACATCAAGGATAACATAATTAGGCTATCCTACTACTGACTAGACAGTCCTAGCATGTAGGTCACGCAACATGCATTCAAGGCATCCTCCAAGATCCTCAACCTTAACCTAACATGCAGTTCTCAGAATCATATATCGGGCATAAAAGGCATCCTCCTAGATCCTTAGCCATAATCTAGCATGCAGTTCGTATAATCATGTCATGCCACATGTCAAACATGTACTGATATTTTGGGAACCACTTACTTGAGCTCGGTTCATTGCATGCACCACACCCTTTTCTCTTTTCAAAGTTCTTATTCCTTTCTGAAATCCTTTTTTCTTTTCAAAACTCTTTTTTGTAAAAAAATGATTTTCCTTTGAAAATTTCCTTACCAAGTCCTCAGTTTGAGTTTAGTCATGACCAAAAATTGCTTTTAAAAACTTTACTAAACCATAACATTAGATCATTTCAAACATACTAAAAAAGGGCATATGATAAATCAGAGTATTTTTCCCAAAACACTTATTCATTTTATCAGAGTAAACATCCCAGGCTAAAATTTTTGGTGTGTGTCATGTGATCATCCCGAGCTCTTCTTTCCTCTATCGGAAGCACCTTAAACCAAAACTGAAAACCGTAAGCACGAAGCTTAGTGAGTTCCCCAGATACCACATACCATACATATCAACTGATCCATACGTGCCATACATATCCATGAGCCATACATCACAAACATATCCATAATCAAGTAAGGTGCAATGTGCCAAACATAGTCTTGCTAAGGTGCTACGTGCCAAATGTAGTCTTGTGGTTATGCCACAGGCCGCACGTGGTCTTCCTGGTCAAGCCTGGGGTCTTATAAACAAGTGCCAAGGGCCACCTCCTGGTCTTTCATACATAATAGCATACAGTGCGCCAGGAGCCACCTCCTGGTCTTTCATACATACTGCCTAGGGCTAACCCCCTGGTCTTCCTGCCATACATAATAACATATTATGTGCCAAGAGTCGTCTCATGGTGTTTCAAGCATAATGCCTAGGGCTAGCCCCCGGGTCTTCCTATCATACATAAACTAAATGGGTTGGCATTATCTTCGTAGACCCATACAAACATTGAGGAGACTCACCTCACACTGCCGAAGATTCGTTGAACACTTCTGACTGCTAACCGACACTTCTGAGCTACTGACTCTTCGGCTTCTCGAACTATCAATAACCAAAACAACATTTAGACCATAATAATCCAAAAGTCAACCCTGGTTAATCTTGGTCAAAGTCAATGGTCAAAGTCAATGGTCAAAGTCAACATCCAGTTGACCTGACTCGCCGAGTTGGTCTACCAACTCGTCGAGTCCATACTCCTCCAGCCCTATACAACCCGGGATCCACTCGTTGAGTCTAGAAATAACTCGATGAGTTCTCCTTTAACCATACAATCGGGACCAACTTCATCCGACTTGCCGAGTTAATCCTTGAACTCGTCGAGTTCATCATCCACATAACAGAAGGGTAGTGGGGCAAGAACTAGCATGACTGACAAAGTCCCATAACTGACTCACCGAGTCTCTCTATGTACAACGCTATTCAAACGATTTCAGAAAAGCTCAAGGCATCCAAGAACCAGATCTGGCCTCTTAGGGTCGGGATATCACACAAAGTTGCTACCTTTGCACCCTTGCATAGCCCTTTTTGCCCAAAAGGCCAAAACAACTCCTTAAACTTTGCATGGAGAGGTATAATGGCATAAAGCTTCCATCTTTATGCGTCTACTACTCTGAACACCTATAAATCTGGAAGGATCTAGCTTAGGGACATCCAAATCTCATAAGACATCCTTCTTGGACCATAAACTCCATAAAAAGGGACATAAAGAGATCTATCAAACTAGAAGTCAAGGTGAGAACTTCATTACCAGAAAATGATGATGATGAAGCAAATTTCCTGGATCTACAACCTTTTCCTTGGACCTTCAACCTCCTCCTCCTCCTTCTTCTTATTCTAGACTTCAAGAACACTCTAAATCCTTCAATAATGCTCACACACTCAAAGAGAACACTAGGGTTTCGTTCTGAACTTGAGAGAGTATCAAGGGGGCTGAAGAAGGGTTGTAATGTTCTTTAAATAGGGTACAAGTCCCGCATTTAGCGTTTTCCCAAAACCTGGCCAACTCGCCGTGTCAGTCTTCTGACTCGTCGATTAGTTCACTTATCCCGTGACCAAATTCGTGCTCCTACTCATCGAGTCACCATTATACTCGGCGAGTCACTTCCTCATCTTGGGGTTTCCTTTCCTTTCTAGGTCTTCTGAATTCAGGGTGTTACAAAATAACCCGCCCACCCATGTTGAATATACTATTGAGCCCTGGCTGCTGAACAAAACCGTGAACCAACCCTGGTGCCCTCTCCGCAGATAACCAGTTCTCCCCAACTTGGGGTTCGAACTACTAGTCGCTGGCCTTGCAATTGATCATGGCACCAAACCTGCTTAGCCAGTCCATACCCACTATCACACAAACATCCCCCATAGGGATATGGATCAGATCAATCATATAAGGCACCCCGAAGGTCTCCAATACACAACCCTAATACACTTTGGACGTAGAAACCCCGTGTTCCTTGGCGATAGAAAACCGAAAAGGATCCTTTAACTCCCAAATAGGCATATCAAACTCCCTATTGAATGATCAAGACACAAAGAACCAACTCGCACCCAACTCAAACAACACAAGAGCAAGCAAAGAGTTCACTAAGAACGTACCACTCAAAATGTCTAGAGCTACTCTGACCACCTCGGTAGTGAGCTAAAAAGCATGACCATGAGCCCTCGAGGGCGACCCATCGGTGATCCTCAAAGTGGATGGCGTTGGGGCATGCGCTGGCTTGGCGATGAGCAATGGACAGCTGAACTTCTTATAGACTACCTGATCACAGTGATAGTAAATCCTGGTACTCGGAATTGGGGACATTTGACGATAATCCCTCGTATAGTGCCCTTTTTTGCCACATTTGTGGCATAAACCAGTAGATCGATAAGCACCATCACGAACCTTGCTGCAATTCCCACAAGTGTGGCTCTTCTGACTCGCAGATCTAACATCATCGACCTTGAACTGCTTCAGTGTAGGCTGTGATGTAATCTTGGTTCCTGGTACACATTTAATTATGATTTATTCACTGTTTTAGAAGTACTCGATGAGTTGGGAGCCCCAATCTCGTCGAGTAGAAAACAAAATGGACGCGGGGTCTTAAGTCACATACTCGACGAGTTGAGAACCTCAACTCGACAAGTAGGGCTGCCAGGATGAAACCCTAATTTCGGGGCTTTTCACCCTATTTAAGCATCTTAATCCCCTTATGTCAGCCTCATTTCCAGCCTCCAAGTCTCAAACTCTAGTTTCAAAAACCCTAATGCATTTGTGAGCTTATGAGCCATTTTTGAGTGACCTTTAGGAGTTCTTGAAGCTTATGGAAGAAGAAGAAGAAGCTAGATGATTCAAGGAGAAGATAGTAGATGCAGATACTTCCTTCCATCCTCATCATTCTCTAGTAATCAAGTCTCTAACTTTCCTAATAGTTTCTTAGATCTCCTTATTTTCACCTTATTGTGTTTTTGGTCCAAGAAGCTTGATCCTTGGGATACGGACGTCCCAAGTGAGGATACCTTCAGATCTGGAATCATTAAGGGCTTTTATAGCAAAAAGTAGCAAACTTTATTCCATTGGAGCCCCCATGCAAGCTGTAAGATGTCATCTTGGCCTTTGAAGCCCCAAAAGGCCATGCATGGAGGAAAAGGCATAAGCTTTACATGTTCAAATGATGTCTAACGCCTAGATCTCTGTTTATATGCTTTAGTTTGGAGTATGTATGACTTGTGGGCCAAGATCTAAGTTCTAGATAGTTAGGGTTTGAGTCAAACCCGTTAAATGAGGGTTTTAATGGGTAAAGTTGGAAACCTTACCCTTAAAGGATGTTTTTAGTGTGTCGAAGAAACAAGAAACTTAAATAAGAAGTGTAGGGGCTTAATCCCTTAAGATGGCCCAAACAGACAGTGAAATTCGTCGAGTTCATAGATAAACTTGACGAGTTGAGGCGAGTTGTCCCGATGCTAAATATGGTAGAACTCGGTGAGTCTGAGGATGACTCGACGAGTTGACTCACTTAATCACGACTATGAGTGGCCAGGGAACTCGGAGAGTCCGGGGGATGACTCGACGAGTTGGATCACGATTTCAGGGTTTTGATTTATAGAACTCTGCGATTTCATGGAGCAACTTGAAGAGTTGAGTTAATCCAGAACGTTGACTTTGAGTAGGGGTAAAATGGTCATTTTACCCTAAGAAGGATTATCAGTTTTTGACTAAGTGTTATTGTGATAATGATAGCTGAAGATTCGTTGGAGCAGCCGTTAGAGATTCCTCACACGAGATTTCAAAGTTAGCTTACGAGGCAAGTTTCCTTTAGTAGAAATGGGTCGAAGGCACCAATGTCGGCCCGCATAGAGTATGTATGATGGTTAGTAGCTAAGTTTCGGTAGGGCTCGTATCTTAGAATTGTTTATGATTGGTAGCTAAGTGTGGGCAGGGACCGTATCTTAGACTTGTTTATGACTAGTAGTTAAGTGAGGGAAGGGCCCGTATCTTAGACTTGTTCATGATTAGTACCTAAGTGTGGGTTGGGCCCATATGTCACACCCCAAAACCGGAACGACGGAAACGTTCTGGGGTGGATGACGTCATGTCAAGTATCACAACACATGCATATAGTAATCAAAGTACAACAAAACATTGCATTAATAGTAATAGTTTTACATGGTTTCAATACATAGTGTAACAGCCCGGAATTCCAGGTATTGTTATATTTATGATTTTGGGGTGTTTTAAGAGGGGACTCGGCGAGTTGGAGCTCAGACTCGCCGAGTAGGATGGCGGATCTGGTCGCAGGTTCGCGACTGGACTCGGCGAGTCCACGCTGTTTAGCGAAACCCTAAACGTTCAGGTTTGGGACACATATAAGGGGCCTTATGGCCGTCATTGTTCACCCTAGTCCTGTGAGTGAAACCCTAATTCGATTGTGAGCATCTGGAGCAAGGTAGAAGACCATTATTGATCTTGGAAGTGTTATTTTGCAAGAAGGAGGAGGCTTGGTTAAGGGAACAACAGGAGAAGCCACATTCTGAGGGTTGGGGACACAGAGAAACGTTATTCAGGTAATAATTTCGAGTTGATCCCTTCTATGATTGATGTGTATATGGATTTAGGGTTTATTGAACCCTTTTGTGGCTAGATTGAGTGTTTCCTTAGTCCCCCAAGCGATTGGAACCCTATATTGGGACCCTCGGAAGTCCAGAATGTCCCATGCCTGAGCTTTTCGGGAATCAATGGAGGTTTTGGATTGGAATCCTTATGCCTTAGGTCAAAACGTAAATTATGAGTCATGGGGTGTATTATGAGCACCGAAAATGAGGACTTTACGTGATGAACCAGTCTAGGAAGGCCAGACCTATGAATTGCCGGAGCAGATCTGACCTTAGAAAGCAGTTTGAGCGGTTGCATGGCATGGACTCGCCGAGTCCGATGAACAGACTCGGCGAGTAGCTTGAAGATTAACTGGGACTCGCCGAGTTATTCTTCAGACTCGGCGAGTTGAGTCGGGGTGGCCCCGCGATTCTTCCAGGAGGAACTCATCGAGTCAAGGGGGATACTCGACGTGTAGAAAGGGAATCTTAGAGAATTGGTGAGGACGTCTAGACTCGCCGAGTCGCCCTAGCACTCGCCGAGTCCGGTCAAGTTGACCGTTGACCGTTGACCAGAGTTGACCTATGTTTGACTTCTTAGGGATAGTCAGACTTAGAAGATAAAAGTGTTAATAAGAGATGTATGATGTTATAGGGAGATTGTAGCTCGGCGGATCGAGCACGAGTAACTTCGGGATTTGCTAGCTTTCGATATTCACGAGGTGAGTCTTCTCACTATACCGTACCCGGAAGGGTTTGACTGTGTGACCGGAAGGTCGGATATGATATGTGATATATGTGCTATATGTGATAAGATAATTGTTATGCGTGCTATGTATGTTTATGTGGGCCGGAAGGCATTATGTTATGGGCCGGAAGGCGTGTAATCTGGACCGTAAGGTTGGCGTGGGTAGGACCGGAAGGTTTACCCAGCAGGGACGGAAGTCCCCTGAGACACATGGACCGGAAGGTCAGGGCCTGGAAAGGCGTATGTGTGTAAGTTGTATTTTGGGGAACTCACTAAGCATTTATGCTTACAGTTGTTATGTATGTGTTTCAGGTACTAGCGAGGACCGTGGGAAGGCGCCGGCGTGATCTGTACACATTGAAAGATGTTTTGTGATCTTGGGATTCATATGATTTGTATTCTGACATGACACTTGGAATGTTTATGCCTTGTTTTGAATGAAAGTACTTTATTTTGAAATGAAAAATTTGTTTGAAAATTTACGTTGTTACACATAGTATCCAAGTATTACAAGCAAATATATATGAAGTGCAGCAAGGTACTTAAGCCATCTTCATCAGCAGCTCTGGGGATGTACCTGTCTAATTGCTGACCTGAGATTACAAGTTATTTGAAAAGCGAGTATCAGCATTTTTACAAATGCTGGTGAGTTCATAAGTATTTAGTGTCATTTAGTCAAATAGCTTTAATAAGTAGTAGTTTAAGTGGTTTCGGTGCATCAGTGTTCTTTCCAGAAAATCCTATATTTTCTTTAAGTAAAGCAGCCTTTTACCAAGACTGTTCAGTGTAATGTGGTAAAAGGTAGTTTTCCTTTAATTGCTATTATTATCCAACTACTGAATTTGATTATTAAAGAAAGCAAGAAACATCAGGGAAAATATGTGCCTCAGCGGTGAGGACTGCTGACTAAGGCAAAGAATCATAGACTCTAGGAGAGTATCGAACTAACAACACGCCTGGTTCAGTCTAACAAAGGGGAGACACAGACCCCAGAAGGTACCAAATGAAAGGTACAGCTGGTAAGGTCTAAAACAGTGAATATAGACCGAAGACGATACCAAATGAAAGGTACATCTCGCAAGGTCAAAACAAAGACTACAGACCTCAGACAGTATCAAATGAAAGATACGTCTAGCAAGGTCAAAACAGAGACTACAGACCCCAGACATTATCAAATGAAAGATACGTCTAGCAAGGTCAAAACAGTGTGACTATGAAAAGTGACATCAGCGTACAGTGTAAATTGCTGACGAAAAATACCGTTACCTTAAAGCCATGAATTATAAGGTAACCTAGGATACTCATAACCATACTGACTAGAGTTCCAGACGCCCTACAAGCATCTATATAATGTGACATTTGTCACCCCTACAGGAGACTCTGGTTACCAACTAGACGACGGAGAAGGCCGAGTCCTGAAGATGCATCCCAAATAGTGGGTTTCGAATGAAAGTGCTGAACTAGGGGTAGAGACTTCCCAATAGTGGGTTTCGAATGTAAGTGCAGACTTGAGGTAGAGACTCTTAACTGAACTAACTGAAGTAACCCGTATGCCTAAGCTTGTATACATGGTATATAACTAATGAATCAAATGACATTCGGATGGACATCCGATCCCACCAGACCACATCTCAACGAAGAAAAGGAAATAGGGCGGACAAACCTTCCTAAGTCCTTTAACCATTATTTATATGCATCTACACAAGCACAGACATACATCTAACTATGCTTGAGTGGGTATCAAGTAAAAGTGATTCTCGTGAAGTAGGAGTGTCTAACAGGTGAAGTAAAAGCGGTCGCAAGTGAAGTATAAATGTCGAATAAGTATAAGCGCATCGCGAAGTGGAGATGACAACAAGTGAAGTAAGAGCGTATCAAGTATAAGTGAAGTAAAGTCAATCTCAAGTATAAGCGAAGTAGACTCGTATCACTAAGTAAGAGTGTGAATAGGTATAAGCGTCATCCGGTATAAGTGACTTCACGTATAAGTGAAAGCATTACAGAGTAGGAGTATAAAATAAGTATAAGCGAAGCAGCAGTAACTAACAAGTAAAAATATGCGTAATAAGGAATCTTAATGAAAAGCCTTTATGAACAGGAAAATTTCACACATTGTATTCTTTTGTAAAATATGTTTGAAAATCTTGGAAAATCTTTCACAAACCAGTTTAGAATGAATTTAGTTTAAAAGGTATAAGTAAGAGTTTTAAAACAATTGAAAAGCGTTATAACGTCCTACTCGGTAAAAACAGTGTACAGTGGCAAAATCTTGTGCATGCGGGTTATCAATCACATGTGATTTATATGATAACTGGCATGTTTAACTTGTAATCCCCCCCTATAAAAACATTTAAAAGCATTTAAAAGGTTCATTCAGGGGTATGAACTCACCTGGTGTAAGTAGGTCCGACGAAGGTGTCGTTTGGGCGTTCGGTGTCACGCAAGGACTTGAACACACACAATGACCTATTTAACATATGATAACATATGTTCACATACAATTAATATATTTATTACTAATTAAACAATTATACACGCTTAAAGGAGCGGAAAACACTTTTGGTTGAGTGTTTGGGGTCCCGGGTAGCGTTTAAGGGTGCTAAGGGTCTCTTATCGGTTGTGGAACTTTGCTAAACTCAAATATCAAGTGTGTGAATGGATTTAAAGCATTAACATGGACCAAACTTGGAGTTTACGGCCCAACCTAAGGGAGTTTACAGCCATAAACTCCCAAGGTTCTATTCTTGGGTGTTTGATGCTTCTAGCTTGTTCATTGATTTATTCTAAGCATTTTTCCTAAAGGGCATGAGTGGATTTGAGGCTTCTAAGGGCACTAACTTGGAGTTTACGGCCTAGGAACTCTCCCAAGGGAGTTTATGGCCGTAAACTCTCACCCGTAGTGTTTTGTGAAGTTTCAAGCCTCTAATGCCTTTCTAGTGATTTCTAATGAAGTTTGGTGCTAATTTGGGGGATTAAAACCAACATTTGAGTGGGTTTTGGGGAGTTTACGGCCTAGATAAATGCTTGGGCCGTAAACTCCAAGTCATCCCTCATTTCCTTGAGTTTAAGCCCTTAAATCCATCCTAGCATTTTATAGAAATAGCCTATGGTCATTTGGGGGGCAAAAACCACATTTTGGGCATGTTTTGGGGAGTTTACGGCCTTGGTATAGACCTGGGCTGTAAAATCCATTTTATCCTTCATTTTTTTGTGTTCAAGTGTTCTAAACTCAAGGGAATAAGCCCTTAATTTATGTGTTAAGCCCTAGTGTGGTTTGGGAGTGTTTTTGGGGCACTTTGGCAAGTTTAAGAGGTGTTTATGAACTAAGCTTGTGCTTGGGCCGTAAACTCTCTTCTATGCCCTAAATCCATGAGTTTTAATGTTTAAACACTCCTAGTCTAATACCTTAATTTATTTCCAAGCCTATAGGGACAAGTTTGGGACATTTTGGCCTTGTTTTAGGTGTTTACGGCCTAAGGAGGAGCTTAGGCCGTAAACTCCTTTTCCATTGCTTCTAAGTCCGAATTTTGGGCTATAAACACCAATCAATATGTTTAGAATAAGGTAGGGTAAGCGGACTTACAATTTGGAAGCGTTTGGTTGCGAATTCGGGGCGAAAACAGGTCTAGAGAGAGAGTATAGAGAGAGAGTGTAAAAAGTCTCCCATTTGACTCCACTCACCCATATATAGGTTTTTGAGTCGGGGCTCAGTGGAATTTTACCCGATACTGCCGTTAAACGGGGCTTTTGGTCGCACCCGATTTAGTGGTCGTAATAACAAAACTTGACATTTTCCAAATAAATGGAAATGTGTGTCCTGTGTTTTTATTTCCTTTTATCACGACTTAACGGCATGTAATCAAATGGAATGTTTATTAAATTGACGCCCTCTAATTAACGGAACTTTTATACAGTGGAATATTCCGTTAACGGTAACGGGGAAATGTAACGGGACAACTTGGGTTGTCACACCATATATTGGCATTATCTGATTATGATTATGAATTGGTAGATTATGGTATATTTGTTGTCTGCGTGATACTTGTATGTATGTTTAGATAGCGGGGTATGGGCGGGGGCCCGTATCCTCCAGATAGAGGAGCGTGGGTGAGGCTCATACCTCCTAGCCAGCTGTGTGTGAGCGAGGCCCGTATCTCATAGATAGATGAGTGTGGGTGAGGCCCGTATCTTAGAGTCATTAAAGTGTGGGTGGGGGTGCGTATCTCTTTGAGTGTGGACGAGGCCTGTATCTCCTACTTGCATGTTATATGATGTGTGTATGGTATGTGGTAGTTTAGGGAGACTCATTAAGCTTCATGCTTACAGTTTTCAGTTTTAGTTTTAGGTACTTCCGCTACTAAAGGGAAGAACTCAGGATGACTGCATGGCACACACCACATTATTTTAGCATGCGAGGATTTACTCTGATGCTTTGATATATGATTTAGATACAGTGTTTTGACATGATGTTTTGAGATATTACCACTTATGTTTTTTTGAGATGATTGGATTACTATGATTTTATAATGATTTAAAACAAAATTTTTGGACTGTATTTTTGGGGTGTTTCAAGTTGGTATCAGAGCCTTGGTTTGAGGGATTCGGGCACATTCTCGGTTGTGTCAAAACTCATACTAAGGACTTGGTACGTATATTTCCAAAGAAAATCATTTAAAAAAGAAGAATTTTGAAAAGAGAAAAAGAACTTTGAGAAGAGAAAAGGGTGTGGTGCATGCAATCAGCCGAGCTCAAGTAAGTACTCCCAAATTTACTCAAACAAGTTTACGTTATGATATGCTTATGAGAACTGCATGCTAGATTAGGGCTAAGGATTTTTGAGGGATTCGTGCATATTCTCTGCTCCCTCGTTTGGAGCTCAATCTCGATCTACCACCGCCTAGCTGCCTCCTGCAACACCAACAAATGAACCATAACGTTGCGTGGATCAAACTGTCAGATGTCCGTCTTCAACATGCTCAAGTAATGGGTCATGTGAGCTTGATCAGAAGCAACAAACGTAAGGAAAAACATGGCTCTCACCATGTCTCAAATCCAAGTAGTCCTTGCTGAACCTCTCTCACTCCACCATCGGAACATATATAGAATAAAACATCTCATAGAACTTCTCCCAAGTCACAACAACCCTCTGCTCAAAAGAATACGAGCTAATAACAAGTCTCCACCAATCCTTCGCTCTGGACCGTAGAAGGTTTAGAGCGCACTTAACCTTCTAATCAGTTGGGAAAGAGCAAGTGAAGAAACATCCCTCAATGTCAGATAGCCACCTCATGGATATGATTGGATCTTGAACTCCGTTAAATATCGGGAGCTTCGTATTGTCGAAGTCCCGGTATTGGAAGGCTCTTCTAGCGCCAATCCTAGTAGCATCAACAGTAGTCTCAGAAAGTGCAGCGTATTGCTTGCCAAAGTACTCCACCATATATGTCTTAATAGACCCAAACATCTCCGATAATTGCGCCCAAAAGAGGGAAACAACCTACTCATGAATGATCTCCCTAACCCGATCCTCTGTCAATGTTGGCCTCTCCTAGCCACCAGCCCCTCATCCTGATCCGGATCTTGCCTAAAATCGCCTCGCAATTTCCATACTGAAAATAAACCGGGGAGATATAAGATAAAACACATATAACACCATGAGGAACAATTCCCAACAAAACCATGGGGGTTGTGACTTCCCTGCTACGCGTACGAGTTATGTGCTTCTAGTAGTACAGACCCATACTACCTTCCACACCTACTTGTATTTGTCTAAGAGGATCATCACAACAACCCTAACAATATACACTAAAATATGCATATACTTTATCCTCACTTCTAGAGGAAGGATAAACATTACACGATTGGTTGGCTGACCCTACACAACTAGTCCATGAAACTTCCACCAACCTTGCAACACTCGTGTATGCTAATTATAGATAACATTGGATCCTATAGACAGTCGAATACTTGATTCTACTCTAAGCCCTTGATCAAACAAGAACAAAAAATAAGGCTAAACCAAACATTCTTAGGCTATAGAATCTTAGTTATGTACAACTATGATGTATGCACTAAGCAACTACAGTTATGATGTCAATTCTATATAATAAGGAAACCCTAGGCTACTTGGCATCATATAATCAAGCAATTCTATCATGTAATTACTGAAGATCCCTAGCCTATCACTAGCATGGTGTTCCAACACATCACAATATCAAATAACAGTGTGCTAATTTCGGGTCTACTTACTAGCTTCGACTGATCGTGCACATCGCATCCTCTTTTGATTATTTTTAAAACAATTTGAAATCATTTTTAAAACCTTTTCCTTAGTTTGTGATTGAATTCACACGAGTGTTCCTCCAATTCACTAAAACCAAGGCTCTGATACCAACTTGTAACATCCATAAAAATCACAAGAAAGTTAAGCTTTTAAAATCAACTCACAATCATAAATTGTTTACAGATCATGGTTTTCAAAATATCAAAGTCTCACAAAATCATAAGCCATAAACAAAAGGATGTGTATGGTCACTCCTTCGCCTTCCAGCGATAATACAATGTACCTGAAACCATAACACAAAACTCAGCAAATGTTTAGTGACTCCCCCTAAAGTACCACCACAAACATAATAACAAACAACATGTATACATAGCCTTCATCCTGATTGGAACATTGTGCCATACTACAGACTATCTAGACCACTCATAGAACCTTCATCATGATTAGACCACCTCACTAGGCCTTCAGTCTATTAGGGATGCTCTACTTCTCTTGGCCTTCCGTCTACGCTGGTCTGCCTCAACCCAACTACACAATACATGTCGACACATATATAATACATAACCATATAACCAGTCAACATACATCAAGCAGATCTAATAGATCACCACAGCATGGCAACATCCTATATAGTAGGATACAGATCTACCAGTTCACTATGGCATAACAATATATGGTAAACTAGGATATCAATCCAATATGTCGGCCTTGGTGCCTTCGACCCATAAGTTGTAACGACCCAAATTTATTTATGTTAACGATGTTATCTTCTGTTATTCGATTAATTATTTCATAAATGATTATAGTTTTAAGATATTAAAATGAAATAAATTAATAAAAAATGGTGTTATTTATTATTTGTAAGAATTAATCAATATTTAAAGGGGTATATAATTTAATTAAACTGATTTAGGAAATAAGAGATAGATATATGTCATTTAAAGGTCTAACTGAAGTGGAGGGGCTTAAGTGACATTAAAAGAAATTTAATATGTCATGTATCTATGGTTTGAATTAATTCAAACAAAAGTGGAAGGTAGAGTATGAATACGGGAGTAAAGATAGAGGGTTAATGTCATAATTTGGAATTTAAAACTCTTTAAGCTTATACTAATGGGTGTGGGCAACTAGTTAAGGGGTGTAATCATACCCAAAAATTGCCATGTCATTGTGGTGTTATAACACCAAATGGAGGAAATAGACAATTAGTGATAACATCTTTAACTTTCCATGTCATCATTTTTTTTTGGTTTTTCAATTTAATTTATTATTTATTGTTTTTTTTTCCATTATATTTTTTTAATCACATTGGATTAATAAAAAAACGAAACATGCAATTTAATTAACTCCTAGATTAACCATAACATTAAAAATTAAAAAAAAAACATTACACACACAAAAAAAACATTTAAGGCAAAAAAAAAAAAAAAAAAAAAAAAAAAAAAAAAAAAAAAACTGAATGTAAGTCCCCAAATTACAAAGACCAACTAGGCCAATTATGTGAAGTGTTTGTCTTGAAGACAGCGGGAGTCTAAAAGATCCTGATAGAGTTTCAAGAACTAATCAAGAATAAAAGATATTTTTCATCACTAGCACACAACTTGTGGTTTATAACCTATTGTGTTGACATTTATGTGCCCATTCCAGTTAAGTTGGCTAGAACATTTGAGTTATACTTGTTCTCAATTGTTTGCATAACTACTTGGAAGCAATGACAGGCCTTTGTGCTGCCAGGTGGCAAGAAGTTAAGATTGCACAAGTTCGATCCATATGAGTTAGGATTTGTCACTAACCTAGTCTTGTGACTATGGTTTGGACAAATTCACATGGATAAGAACACACACACCATAAAATCTAAAGGTCATAAGGTTTCTCTCCAATTCATGAAAATCATGGTGAGGAAACACTTCCACCAAGTAGATTTTAAGTAGATAACAATCTTTGCATCCTCAAAGTCGTTAGTAGAGCACACTAACATGGATTTATGAGAAATAACAAAGGTTTAAACATTTAAGACTATGATTACGACATCCCTTTTCATAGTTTTGAAATTGTTTAGACACACCTGTGAGCTATCTAAAATAAGGTGTATGATTTTGATAAAGTCTTATCAAAGCAATCTAGTATCAGAAATATGAACTTTGGTAAGAAAGTCAATAAAGTATTGACTTCTAGAAGTCCAGCTGTTTTCTGGATACATGTCAAAGCTAGTGGGAGCATAAGTGTTATGCTAATAATCATCATGTAAGTGGGAGCATGATAATTATGATAAATATTGCATGTTAGCAATGTTAATTATAGAAAACAAAAGGTTTCAATTCGTGGAGTTGCAGGGGTTGAAAAAGTTGTTTTGCTATAATTAAGGGAGAGGATTTTATACTTCATTCTAATTCTACAAGCTTAGATTGAGATTTTAATCAACTTTACTCAAGGATATATATGAATGTTATGTTGGAATGGTCCAGCATAAGGAAATTCTATATATGTTGCATTCTCAAAATTCGATTATGATTACGGCATCCCTCTTCATAGTCAAATCTTGAGAACATGGCAAATAAAAATATTGTAGCAAAAGACTAGTTTAGAATCCTGTCTTTATGTGAGACATCGTGAATCATGTCCCATTTGCGTTTGGTACAGGATCGATTACATGTGCTATAATATTTATCCTTTCAAATTTTTCCAAATGCCTTGGGGCATTGAGAAGGGAAAATGTCTAGAATTGGATATGAATAAAGTGATTAAGCAATTGTCGAGGACAATCTAAGGTTTTACTAAAGATTGGTTGCTTAAGGACAGTTGGAAGTATAGTGTTAACTTTGGAAGGACCATATTGACATAATCTGAAAAGAGGCAACTCTTGTTCTGAAGGGGTAGTCAAAATGGGAATATGGAGTTGTCTCCATAGGTGGAAGTTATCTGTGTAAGATTATAAAAACTTAATGCAAGAATCATGTTCAAAACTATGTACTTTGAATATGAGACTTAATTTCCATGAAGTTGATCTTCATTGGAATGCCCTGTAATGACTGTTGACAAGTTTTGTGACTTTCTACACATTCATTACAAAAGGGTCAGTGCATATAAGTTTAAAATCTAAACAGATTTTGATAAATGATAGGAATTTGGAATTCTTAAATTTTTCGATAACGGTTTGGGAGTGTGAAAAGAGAATCGTTGAAATTATGTTCAATCGATCTAGTTCACAAAGTAAGGATCATAGACAAACATAGAGTGCATACTTGGTGTATGGCAAAGCT
The DNA here is from genome assembly GCF_002870075.4 of Lactuca sativa. Classification (NCBI taxonomy): domain Eukaryota; kingdom Viridiplantae; phylum Streptophyta; class Magnoliopsida; order Asterales; family Asteraceae; genus Lactuca; species Lactuca sativa. The sequence continues at coordinate 169,300,793 of NC_056624.2, read as the reverse complement.
ATTTTTTAAGAAAAACATAGTGTACATGCTTGGAGCATGGGACAACTAGTGTTTTTAATTCAAGTATAAAGTTGATAAAACCGAAACAATGAATAATGTAATCAGTATGGTGATAAATAAAAATGTTTATTTATATTCATAGGGTTTGATACCATATTTGATTCATTTATTCTTGTGTTTCACTTTGCATGTTTTGACTTCCAGAATAACTAAGTCGCTCTTCCGGAATGATTAAGTTATTCAAACCATCCACAGTCGGTCATATGTTGGAAGTAGATATGAATCAAGACTGTCATGGGTTGGTTTGTAGAGGTCCAAGTTGGTGGACAAAGTGGTGCTACAACACTCATGAGTGCTCATAAGTTCTGAGTATTAGATTCAACCCGCGCTCATTTGAATCACTTCATGGATTTTATCACGAGTGATCATGAGACGATAATATCTTATATTCTTCAAACTTAGACATATGAGTTGTTAATGAATTGATAGTACATTGATTGCACGAAAACACCTTGGTAACCCGATGTTATAAAACGTGCCTTTGTGTATGATTCAACAAGTAGCAGAACAAGCCATATGAGTCGAAGTTTATCCATTCCTTTTACCTTCATGATAAAAGCGATATATGTTGGCCCCTCGATGATTTAGCGATGAGACATGTGAGTGCTTGGCCAAGCCAGGACTGATTTGATTTGTTCAATCAGTCAGCCATCATAAATTGAAAATTGGGAAACAACAAATGGACAGAGAGAATGATTATAATCCATGTCTCAGTCCATATGATATCTAGAATGGAGGAATATATGATCTCTTATCTAATGGACAAGTCATTGACAAAGGTCAGATTGCCAGTTGGTTTTTGAAGTCATACTCAATAATAGTTTTAGACTTATCCAAGTGGGAGACTGTTGGATTAATGTCTAAGTCCATAACTATATATTTGGTATGTACTTTAACCGACCCTGCATGGTCCTTTTGGATTGCACTTCACCGGCACAATTTGTATGGATAGTCTTTTGAGAATAATATATTTATGATTAATATTAATATATTATAAGTTCTAATATATTAATATGGAATCATATTATTTAATTAGTATTGATCAAGAATTAATTTAGAATTATTTAAGTATCAAAAGGAACTAATTAAATATGGACTCTTATATATATGGAATGGGCTAAGTTCAATTAGGTTGGGCTAAAGTTTTCATGGATAATCCATGGAGTTTTTAACCCATGGATCCTATGAAATGAAAGGTCATGGGTATTAGGGTTTATATGGATGTAACCCTAATCCTCCATACTATATAAAGAGGCCTTTGGCACAAGAAATGGACTAGTGTGTGAAAACAAGAGTGGGCCGATTTTAGTGTGCATACATATTCTCTCAAGTTTTTCTAAGGTGCTTTGGTGATTTGTGATTCCATTTGAGGCTTCCACACTATTGGGGCTAAGCTCTTAAAGCTTGAAGACATCAAGCTACATCAAAAGGTATGTCATCTAACTAGAATTTTGTAGTATAGGTGCTTCATAATATGCTTGTTAGGATGAAACCTTGGAATAATTAATATTTGCATGTATAATAGAGAAAACATAGATCCAAGGTTTATAGGGTTGCATGTACACCATAAGAGTGTTAGAATGCTCAAAACCCAACGCCTAGTAATCTAGGATGTATGTGCCCTTTTGATGATTTAGTATTGTGTCATTATTGTTGAAATGTTTTATGTGTAACAGTATCTAGGATCACTATAAGAAAAACAGCCTTTTACGACGCGCAATTTATGATACGCATCGATGTACGATACGTAAAAGTGTGTGACCTAAAAATAACGTCCCCTCTCTATAAATTTTAAAGATTTAGAACGCGCATTTTTGCGTGCCTTTAAATTAGTGTCTAAAAAAAACTCGGAGGGCGCCTATAATAAAATGTGTGTCGTCTGAAGACGTCGCTTTATAAATTTTAATGGAAATGCGCGTTCCATCCTTTAATAGCTGGGGGAGGGTAGGGGAATGAAATCCTAAAAAAATTAAAAAGCCCGCCTACCTTTTTCTTCCTTTCCCTCTTTGCCCTAATTATCGACGTCGATCAAGCACGCCACCAACCGACAACCTTCACTCTCTCCTTCTCCTTTTCTCTGTAAACCCTAATCCGCCTCCACCACTACCAATCTACCTCAACTCACATCTGACCTCGGCTCATCTCTTTCTGATCGCTGCTAATGAACCTATTTTGTGTTTAATTTGGGAGTAAATCGCGATTTTGTACACCGGAAGCCTAGTTGAAAAAAATCGACCCCTACTCCTTTGACGTGTTCTAATTTCTTACCGTATCCAGGTTAAAATCAACCATTGCAGCAGCGCATCTTCTTGGAACTTTGAAGCCGCCACTTCTTGGAATTTGAAGCCACTTTGTCGAATAGAGTTTGAGCTTCTTCACGTGTTACGGTTTCTTCCAAAGCTTTGGAACACAATTCCATTCCGATCTCGTGTAAGTCGATATGAGCATCCGGTTCGATTCCGATGTGGGTTCGGGAATAATTGACTGAATTCAAACAACCAATTGTCCATTTCAACTTCTTTCAACTCTGGATCATCAGGTATTTTTTGCTTCCTTTTCCAGTTTTTATTCACTTTTGAAATTGGAATAGGACCCGTTGTTTTCTACTTCAATACTCTCGATCTCAACCCGCTTTTCTTCTTCCACTTCTTCTAACAATGGTGGCTCCTTCTCAGGGGTAATCTCAACCATATGCAATTTCAAAACCCCAGACTTTGTTTTTAAGTAGTTTCATAGTATGAAGTATTTTCCTGTTGAAATGGAATACGTTAATCTACCTTGGTTGAAATGGGATGACACCGATGTTGTTCCTTCGACTCCAATAATACAGACTCCAAAACTGTGGGACCCATCTCAGGTAATTAAATTATTCATCATCTCTTGTTAGTTTGTGTAAAACACAAGAATCGCCTTTTTTAAATGTTCAACCCTGTAACATTGAATTTTCAACTTTGGATTGTATGGTGCAGGATTTGGAATTGATCCAAGAACAACAGGGCAACAACAACAACAATGGAAGTTGGGACGCATCTCTACATAATAAAAGTGTTGATTCAACGAATAGAAGGGAAACCAAAAGCAAAAGCCATGATGGATGTTTGGACATGAACACGTATTTGGAGCTTGAGAAGAATGAGCAGATCATGTTTGATAGGTGTTGTTTGATAGTTGATGTTAAACTTTGATCTTTTATTATACATTTGGTAACTTTCTTCCTTTCCAATACGCAGGATTTTCAAGAATTACATCCCCTATCTATTACAGGGGAAGAAAATCAAGGATGATTTCCTTAACACTTCAGTTAAAGATTTGGTAACTTACATGAATCCAGTGTTTCTAACTTACATATAAGGAACTGACATCTTAGTTTTTCCAAATTAAATTTTGTGTATTACAAGGTGTTTATCATCCTTCATTTTTTCATTTAGAACAAGATGTTCTAGTCTTCATTTTTTCGTTTAGAAGTCTTCATATCTTGGTTGATTCCGTGAAATTCTATCCATGGATTTGACATCCATTTAGGAACACTCGATATGATATCCATGGACCTTTCAAACATACAATGATGATGATTTTGTCAAAATTACAGTTGTTCTTTTTTATTTTTTTTTCTCATCAGCCTCATTGGCATATTAAACTGGTATTAAAGGTATTAAAGGTAGAGTTTTGCACATTTAAGTTGTACCTTGTGACATGAATCTGGTATGTAAACACCAACTGCATGTATAGATATAGATACAAAATTATCAACTATGACTTTTGTTCTTTTCTGTGTTCATGTTTATGTTTACGGAACTGTTAGCTAGGCTAGACACATATCAAGATCCTACCATTTATGCATAAGAGTCTTTTATTTTAATTCTATCTTTCCTTTTTGCTCGACTTGTGTTGTCTATTTTATGATGATTCCAGACCTCTAATCCGAATTATAGGTGATCGATTCCCATGGCAAGTGAAAAGTGCTATTTTGTCAACTTTGACCATCATAATAGCAAAAGGTGGGATGGCACTTAAACCTTTTCTCCTACAGGCACAAACCACCTTTGTCAAATTCTTGCAGGACAACCCAAGGTAAGACTTGTTTTATACTACTGTCTTTTGTTGATTATTCGACTTACAAGGGCATTCTCGTCAATTTGCAGGAGTGTTCGTTCAAGTGCTGCTCTTGCACTTGGTAAGCTTAGTGCACTAAGCACAAGAGTTGATCCCCTAGTTGGGGGTCTTCTATCTAACCTACATGCATCAGAAGGTGGGGTCTGTGAGGCAATATTGGTCGCTCTAAAAGGTGTTGTCAAGCATGCTGGAAAGAGTGTTAGTGGTCCCGTTAAGAAACGTGTTTTTGATCTCTCAAACGAGTTGATCTACAACGATGATTACCAAATACGAAGCTATTCAACAAGAATTCTAGGCATCATATCAGAGGTTCAGTTCAGTACATTCACTTGCATTTATAGCATCCATTCCACCTCTGGGATTTACCACCTATGTAATTTCACAACAGCACCTGTCAACATTTGGTTGTGAGTGCAGGTGAAAAAGAAACGAGCTGGTCGGGATTGAAAAATAGATGGGTTGGTCCCTCCCCAATGTAACCATATATGGTAACTCATGTCGTGTCACTGGACCATCTGGTTGTGTATAAAAGCTCAATTGCACAGCCTCCTGCCACAATAATAAAATATAATAAAAAGATCTTAAGTTTTGTATGAAGAAACAATAGAAATTAGTCAAATTTATTATTACCTTGTCCAATTTTCTCTCAATGAACAGCAATTGCAAACTGTAGTCACCCTTGGGCAGTTTTACCGACTCCGGGTACACATCACCCATGGCGTACACACGCTGTAATAGTAAATAAATTAATAATTAAAAAATATGACATCTATAGCAAGGAAATGACTTGATTAAAAAAAATACCTTGTTAAAAAATAAAGTTCCCCTTGTTCACATCAACTCCTTCTTCCAACTTGAACTTATAAGTCAAAGTCAACCCAGTGGACTGTCTTAATTTGAAAAAAAATTCGGTTGTTTAATGGGCTAAAATGTATAAAACTTTAGTGATATTGTATATTGAAACTGAGGTAATTCATGTTTTGTTACTTGTACTCATTTCCCTATAATCTTTGCCATTATATATTGAAAGCATATGACTTCTTTTGTTACTGTTATCTAAACCTTGTACTTATGAAATAGTTTGTAGTTCATTATTGAAATTCCTTATTTACCATTTTATAAGGATAACCTTTTCAGTGAAGTTATGATGTTTACATTAACATTCTTTATTTCTAGTGTGTGGTCTGCTGCACTTGAAGCACTAAATGCCTTTATAAGATTCTTTGTATATAAAGATGATGTGAACAAGGCGATCTTGCTCTAACTAGTGCTATTATACCTTTCTCGATACAACTGGAATCTAAAAGTGTTGATGCTTTTTATTTTTATTTTCAAATCATAAGTATATATTTATTTGCTGATTTTTCAAACATAATGTATCATGAAAAACAGGGCATTAAACTTTATTTCCTCCTTAACATCCAAGTTGCCTGATGTGAAAGCTTCTATGGACATATTCATCAGCAGAATATTGATAGCTTATCAGTCACTTTCCGATCCAAAAGCATACAAGAATGATCACCCACAACTTATTCAAATATGCACAAGTACCTTCAGGTAAGAATATTTATGTGTGTTTGGCCTTATATGTTGGATTTGGGGAACAGAGAGTCTTCCAAATATGAAGAAAGCTCCTACTTAAGGATACTTTTGGACAGCAGAGATGCTTGGTTAGGTCCTTGGATTCCTGGAAGGTATACACTTGTTACATATCAACTTTAGGGGGCATTTGGTTTGTAAGATTTATCAAGAATTGGAATTCAATTCCAAATAATTTCTGTGTTTGGTTGTATATTAGTAAGGATTTGAATTCAATTGTGAACTAGAATCTAAAGGTTGAGCTTTTAAAGGAAGAAACAGAGTTGGATGCTTATTTGTTAGTTTTATAGGAATATATAATCCATGTTAGCAATGTACATTAAATTTTATGCAATATATTGTATTTTTTGTATATGATATTTTATTTCTGTTATGAGACATTAAATGCAAATGTAATTTAAAAATTAATAAATATATAAATATTTTTTTAGAACATATAAAATTATGATACACAAAAATGTGTGTCATATTCATTTATGACATGGCCTTTCTTGACTGGGGCTTCCTTGATACGCATTGCGTGTCATAAACACGCGCGTCGTAAGGTTACGACAGGCGAATGCGTGTCATCTTCCTTTATGACGGGGCCTTCCTTGATACGCATTGTGTGTCATAACCGCGCGTCATAAATGCACGTCGTAAATGCGCGTCGTCTATAGACGACACGCAAAAGCGCGTCGTCTCTCGTTATGACAGGGCCTTCCTTGATGCGCATTTGCACGTCGTCTGAGCGTTTTACGATGCGCAATGAGTGGCGTAAAAGGCCTTTTTTCTAGTAGTGGATGTTGCATGCTAGATTCCTCTTTGTTTGATGTGGGATATGAGCTAGGGTCATGCTAGATTGAGTGATGTGTATGAACACTTTGTGATGTGAGCATGTTAATACTTGATTGAAAATATTTTTTTAAGATGTTTTAGGACAAGCATGCTAATGTTGTATAATCATTTTTGAAGTGTTGTGAATGAAAGTAGTGTGTGATGTAAAATGTACTAACTTCATAAAATTATATGTTTGCATGAAAAGAACCCTTAAAAACGTAATATGTTAATAAAAGAAAATTCATGATATTTACATGATTAGTTGAGAGTGTAACAGTGTAACTCCTTATTCAATTAATTATTATTATTATTATTAAAATAAAAAGGGGAACACACTAGCGAGGCGAAGGGTAGTAGCCTAGTCATAGGCATATACCATTTCCGGATAATATGATGGCCTTGTGGATTGAAAGATACCTATAGGATAAGAGCTTAAGCCAACTTTGACGCCAAATGGTTTTTCTAGCCAACCACTCGGGACATGGTCCTGGTGCACCTTGGTATACCGGGACTGGAGTGATGTTGGTCAAGCGGTAGGACCACCGCAAACATCACGTAGGAATCGAGAGGTGTAACATGATGGAATCAGCACCTCTTGTACCAATACTTAAAGACAACACATGTATACGTATGTGCAAAGTTGGGGTAGCGAACGCAGCGCACTGGGAGCAATGATTACAAGTGAGATATACGCCTCACCTAGTGATTTGGGTCGTGCCGTCACTAACTCAAAATCTCAACTCTAATAGCTACCTATTCATCCAAATGACTAATTCTCAAAGACAATGCAAATTACCCAAAAATACCCCTGGTCAAAGTCAACTGAGTTAACTAAGTCAACCCAGCCGAGTAGACCCAGTGAGCATATGTGGGGCGTACTCACGATGACTGGAAACGGGGTGGCTGACTTAGTACGCTCGTCGTACACATAGGTATGCACGACGTACTCACAGGGTTTTCTATTTTCATATTAACAGCTTAATACTTCAACTTAATGCGTCCAATTGCAGATCCATGGCTAAAATATCATAAAGAGTCATAAAGTTTCCAACTTTATGACCTTGCATGTCCAGTAAGTGCTTAAATGATGCATGGAGCAAAACCAACCATTTGGAACCCATTTTGATGACTTAAGACCCTTCCAAAGGTCTGAAAGGACGGCTTATTGGGTCAAGAACATGGTATGCTCATGAGTCACCACATTTGGGACAAAAGGACCTAAAACTAAGCCCAAGAAAAGGCCTAAAAGAAACTTCACCAAGTTTAGAACTTTATACCTCCAAATGATGCCAAAAGGTGGTGTGATCAGGGATGTAAAGAGCTTCACTCCTCCAAGATGTTCTTTACTTCCTTCCTTCTTCTTCAAAAACACAGAAACACACACACTCAAGCTTAGAAATGCTTCACAAGATGGATTAGGGTTGTAAAAACGTTCTAAGAGGATGGAGGTTTATGAAGTGAGAGGAAATGAGGCTATAATGGGGTTTAAATATTAGCCAAACCCTAAAAATTAGGGTTTGCATGCATGGTACGTACGCCTTGCATACAAATGTGCGCCCATCGTAATAAGACGTGCCCTAGTACGCTCAGCATACATACGTACGCATGGTGTACTCCCCCATTGCCCAATTTATGAAAATGTCACTAGGACCGCCATTGCACTCTTTCTTTTAATTACGGTCCAAATTGCAATATAATTAAATTATAGGGTCAAAATTAGAAGTACCTTATCATTGGGATGTTACAATCATCCAAATGGAATACTTCCTTATCATCTAACATTCACTTCTGCAACTGCGAAACATGAAAAGTGTTGTGGATTTGACTGAGCTCACTCGGCAAAATCGACCAGTAGGCTACCCTGCTATCCTTGATGATCACACGAAACTATCCAATATATTGGGGACCCCATTTCCCCCTCTTCCTAAAGAGTATCACACCCTTCCAGGGTGATACCTTCAGTAGTACCATATTGTCGACCTGAAACTCCAATTATTATTGATGACAGTCGGCATAACTCTTTTGTCGACTCGTAGTTGTCAGTAATCTCTACCCGATTAGTTGGATGAGCTCTATAGTCTGGAGGACCAACTCAGTCCTCCCCATGACTCTGTCACCTACCCCCCTCCCCCCCCCAAAAAAAAGAAAAAAGAAAAAATCAGGGTGCGACATCTCCGACTATGCAAAAGCTTGAAGGGTGGTGCACCAGTGCTTGAGTGATAGTTGTTGTTGTAGGAAAACTACGCAAGAGGTAGGTAGGAAACCCAAACCCCACCACAATCAATGACACAAGAGTACAACATATCCTCAAGTATGTAGATGGTCCGCTCACTCTGGTTGTCAGTCTGCATATGATAACAGTGCTGAAATATAGCCTCGTGCCCGGTTCCTCGTGGAACTTCTGCCGAAATCGTGAAGTGAACCGAACATCTCGGTCTGATATAACGGAAAATAGAAACCCATGACGAGCCACAATCTCCTAAACATACACATCAACCAATTTCTTGGCCGAGGAAATCTACCAGATAGCCAAAAACTGGTCACTCTTGGACCATCAATCCACGATGACCCATATATCATCAAAACCCTTGGTAGTCTTCGGTAGCTTGGTGATATCCATGGTGATTTGTTCCCATTTCCATATGGAAACCTCCAAAGTCTGCAGCTTTCCATGAAGCCTCTGATGCTCGGCCTTGACCATCTTACATGACAAGCACCTCTCAACGTACCAAGCTATCTCCCTCTTCATACACGACCACCAGTAACTTATTCTCAAATCCTGATACATCTTGGTGGCTCCTAGGTGTAACGAAAATTAAGTACCTCCTCCAAAACTAGATGTTTGATCCCACCAGAAAATAGAACCCATACCCGACCACATCGGGTCAACAATCCCTGACGATCTGTGACAAATCTGTCAATCTCGATTGATATCCTTCTTGAATGCTTCTGTCTGTGCCCCTCTGTTCAAATCCAAAAGCGTGGAATCAATTGATATCCTGAAAAACATATCCCCAGCTGAAGATCCAACCGAATTGCGTCTCAAATCATTCGCGACCATATTCGCTTTACTTAGATGGTAAGGGATCTCGCAGTCATAATCCTTGACCACTTCAAGCCACCTGCACTGCCTCATGTTCAGGTTTGGCTGGTCTATAAGATATCGCAAACTCTTGTGATCTGTCTGAACAGTATAATGGACCCCATAGAGATAATGTATCCAAATCTTAATGGAAAACACCACTTCCACCAAATCCAAGTCTGAGTAGGATATCATGCCTCATGTGGCTTCAGCTGCCGAGAAGCATACACAATCACTTGGCCTCTATACATAAGAACCGCCCCCAAACCACTGATGGATGCATCATAAATCTTGGAACTTGAAAGTGAACCTCTAGCAATCCTAAGTACATATTCCGAAGGGAGTTGGTTCCTACGAAAAGAGTGCTCTGGAACGTATCCGGGGCTGAAGAGTATTTTGAAGAGGAAGAGGAACGCATTCTGGAGTGATCTTAACGTCCGGAATGCATGCTGATATGGAAGAATGCTATTTTGTCTTTTGTCATTTATTATCCTTGTATTGATGTAACATTTCATAGGATTCAATCTTTTGTTGTATTAGACAATCAGAATGTCAGAAATAGTTCTATTGTCCGGTCGTATGTAAGCTACTTAGTTAATTCACTGTAACATACTCTCCTATATAAAGGAGCATTCAATACAAGTTAAGTACGAATCTTTCAATCACTTTTAGAATTGAATCTATCATATTTAAAAAATTCTTCTTGTTCTTCATTTATTAACTTTACCTTGATCTTTTATTCTCATTCTTATATTAATGTCTTGATCATTTGTTGAACTTATTATCTAAGACTTGGCTGGTCTTTCCAGTCTTGACTTGAACTTCAATTAGCAAGCAAACATTCATCTCAAGCATTCACTCAAGGTTTGAGTATTCAAACCTTGTCCCTGCGTATTGATCTTATTCTCACAATTGGTATCAGAGCTTGAGTGGTTGTCCTTTGAATCCATAAGATCATATTATAGTTGGCTTGAGTTTACCTTGGTATTTCAACCATTTATGTGATAAGGATAAAAGTTCTTCTATATACCACTTTAGCTTGAAGATATCGTGACTTCAATGGCTGCTTCTAATCCTCAACAAATGATTTCAATGCAAATCGCAAATAGCATGGGTGGCCCTACACGTGCCCCATTGCTAGTGGTGGAAGAATATGATCATTGGAAAGTTACAATGGAAAGCTTTTTACTGGCCAAAGATAATTGCGAACAAATCTGGAGATCCTTCAAAGAAGGTCATCATGTTCCTGTAAGAACAGTTGTAAGAGATGCATTTGCACAGCTCATGCGAGAAGATGAAGCTCGTCAACTCCTCTAACCGCAGATGATATCGAAAAGCTGCATGTTGATCAAGTTGCCTTCTCAGAAATGGTGTTTGGTGTTCCTCCATCACTCTTTGAGCATATCAAACTATGAAAATCAGCCAAAGAGATCTGGGACACTCTTCAGGACTTGATTGAAGGTTCTGAAAATATGAAGGACAAATTCCTTACCTCTGTTGTCAATGACTTTGATACCTTCGCCACTGCTCCAGGTGAATCTGTAGCCTCAGCCTCCAACCGTTACCGAATCATTTTCAACAACATGACTGCTTATGGGATTGTTCGAACTCCTTTGGAATACAATCTGATGTTCATAAACAGTCTGGGAAAAGGATGTGGAAATGTAAAATCATGTCTCCAAAGTAATGGCTCCTTTAAAAATGAAGCTTTATCAACTCTTTAATGAACTTCAAGGCCATGAGTCCAATGTTGCTCAAACAATAAGGGAACTCTCCGGAGGTCCTCTTGCTCTTGTCAGTTCTCTCGAATCATACATTTCGAACTAATCCACTTTGGACCCCTTCAAACCCATTGTTTTGTCTGTTCAAACATCCACACCTTCCTTATCAACACAAACCTATCCCACTGATGATTCCGTAGCTGTGGAATCTGAACTCCGTTTCCAACAGGAGTTCACACTACTTTCAATAAAGTACAAACGTCCCTTCAATCCTTCCTACAAACCATACCAAAACCGATTCCATGCTCCTCACCAGAACAATCCTCAAAAAATTTCAACCCCGGAACCTAAACCATCCAAGAATCCGCCTGCATACAAACCAAACCTCCTTAAAACAAGTTCTACTTCCGAACCCTCCCAGAGTACAAAATCGGACAAACCTAAAATCTTGTGTCATAAATGTGGTCATGCGAACCACTTTTCCAAAGACTGTCTAGCTAATACTCCACAAAAACCAAAAATCAAAGACTCAGCTTACTATGTCTGAAGAGCACAAGAAATGGTTGAAAGTGAGAAAGCCTTTGTTACTACAATTTCAAGAGATGTTGAAGGATATTGGTCTTCCGGGGGTGATGATGATGTGACAAATGGAAGGAATGTGTGTCTAATGGCAAGACAAACGTTTGAATGTGATGAAGCTTATTGGTCTTCTGGGTCTGAAGATGAAGACGAAGTTGTTGAACCTCACTACTGCTACATGGCCACTAACGATCCACCAGGTCGAAGCATCATTCAGCAGGTAAAATATATGATCTCTGATAATAATTTTGATTTGAATTTATGTGAAAATGATTAAGGGGGAGCATCATCCCAATATTCAAATCATTCAGGGGGAGTATCATCCCTCTCTTGAATCAAATGTGGATGGCTTCCAAGATGCAGCTGCTGATTTCGATAATGCTAATCCTCTCAATATTGATGAAAATGAAAATTTCTTCGAGTTCCTTTCTGATGATGATGCTAACCTCTCCGGTTCAGAAGTTCAAGGGGAGCATCATCCCAATATTTAAATCATTCAAGGGGAGCAAATTAATGCAACTATTGATGTAGGATCTACGGTTGCATAAGAACTCCTTCGATTACATGTTTGGACGAAGGATCATCCTCCGAACCAAGTGATCGGTAATCCTAATGTTGGTGTACAAACTCGCTCAGCTACCAACATCCAAAAGGAATGTCACTTTTCAGCATTCATATCCATGGTTGAACCCAAATCCATCAAGGAAGCATTGGAGCATGTTGATTGGATTACAGCCAGGCAAGAAGAACTGGCAGAATTTGACGGAAATAAAGTTTGGACTCTCGTGCCTCCTCCTCCGAATCATCCCATTGTTGGTACGAGACGGGTGTTTCGCAACAAACTAGATGATAAAGGAGTAATCATTAGAAATAAAGCAAGGCTAGTGGCTAAAGAATTCACTCAGATCGAAGGGCTTGACTATGATGAAACCTTTTCTCCTGTGGCACGATTTGAAGCCATCAAAATTTTTATTGCTTATGCAGCTTACAAAGGCTTCAAAGTTTACCAAATGGATCTTAAGAGTGTTTTTCTTAACGGTGAACTTGATACTAAAGTTTATCTTCAACAGCCTCCTGGATTCATCAATCTCTCATTTCCGAACTATTGTTACAAACTACGAAACGCTGTCTACAGACTCAAGAAAGCTCCACGGCTTGGTACGAGACTCTCACTAATTTTATAAAACGCTCAGGTTTTCAAAGAGGTATTCTTGATCCCATACTGTTCCGCAGATCAAATGGTAAGCATCTCATGTTAGTGCAAATTTATGTGGACGACATCATCTTTGGATCTACGGACCCATCTATGGTTGCTGACTTTGCTAAACTTATGATCAATCGATTTCAAATGAGCATGAATCGGGAGTTAAGCTTCTTTCTAGGTCTTCAATTCAAATAGACTAACAGAGGAATCTTTATTCACGAACAGAAGTACATTTCAGAATTCCTCAATAAATACTCAATGGATACCTGTGCCTCTGCAAAGGTACCAATCGGCTTCGGACACAAGATCTTTGTCGACCCTTCGGGTGTTTCAGTTGATGAAAAGAACTATCGTGGAATGATAGGATCTCTACTCTATTTCACAGCAAGTCGTCCGGATATTATATTCTCAACATGTTTATGTGCCAGATTTCAAGTCAATCCAAAGATGTCTCATCTTTTGGCTGTGAAACAAATCTTCTGATACCTCAAAGGTACCAAGAGTCTCGGAATCTAGTATCCAGCAAATAAAAGCTTCCTACTTCAAGCTTACTCTGATTCGACCTATGGTGGTCTACAAATCGATCGTAAAAGCACTTCAGGTGGATGTCAATTCTTAGGTGGACGTTTGGCCAGTTTGTCATCCAAGAAACAAAACTGCATTGCTCTTTCAACAGCCGAAGCTGAATACATTGCTGCTGCCAGCTATACTTCTTAGGTTCTGTGGATGAAGTCTCAACTTTTGGATTATGGTTACCGCTTTCAACACATTCCTATCTATTATGACTCTCAAAGTGCCATTGCCATCTCTCATAATCCAATTAAGCACTCCATGACCAAGCACATTGACATAAAGTACCATTTCATAAAAGATCATGTACTTAATGGTGACATTGAAGTGATTTTTGTTCCATCTAACGATGATATTGCTGATGTCTTTACCAAGGCATTGGACGAAACCAAATTCAATGGTTTTCTCAACAAAATGGGTATGATGGTACCGAATCCTCAGTTCTTTCAAGAGACTTGCTCTCTTTGATACACGTGTCTGAAAGAAATCTAGTTCCGCTCTCAAATTCTCTTCATCACGGAAATACTTTCTCTCAGATACTTAGGATCATCCTATTTATCTCTGTTTTCTGACCTTCGCTTTAGTTTTAAGTTGTACAGCTTATTTTATACATCACGATTATCAAAGTTCAAACCATCTTCAAATCTTTGTTTCGGAATTGGCTTCTTAATGGAAGTCCGAAATTCCACTCCGGAAAGGTAATTTTTTTGTACTCCGGAATTTCAAAATTGCTCCGGAATTTCAACATTACTCCGGAATTTCAAAATCGCTCCGGAATTTCAAACTACTCCAGAATTTCAAATCGCTCCGGAATTTCAAAATCGCTCCAAAATTTCAAACTGCTCCGGAATTTCAAAATCGCTCCAGAATTTCAAACTTGCTCTGGAATTTCAAACTACTCCAGCATTTTCGAACTTGCTTTGGAATTTTTAAACTTCTACGGAATTTTCAAAACAACTCCGGAATCTCAAATCTTACACCGGACTATTTCTCACTCCGGAACTATCTCAAAAGAAGATATTCAGAACTCATCAATGTGCCCACCGGATCATAACCAGTCCGGACTCACTCTTCTTGAATACCAAAGGGTTTTAACCTTTCACAAGGGTTACTTGTGGCAATTCTTATCCTATCAACCTTGATTCCCGTGCCACGATTACACGTTTCCTAAAAGCAAACATCGAGTCGCCGGATGATATTTCCATTTTAAGCTTCGAACCATTCAACATTTCACCTTCCCGTCCCATCAACCCTAAAAAGGTACAATTTCATTCAATGCGACCCATTTGAGTTTGGATCCTCATCATTACCTTTTCAACCCGACCCACCTTCCCCTACCTATAAATACCCTTTCAAATTCCCTTTTACCTCTTTACGCTTTCTCAACTCTCAAACCTCCAAAAATCTCTCACTGTTCTCCGTGTTCATCAAGCATTGATCAAGTGTTCAACAATGGAGTCTTCGAAGAACCCAACTCAAGCTGCATCAGGTCCAAATAAATCAATCACAAGGAATAAATCCTCAAAAGGGTCAAAGGGCTCATCCTCTTCTGCCGATCAAGAACCCTTTCTCATAGATATAACCCAACTCTTCTCGCTGAACCCTTTAGACTACGATGAATTGATCAGGGTGATGATCGAGTTCATTGTAAACCATCCCATCTCCGTTCCACTTACCAAAATCCTAGATCCACCCCTACCACTTCATCATCTTCATCGAGCATTCACAAGCATTAAATTTAAGGATCGAGTTCTGGAAACCACCATTATCAGCAATCGCATCATTCCTATTTACAAATCAACCATTCTCAAGGCGATTCAGGTCTCACCTAACCCCATTGGTTTCGAAGTGGTTGACCCAACGGCTGAAGAGTTTTAGACATTTTTGAACTTCATTGATTATACACAAGACTATAGGGCAAAGGATTTCAAGAAAACTGTTGTTTCTGGGCTATGTACAATTCTTATGCATCTTATCATCAGAGGGTTATCGGGCAAGCATGGAGGTACCGATACTTTGAGCAAGGATTGGCTTAATCTGGTCTTCAGCATTTACTCTGGGCGCAACAATGTTGTAGACCTTCCTGAAGTCCTGTGGCAAGACTTCTATAGATTCACCATCTAAAAGAAACTGAACGAGATTTCAAGCCCTAGATTTTGGGCTCTGACGATTCAACAAATTTTCAAAGAGCTTTCGGAACCGCTTCTGGTTAACGTCATTCCTCCGGAGGTATGTATCTCCTTTAAAACAGTTAAGGTATATAGAATTCTAGACCAATCATCTTTTGGTCCGGTTAGACGTCTTCCGGACAATATGTTGGCCTTCATCCCTTCCGTCTCTTCCCATTTAAAACTGCATCTTGAGACTTCGGTTGTGTTCGACCCAACACAACCTGTCCCGGTCTCTGTTGAGCCTACTCCGGAATAGGCCGACCCTGCCAAGTCCGGACCCAAAATTAAGAAATTAGTCAAATGGAAGGCTTCTCCTACCAAACCCAAGTCCAAAAAGAAAACCAAAGTCAGTGCCTCCTCTCAACAGGAGGGCACCCATGACATTCTGGCTGATTCTGACCATCCGCACACCCCACCTACCCACTCATCTAAGGTACCCCTCAATGTTTCAACACCACTCGCACACACTCGTGGGGAGTCTCCACATAATCCACCCTCACCCTCCCAAAAGGGTGATGCCGGTGTTGAGTAAAGTTCCTTGCAGCCCCCCTGGAACACATTCACGTGTCAAGTTTGATATTCCAATTATCTCTTCTACACGCACACGCTCTGGAACAATTGTTCCGGACCCCAAGCATCCGGAAGGAGGAGCAGTCCCTCCAACTTCTGATGCCTGAACTGGTCTGATACTCGGAAGGAGTAAAGGACGACCGTGTGCTAATGATCCTGATTGGGAAGATTATGTTGACAGGGCAGCATCTAGGCTTCCGAACCTAACTAGAGCTCAAGTGGAATCCACTCTAGTTTCCATGAGGAATAGGGTCATTTAGAGCAACATGCCCTATGATCCTCCCACAGACAAGGATGCAGATGTTGAGCTAAACTCCAAACAACCACCTGTCACCACCTATCAAAGTGCATTGCAAGTTGATTTGGAAGAAGAGATCTCCGAAGAAGTACTTTTGGACGAAGAAGCAAGGGTCATTCCGGAGTACACCTTCAAGGCTTTTGCTCACTTTACATCAAAGCCATCCGGTTCCAAGTCTGTATATTACTTCGGATCCTAATCTTCTACCACTCCGGACGGAGGCTCAAACTCTAAACATCAAGAAGATGATGCTACCACCAAACCTGGTCCTTCAAGTCATCCTCACTCTCACAACTCTCCTCCGCAACACTCCGACTCTGATTCAGAATCATCTGCTAGAGATTATGTTGACCCATTCGACCTCCTGGAGATCCGGACCAATATCTCTGATACGATGAAAAAAGTGGCGTCTGTGGAAACATTGGTAACGAAGCTGAATTCAAAGTTGGATCAAAAAGTCTCTGGACTGGATTCCAAACTTTATACTGTTCTGCAGACACTCTCTCAGTAGTCCGGACCATCAGTTGCTGAAACAAAAGCCCACCTTGATCAGCTTGTCTCTATCCGGCTCAAACATACGATGGAGCAAGTTGACTCGAAATATGATGCCTTGGTGGACAACTACCTCCAAACCATCACCTCAATGCTCAAGCTCCATGATGATCTTGTGTCTGCTACTAATGACCTAATAAAGCAGACTCACATTCGCCATGAGAAACAGATCCAAAGGATTGAAAAGGTGATCAAGAAAAAAGATGAGATGAACCTCATCATTCAACAAGTCCTTATCAAACTCCTGTGCTCAACTTGGAACATTGTTGATGTTCCGAATAGGAAGTTTGATGAGATGATTGCTATCCTTAGTAGCACTTTCAAGCATCTCTGGACTGGATTCCAAACTTTATACTGTTCTGCAGACACTCTCTCAGTAGTCCGGACCATCAGTTGCTGAAACAAAAGCCCACCTTGATCAGCTTGTCTCTATCCGGCTCAAACATACGATGGAGCAAGTTGACTCGAAATATGATGCCTTGGTGGACAACTACCTCCAAACCATCACCTCAATGCTCAAGCTCCATGATGATCTTGTGTCTGCTACTAATGACCTAATAAAGCAGACTCACATTCGCCATGAGAAACAGATCCAAAGGATTGAAAAGGTGATCAAGAAAAAAGATGAGATGAACCTCATCATTCAACAAGTCCTTATCAAACTCCTGTGCTCAACTTGGAACATTGTTGATGTTCCGAATAGGAAGTTTGATGAGATGATTGCTATCCTTAGTAGCACTTTCAAGCATCGCTCCCAACAAGCTCCCACTGCCGAAGCCTATGACACTCTCACTCTTCAACTATCCTGAGGTCTTCAGAAACTTTTCTCCAAACTTGATGACATCAAGGAAGACTTAGCGCTTGCACCGGTCTCAAGATTCACCGATGCAAGAGGGGGAGAAGGCCCAAGCAGAAGCTAGAAACTAGCCTCGAAATTCTCACTATAGGATGAGGACCTGTATTCCGAAGAATAAGATGTTCAAATCATCTCTAGTCTACTGGGAATCACTGAAGGAACCGAAGACGATGAAGAATATATTCCGGATGAAGCTCCCAAAAGAGGGCTTGGTCTTCAAGCTCCAAAACTGACCATTCCAATGGTTATTATGGAAGAACGAAAGATGATCTGGTCCGCAGTCTCTTGGCCATCCTCTCTTCCTGAATTTTTTGAGTGAATCTTCGAAATGGCTAAGGCCAAATCGTTCCTTACAACTCAAGCTTTCCGATCCACTCCTTCTGTGATGTCTCCTGCTTCCAATCTGGAACCAAAAATTGCTCCAATCGATCAAGGCTCTCCTCTCCGGACCGCTGACGACATTCCGGAAGAACCTCTTGCAAACCGTACTCCGGAATTCACGATCGATGAGAACATGAAGCTCGTCATCTCTACACTTCAAAGAGACAAAGGCAAGAAACCAATGACAGACGAGAAACCAGCTAAGCATTCCGGACCTCCTCTCAAACAAAAACATGGATGGTCTCAGGAGGAAATAAATCAAGCTCTCGAAGAAAGCATCTGAATCCAGGCTCTGAAAGATAATCCTGACCCAATGCGTGTGATATCTCCTCTTTTCCGTGAAGGCATCCTCCAGAGTCATGAAATAGTTCCAGTTATGTCCTAAGACATTCCTACAAGTGACTTTGATTAACTAGATCTTCCTCTATCTCCCTTCTGCACGTACTACACCAAGTTCGCTCCACTTCATCCCACAGATCCTCCAGAAGTTATCATCCAAACAGAAAGAGAAAGACTTGACACCTTCTACTCTAAGAATGCAACACCATTCAAGGAAGTGTGGTCGAAGAAGAAGATTACTAAGGTCAATGGATTCGGAAGAAAAATTCTGGTGAAGTTTGATCTACACTGTCCGTTGTTCCATTTTCACATTCTCCGGAACAAGGCCACTCCCCAGATGGTTATTGATGCGGATTTCCCTTCAATGAATCCAAATGATATAGTCACCTTGGCTGCCTAATTGCAACATCCAGATTTCTAGGTATCATATTTTAATTGTTTAATTTGAGTTTTGAGGAGGGACTCGGAGAGTTGACGCTTAGACTCACTGAGTAGGATCGCGATTGCTGACTGGATTTATGAATGGACTCGGCGAGTCGGCTAAGTCAGTCGACGAGTCTGTGTTGGCGGCTGAAACCCTAAATCTTTGGGCATGAGCCCCATTTAAAGGCCTTTATGGCCTTCATTTGTGGCCACTACACCCCTGAGAAACCCTAGAGAGTAGAGAGAAGCTTGTAGTGCAAGAGGATGGCTAATTCCTCATTCTTTGGTGTGTTTTAGAAAAGGGAAGGAAGGATTTCGAGCTAGGCTGATTTGTGGGACTCAAATCTTCCATCATTTTGTTCAAAGCTGTTGTGGGAGGTAAGGATTCATGTCCATCTTCATTTGAGTAATAGGTTTCATGAATATAGGAATTCTTCTCTTCACTTTTGGTAAGAGATCTAGTGTGTGATGTCCCCTTGTGAAAATATTATCAGATCTGGACCTTGAGAGGTCCAGAGAATCCCTACTCTTCAGCTTTATGCAATCATTTATGAGTGTTGGGGCCTAGGTGGTCATATTAATGGTTATTTTGGCATATAGAGATGATAGTGTGATGCATGGGCCTAAAGTTCGAACCTTTACGTGACTTTTGGGTTGCCCCGTGACTCGTGACCGATTGTAGCCCATCGAGTGGAAGGTTCACTCGACGAGTCGAGTGAGGATTAGGAAGATCCAGAGTACACGCTTGGACTCGCTGAGTCACCTGCATGCACTCGACGATTCTGGTCAAAGTTTGATCGTTGACTTTCGTTGACATTTAGGGTTGGGTCAACATTTGGACTTTTGGACCATTACAAGGGTAAAATGGTCTTTTAGCCTTCTGAGAGAACATTGGAGCGAACTAGTCTAGCCCGGAGAGCTGTTATTTATTTGAGTTGTTTGCTTATATGTTTAGGCGGGGCTAGGTCATTGTTACGAGGTTCAGGGATACCGAGCACATGAGTAGCTAGACAGCATACGAGGTGAGTCTTCTCACTATACTTTACCCGGAGTGATAACTATGTGTGACCAGAAGGTCTATTATATTATGTGGAGTATGTGATGTGTGTTCCTATGTGATATGTATGTGCTATGTTATGTTATGAGTACCATGATATGGACTGGAAGGTCAACAGGGTAGGGACTGTAAGGTCAAGATGATGAGGACCGGAAAGTCTACCAGAGTTGGGATGGAAGTCCCCTGAGACACATGGATCGGAAGATCCCATAGAGTTATGGCCTCGAGTGGTGTATGTGGTATTTTCGGGAACTCACTAAGCATTTATGCTTGCAGTGTTATGTGTTATGTGTTATGTGTTTCAGGTACTTGCGATGATCGTGGGAAGGTGCCGGCAAGATCCGTACACACTCGTGGAGTTTTATGTCTTGAGATTCTTGGAAATGTCTTGTGATGATAATATTGGATACATTATGTTTTGATATTATCTTGTGAATAAAAGTATGTTTTAAAAATGAAAAATTGTTTTGGAAATTTATGTTCTTACAAGTTGGTAACAGATCCTTGGTTTGAGGGATTCGGATGCACCTTCGGGCGTATCTGAACTCAAACTGAGGATTGGATGAAGTTTTTCATAAAATAAACAATTTTTCTAAGGAAGAAAAACAGAATTTTAGAAAAACAGAAGGAAGCAGTGTGTACGATCAGCTAGCGCCCGAACGGTGATTTCCCAAAATACTCTTACATTATGTATTAAGAGATATGTTACGATATGTTGTGCATGCTAGAGTAGGCTAGGTATTCTTATTAGCACTAGAGTGGCCTGATCTGCGATGCCCTAGCCTAGGAAGATTTATGCTGCTATAAGATGCTTGAGAGTGAGTAGGTAGTAGTGAGGAGCTTATGAGAGGTCTACCGAAGGGTAGCCTATGGTAGCGAGATGTAGAGAACTTGTGATATGGGATCCAAGGAGGAGGACTTGGGGTGAATACTGATTCGGTGTGGATGGTAGTATAGGGCTCGTACTACTGAAGACACTGGATCAGTGCGCAGTCCAAGTAAGAATCCTTAGGGTACTAGGGAACACGTAGGGTTGAGTTATCGAGTGCGAGTATGCTCGAGCGGGTCTCTGATATTTTATGTTGTATTTCAGAGAGACATCATGATTGGGACACGCCACACACCTGAGAGCAGCGGTGTTAGTAATGAGGAGATCCGCAGGTTGATTCATGAGGAGGTGGCTGCGGCCATCCAAGTTGAGATATCAGAGATGTTTGGGTCTATCAAGACCACATTAAGCGAGACTCTTGATGAGCGGTACGCTGCTCTTACTGATGCTGTTGGTGTTGCGGCCACCGCAGCCGTTGCTGCTGCCAGACCGCAGGGGGTGACTTGTTGTTGTTCCGAGAGTTTAGCAACACGAAGCCACCAGATTTTGATGGGACGCAGGATCTGATCGCTGCGATGAGATGGATTTCAGATATTAAGGGATGTTTCTATACTTGCTCGTGTCCAGAGCATTTGAGAGTTCGGTTTGCACTGAACCAGCTTCTCTTGGGAGCGAAGGACTGGTGGAAGTTTGTAACGGCAGACTTCACTACAGCAGACCTTACTGCGGTGACCTGGGAGAGGTTCACCATGATGTTTCGAGATGAGTATGTTCCCTTGTGGAGAGGGAACGTTTAGCCCATGAGTTTTTGTCCGTCAAGTAGGGGACGGAGTAAGTGACTGTGATCACCCGGATATTCCATGAGAGGGCGTTGTTTTTTTCCCTGAGCACGTGTCGTCTGAGCATGCACGCATGAGTCGGTACTTGAGCATTTTGAGGAGGGATATTAGGGAGTTCGTGGTGAACTCGACATACCGGACATTTTTTGAGCTCCAGGAAATTGCCTGGAAGAGGGAGATTGAGCTGGAGACTCAGGTCCGGGAGGAGGCCGAGTCTCAGGGGAAGGATCGGCGGCCGGCGCAGTCTCAATCGGCTGCCAAGCGGGCAAAGCCCGCCGATTCGAGATCCGGAGGCCATAAGGGCAGTACTTGTGGGAAGTGCGGCAAGGGACATGATGGGGTTTTTCGATCAGGTGCTTGCTACACATGTGTCAAGAAGGAGCACATAGCCGAAGATTGCCTCAAGGGGTTCATGGTTTGCTTTAATTGCAACCAAACTGGACACCGGAAGGCCGAGTGTCCGCAGCTACGGGGGATAGCACAGGGAGCACCGTAGGGATTTGCCCCTACTGTCGTGCATGCTACTGAGGTTCGGCCGGTGAAGGCCGAGGCACCGAAGGCTCGCGGAAGAGCCTTCTAGTTGACATTAGAAGAGGTCCGCGCAACGCTCGATGTCGTGGCTGGTATGTATTCTTTCATTTATTTATGTTGAGCTTTGAGATATTGTGCTTATATTATGATATGTGTAGGTACTTTTCCTGTGAGTTCTATACTTGCTTTGGTGTTACTTGACTTGGGTGCGAGTCGGTCATTTGTGTCTTTAGCGTTTAGTCAGCACATCAGTATCTAGCGGGAGGCGTTGGGTCGACCTCTACGAATTTCCATAGCTGACAAGCGAGCGGTGTATTCTACGGATGTGATTTGAGGATGTGTACTCGATATCTTCGGTGTTGAGTTCTCGATAGATCTGGTCCCGATTGCGATGGGGGACGTGTGTGTCATAGTGGGCATGGATTGGTTGAGCCGATTTGGGGCTGTTATAGACTGCGAGCAACAGTTGGAGACGATACGAGACCCTAGTGGGGGAGTACTTACGGTGTACGGTGAGGGTACCCGACGTGGGTCAGCATTTTTTTCGGTTGCCGGAGCGAGGCAGAGTTTACAGCAGGGCTGCAGCGTGTTTGTAGCCTATATGATGGACACACGAGTGGCTGTTGAGAGGCCGAGTTCGGTTGATGATGTTCCGATAATGCATGAGTTCCCGGATGTTTTTCCCGAAGAGTCGTCGGGTGTGCCTCCCGAGAGGCAGGTGGAGTTCCGCATCGATTTGTTTCTGGGGGCAGCGCCTTATCGCTTTGTGCTGCCTGAGTTGCAGGAGTTATCCTCGCAGCTTCAGGAGCTGCTGGGGAAGGGGTTTATTAGACCGAGTAGCTCACCATGGGGAGCGCTGATCCTTTTTGTCAAGAAAAAGGATGGTTCACACCGGATGTGAATTGATTACCGGGAGTTGAACAAATTGACGGTCAAGAACCGTTATCCATTACCGAGGATTGATGATCTGTTCGATCAGTTGCAGGGAGCGTCTTGGTTCTCCAAGATAGATTTGAGGTGTGGATATCATTAGATGAGAGTACGAGATGAGGATATCTAGAAGACATCATTCGGGACTCGTTATGGGCATTACGAGTTCGTGGTGATGCCTTTTGGTCTCACTAATGCACCGGAAGCATTCATGGACCTCATGAACAGGGTGTGCTGACCGATGTTGGATTGGACGGTGATCGTGTTCATCGATGATATTCTGGTGTATTCGAGATCTAGAGAGCAGCATGAGGAGCACCTAAGAGAGATTCTCAGAGTATTGAGGTCGGAGAGGCTTTTCACCAAATTCTCCAAGTGTGATTTCTGGTTACGAGAGGTCCAGTTCTTGGGACACCTCGTTAACCAGAATGGGATTTTGGTCTATCCGGCCAAGATTGAGGCTGTGATGATTTGGGAGGTGCCGAGATCCCCCACCGAGATCAGAAGTTTTCTGTGGTTGGCCGACTATTATCGGAGATTTATCAAGGATTTCTCCAAGATTGTCGTGCACCTCACCAGGTTGACCCGGAAAGGCATTGCTTTTTTGTGGGGTTTGGAGCAGCAGACCTCGTTTGAGACTCTTCGCCAGAGGTTGTGCGAATCCCCGTTGTTATCCCTCCCAGGGGGAATGGAGGATTTTTGCAGTGTATTGCGACGCATGGATATCAAGGTTGGGTGCGATGCTTATGCAGAGAGGGCATGTGATAGTGTATGCATCGAGGCACCTGAAGCCTCATGAGACGAGGTATCCCACCCACGATCTGGAGTTGGGGGCAATAGTGTTCGCCCTCAAGATCTGGCATCACGATTTGTATGGGGTTCGGTGTACCATATACACGGACCACAAGAGTTTGAAGTATTTGACGGATCAGCCCAACCTGAATATGTGCCAGAGGAGATGGTTGGATGTGGTAAACGATTACGATTGTGAGATCCTGTACCACCCGGGCAAAGCTAATGTTGTTGTTGATGCTCTAAGCCGTAGGGCGGAGAGTTCCCTAATTCGAGACACTTGTATGCAGTTGACAGTGATGACTCTGGTGTTGGACACCATTCGAGAGGCCCAGGCAGAGGTCGTGATTCCAGAGAACCGCAAGAGGGAGCGGGTGATCGGGCAGGTGTCTGAGTTCGTTACCGATAGCCAAGCGCTGATGACCTTTCAAGGTCGGGTTTGGGTGCCGTATGCTGGCGGGGCACGTATAATTCTGATGGAGGAGGCGCGTAGATCGAGGTTCTCAATCAATCCCGAGGCTACTAAAATGTATTTGGATCTGAAGAGAGACTATTGGTGGCCCTATATGAAGAGGGATGTTGCGTGGTTCGTTGAGAGGTGCTTGACTTGTCGTCGGGTTAAGGCCGAGCACCAGCGTCCGCATGGCAAGTTGCAGCCACATGAGGTTCCCCTGTGGAAGTGGGAACAAATTTCTATGGATTTTATCACCAAGTTGTCGAGGACCGCGAGGAGCGTCGATGCAATTTGGGTGATCGTTGATCGTCTGATGAAGAGTTCTCACTTCCTTGCTATCAGTGAGAGCTCTTTCGCAGAAAGGCTGGCCAAGTTGTATGTGAGAGAGGCAGTATCACATCATGGAGTACCGATCTCGATTGTGTCAAATCGAGATGTATGTTTCACTTCCAGGTTCTGGAAGAAGTTCCATGAGGAGTTGGGTACGAGGTTGCATTTCAGTACCGCCTACCATCCACAGACGGACGGACAGAGTGAGAGGACGATTCAGATGCTCGAGGACATGCTACAAGCATGTGTGTTGGACTTCGGAGCAAGTTGGTACACGTACTTGCCGTTGTTTGAGTTTTCCTATAACAACATCCACCATTCGAGTATTCGCATGCCTCCCTTCGAGTTGTTGTATGGGAGGAGATGTCGGACCCCCATTCGCTGGGGACAAGTAGGGCAGCGCATGATGGGTAGCACTGCGATAGTGCTTCAGACGACTGAGCAGATACAGCAGGTCAGGCAAAGGTTGTTGACTACCCAGAGCCGCAAAAAGAGTTTTGCGGATAGGCGACGATCCGAGCTTGAGTTTCAGGTGGGAGACTTCGTGCTCCTGAAGGTGTCTCGTTGGAAAGGAGTGTGTAACACCGTAAAATTTAAACAATTTTTTTAAAAGAAAACACAAAGTATCATTCACATTCATTTTTCAAAACATTGTATCAACTTCATCCCAATACAAAACCCCAAGATCAAACATATGAACTCTAGTGTGCGTGTGTACGAGTCATGTCGGCGCCTTCCCGCGATCATCGTTGGTACCTGAAACACCACACATAGCACTGTAAGCATAATTGCTTAGTGAGTTCCCCAAAACACCACATAAACACATATCAGCCACTCAAGGATGTAACTCTGTTGACCCTCTGGTCGAATATCTCCGTGGGACCCTCTTGGTCCCATAACTCTGTGGACCCACTGGTCCTAACTCTGTAAACTCCGAATCATGCATATCACATATCACAATAAATCACAACACATAGTAACATGCAAATACTCTGGCATATAACTCTAAAATACTTTGCCACATAATTCTGTTACCACACTAGGTAAAGTATGGTGAGAACACTCACCTTAGATGTCTTGGTAAATCTTTGACTCGGTAGAAATACGATCTAGCCTCTGCCTAATCACATAAAGCAAATACTCTCATAAATATACTATACTCAACCCTATCTTATCACCCTCGGAAGAGTAAAAGACCATTTTACCCCTCTCTTGGCTTAAAGGCCACATTGTTGACCAAACCCTAAAAGTCAACAAAAGGCAACGGTCAAACTTTGACCCGACTCATCGAGTGTACTTGGGCGACTCGGCGAGTCTACACATGTCCACTAACTCTTTAGTCCCGCTTGGCACGTCGA
This sequence comes from Lactuca sativa, assembly GCF_002870075.4. NCBI lineage: Eukaryota > Viridiplantae > Streptophyta > Magnoliopsida > Asterales > Asteraceae > Lactuca > Lactuca sativa. Next base: position 169,274,336 of record NC_056624.2, on the reverse strand, counting down.
GTTCCTCCCCTTGCTCGACGAGTCACACCTGGCAGGAATCGCTAGGCCACCCCGACTCAACTCGTCAAGTCTCAAGACCAACTCGGCGAGTTCCGCCTTGAACTCCAGTCCCCTAATCCCCCTCTGACTCACTGAGTTATTTCCCTAACTCAGCAAGTCCACTCACTGAGTGATTTTCGGGAAACCCTAACCCTACTCGCTGAGTTGTTCTTTAGACACAGCGAGTTCATGCCATGCACAAACTCCTTTAACCTCCTGAGGTCAGATCTGTTCTTTAAATCCATAGATCTGACCTTCCCAGGCATGACAATCACGTAAATTTTAGACCTTGACATTTATATAACATCTAGATGGTCTTAATTGGTGATTTAGTCCCAAAAATAACATCCTAAGCTCATGGCTTCCAAAATAACTCATAAAGCTCCAAGGGTTAAGGTCTCTGGACCTCTTTGAGTCCAGATCCAAAGCATAAACTCGCGAAGGGACCAATTGCTCCACATATCCATCCTCTAAAGGGGTTAGAAAACCCTAACTCGAAGAATCAACACCAAATCTGAAGAAGGTCCGAATAAATACCTCAAGATGAAGTCTATGAACTTTGAAGTCACCAGAATCGCACCTCCTTCAGCCTCCTCTTGCCTTGATCACCTCCTTCTTGCAATTACACCAACAAAATGATCAAGAATGGCCTCTCCTTCCTCACAAACGCTCTAGATCTCTTAGGGTTTCTCTCTGGGGTTTGGTAGCCGCAAATGACAGCCTAAGGGCCTTTAAATAGGTCCCAAACCCAAGAAATTAGGGTTTCATTTAACAGCGTGGACTCGTCGAGTCCACTCATGAACTCGCCGAGTCCAGTTGTGAACCCGGATAAGAATCTGCGACCATACTCGACGAGTTTAAACACAAACTCGCCGAGTTCCCTCCCAACCTCCAAAAATAAAGGGATAAAATAATATACCTGGGAATTCGGGTGTTACAGAATGATCCGATTCCGGAAGAGGGGAAAGTTAGGGCCTGGTACATTGGTCCGTTCAGGGTGACCGCGAGGGTGGGTAGGGTAGCGTATCGTTTGGAGCTACCTACGGAGTTGAGCCAGATTCACGATACCTTCTATGTGTCTCAATTGAGGAAGTGTAATGCCGACGAGTCGGCGGTGGTACCACAAGAGGATATTCAGGTGGATGCGAGCCTGAATTATGTTGAGAGACCAGTCGCGATTGTGGATCGTAAGATCAAGGTTCTGAGGAACAAGGAGGTGCCTCTGGTCCAGGTCCAGTGGCAACATCGGAAAGGGTCTAAGCTGACTTGGGAGTCGGAGGCAGAGATGCGTGAGCAGCACCCAGAGTTTGCAGAATGAGAATTCGAGGGCGAAGTCTGATTCTAGTGGGGGAGAATTGTAACATCCAGATTTCCAGGTATCATATTTTAATTGTTTAATTTGAGTTTTGAGGAGGGACTCGGTGAGTTGACACTTAGACTCGCCGAGTAGGATCGCGATTGCTGACTGGATTAATGAATGGACTCGACGAGTTGGCTAGGTGAGTCGACGAGTCTATGCTGGTGGCAGAAACCCTAAATATTTGGCCATGTGTCCCATTTAAAGGCCATGATGGCCTTCATTTGCGGCCACTACACCCCTGAGAAACCCTAAAGAGCAGAGAGAAGCTTGTAGTGCAAGAGGAGGGCTAATTCATCATTCTTTGGTGTGTTTTAGCAAAGAGAAGGAAGGATTTCGAGTTAGGCTGACTTGTGGGACTCAAATCTTCCATCATTTTGTTCAGAGCTGCTGTGGAAGGTAAGGATTCATGTCCATCTTCATTTGAGTAATAGATTTCATGAATCTAGGGTTTCTTCTCTTCACTTTAGGTAATAGATCTAGTGTGTGATGTCCCCTTGTGACAATATTATTAGATCTGGACCTTGAGAGGTCCAGAGAGTCCCTATTCTTTAGCTTTACGCAATCCTTTATGAGTGTTGGGGCCTAGGTTGTCATATTAAGGGTTATTTTGGCATATAGAGATGATAGTGTGATGCATGGGCCTAAAGTTCGAACCTTTATGTGACTTTTGGGTGCTAGAAGGTTAGATCTACTAATTGGAGAAGTAGATCTGACCTCAGAAGGTCGTTTAAGTGTTGCCATGGAAGGAACTCGCCGAGTCCATAAGGGGACTCGACGAGTCGAGTCTGTTGCCCCGTGACTCGTGACCGTTTGTAGCTCGTCGAGTGGAAGGTTCACTCGACGAGTCGAGTGAGGATTAGGAAGATCCAGAGTACACACTTGGACTCGCCGAGTCACCTGCGTGCACTCGACGAGTTTGGTCAAAGTTTGATCGTTAACTTTCGTTGACTTTTAGGGTTGGGTCAACACTTGGACTTTTGGACCATTAGAAGGGTAAAATGGTCTTTTAGCCTTCTGAGAGAACATTGGAGCAAACTAATCTAGCCTGGAGAGCCGTTATTTATTTGAGGTGTTTGCTTATATGTTTAGGCGGGGTAAGGTCATTGTTACAAGGTTCAGGGATACCGAGCACGTGAGTAGCTAGACAACATATGAGGTGAGTCTGCTCACTATACTTTACCCAGAGTGGTAACTATGTGTGACCGGAAGGTCTATTATGTTATGTGAAGTATGTGATGTGTGTTGATATGCGATATGTATGTGCTATGTTATGTTATGAGTACCATGATGTGGACCAGAAGGTCAACATGGTAGGGACCGGAAGGTCAAGATGATGAGGACCTGAAGGTCATACGGGTAGGGCCGGAAGCTCTACCAGAATTAGGACAGAAGTCCCCTGAGACACATGGATCGGAAGATCCCATAGAGTTATGGCCTCGAGTGGTGTATGTGTTGTATGTGGTATTTTGGGGAACTCACTAAATATTTATGCTTACAGTGTTATGTGTTATGTGTTTCAGGTACTAGCGATGATCGCGGGAAGGCGCCTGCATAATCCATACACACTCGTGGAGTTTTATGTCTTAAGATTCTGGGATATGTCTTGTGATGATAATATTAGATACATTATGTGTTGATATTATCTTGTGTATAAAAGTATGTTTTAAAAATGAAAAATTGTTTTGGAAATTTATGTTGTTACACTATTTCAGAGAGAATCAGAAGGATGACCTTAGTATAGGAGCCTATCATGCTGCTCTGGGCTTTCTGAAAGATTATGTTGCAGAATTCAGCCGAAGAGATTATGAGGTTGCCCATCTCTACGGAACTAAGAAATTTGTTCCTAAGATCGATTTCATCCTTCCAGAAGCAGAACTCCTTGCCGATGGTCCTATTGAGGAGCCTGTTCTAAGGTTTTTCTACACTATAAGAAGGACTGCTTCTGAGTCCTGGACAAACACCTGATTCCTACTAAAGCTCTAAAGAAGTTTATTTCGCGAACATCCAAGACAGATGCTCCGGAACAGGTGAAGGAAAAGTTTGTAAGTCAGCTGGCATGGTACATTGAAGACCGCGAATGGTTGTTCCGGGCCTACACCTTCATTAATGAAGAAAAGATCTAAGCTTCTTGGATTGCTAAGTTCACATAGGGGGAGATTGTTGGATCCTGAAAGTGAACCTCTAGTAATCCTAAGTACATATTCCGAAGGGTGTTGGTTCCGAAGGGAAGAGTGCTCTGGAACCTGTCCGGAGCTGATGAGTATTTTGAAGAGGAAAAGGAACGCATTTCGGAGTGATCTTAACGTCTAGAATGCATGCTGATCTGGAAGAATGCTATTTTGTCTTTTGTCATTTATTATCCTTGTATTGATGTAACATTTCATAGGATTCAATCCTTTTTTGTATTAGACAATCATAATGTCAGAAATAGTTCTATTGTTCGGTCCTATGTAAGTTACTTAGTTAATTCATTGTAACATACTCTCCTATATAAAGGAGCATTCAATACAAGTTAAGTACAAATCTTTCAATCACTTTTGACATTGACTCTATCATATTTAAAACATTCTTCTTGTTCTTCATTTATTAACTTTACCTTGATCTTTTATTCTCATTCTTATATTAATGTCTTGATCATTTGTTGAACTTATTATCTAAGACTTGACAGGTCTTTCCAGTCTTGACTTGAACATCAATTAGCAAGCAAACATTGATCTCAAGCATTCACTCAAGGTTTGAGTTTTCAAACATTGTCCCTTCGCATCGATCTTGTTCTCATAATAAAATACAACAAAATCCTCAACACCCTCTGGAATGGTCAACACTGGGGCCTTTCATAATCTCTATCGCAGCGTCTCGAATGTTGTCTACTACTCAGGGCCCCATCGAGAATCCACACCCTTCATCGTTAGGCGAGTGAGGGGTATAACAATCTTGGAGAAATCCTGGATAATCTCTGATAATATGTTGTTAAAACCAAGAAACTCTTGATCTATGAGGGACACTACGGGACCTCTCACTGCATCACAACCTCGATCTTGGCCGGATCGGCCAAAATATTGTTCTGGTTAACGAGATGTCCTAGGAACTGAACCTATCGTAACCAAAACTCACACTTTGAGAACTTGACATACATCCGTTCTTATCTCAACACTCCCAAAAGCTCTCGAAGGTGCTCCTCATGTTGTTCTCTGGTCTTGGAATACACCAAAATGTCATCATAAAAAAAATAACTGATCGATTGAGAATCAGCCTACATACCTGATTCATCAAGTCCATAAACACTATAGGCGCATTGATGAGCCCAAGTGGCATCATCACGAACTCGTAATGCCCATAACGAGTCTGAAATGCAGTTTTCTCCAGGTCCTCCTCACTAACCCTCACTTGATGATACCCTGACCTCAGATCGATCTTGGAGAACCAAGATGCTTCCTGAAACTGATCAAAGAGTCCATCAATCCATACAAGGGGATAACGGTTCTTCATCATCAACTTGTTCAACTCACGGTAATTAATGCACATCCGGTGTGAATCATCCTTCTTCTTGACGAACAATATCGGTGCTCCCCAAGACAAACTGCTCGATCTGATGATCTGCTTGCCTAACAGTTAATGAACCTAAGAAGACAACTCCTGCATTTCGTGTGGCGCCAAACGGTATGGTGCCTTGGAAATTGGAGCCGCACCTGACACTAGATCAATCCTGAAGTACACCTGCCTCTTGGGAGGCACACCAGGTAACTCCTATGGAAACACATCAAAAAATCCCTAACAACTGGCACATATGAAACCGAAACTTGCTCCTCAACCCGAGTATCAAACACATAGGGAAGATAACCCATACAGCCATGTTGAATATACAGCCGAGCTCTGGCCGTTGAATAGAATCTTGACCCAATCCTGGTAACCTCTCCATAGATGACCAGTTATTCCCCACTTGTGGTTCGAACTACCACTTGTTGAACCTCGCAGTCTATCATGCACCAAACTTGCTAAACCAGTCTATCTCTACTATCACGCATACATCCCCCATAGGGATAGGGATCAAATCAATCGGATAAGGCACCCCGAAGATATCTAATACACAACACTGATACACTCTATATGCATAAATTCCATGATCATTGGTGATAGAAACCCACAACGGACACTCCAAATCATTAAGGGTCATACCAAAATCACTACTAAAAGATCAAGACAGAAAGGACTGACTTGCGCCCAAGTCAAATAACACAAGAGCAGGCAAATAATTCACTAAGAATATACCTATCAGAAACAAAAACATAAGCATACCATAAAATAACCAACATGATGATAAATAGAAACATACCAGTAACTATGTCTGGCGCCACCCTGGCCTCCTCTGCCATGAGCTGAAAGTGTGACCTCGATCCCTCAGGGGCTCCGCCTTGCCCTGAATCTCGTCAGTGATCCTCAGAATAGCCGGTTCTGGAGCCTGTGTTGGTCTAGAAGTAAGCAATGGGTACTGGGCCTTCATATGGCCACCTGGTCACAGTGATAGCAAATCCTGGTGGTCGGTACTAGAGCTTGTTGATGGCAGTACTTGGGGTAATTCCCCTCCTTGCCACATTTGTGGCCACTATATGAATATTTACAAAAACCCTCATAAACCTTGCCGCACTTACCACACGTGTGTCCCCTCTTACCTCTAGACCTCGAATCAGTAGGCCTAAACCGCTTCGCTACAGGTAGTTTTTGAACCTAAGCCTGCCTCCACTCTCTCACCAGGAGCTCCATCTTAATCTCCTGCCTCCTCGTGGCCTCCTGCAACTCAACAAGTGTACCATAACGATGTATGGATACGAACTGGTAGATATCTGTCTTAAGCATGCTCAAATACTGGGTCATATGAGCTTTCTCAGGAGCATCAAACTCAGGAAAAAAGATAGCTCTCTCTGTAAACATCTTAGTGATCTTAGTCATTGACTTAGTCCCCTGTCTCAGATTCAAATACTCCTGAGCCAGCCTCTCCCGCTCCACCAATGGAACATATTTTAAGTTGAACATCTCACAGAACTGCTCCCAAGACATGGAAGCCCTCTGCTCCGGAGTGTACGAGCTAGTCACTAACCACCACCAGTCCTTTGCCCCTGACCGGAGAAGGTTCAGAGCACACTTGACCTTCTAGTCAGCATGGCAGGAGCATGTAAAGAAACATCCCTCAACATATGACAGCAACCTCATAGAAATAATCGGATCGTGAACCCCATCAAACATTGGGGGCTTCATATTGTCGAAATCCCGATACTGGAAGGTTGTACCCAAACCAAACCCCACAGCAGTAGCAGCCTCAGAAAGTGCAGCGTATCGGTCATCAAAAGAACTCCATCATGGCAGTCTTGATATACCCAAACAACTCTGGTATCTTCCCCCAGAATAGAAAAAACCTAAGCATGAATCATCTCCCTAACCTGGTCCTCAGTCAGCCCTGAACTATCCTGGCTGCTCGATCCAACTCCAAACTCGAATCTCCTCGTGACCACCATACTTAAAATAAACCATAAAATTTCAGATGAAGTGCATTTCATACCATATGATCTATTACTAACAACAAACCTAGGGGTTATGACTTCCCCGCTGCACGTACGGGTCCTATGTTTCCAATAGTATGGGCCCATACTACCTTTCGCACCTACCTGTATTTGTCTCAGAGGATCATAACAACAACCTTAACAACACACACTAAAATACGCATACATCCTATTCTCAATTCCTAGGGAAAGGCTAGACATTCATCGACTGGCCGAATGACTCCACATAATTCATTCTATGAAACTTCCACCAACCCTGCAACTCTCGTGTATGGTAATCATACATAGCACTGGATCCAATAGACATCCAATACCTGATTCTACCCTAAGCCCTTCATAAAAAAAGAATAGGAAATAAGGCTTAGCCAATCATTCTCAGGCTATAGAATCTTAGTTATGTAAACTATAATGCATACACTAAGCAACTACAATAATGATGTCAATTCCTTACAAGAAAGAAACCCTAGGCTATCAGGCATCAATTATTAGGCAACTCTACCATGCAATTCCTGAAGATCCCTAGCCTATCTGTTGGGATTATTAGATTGCGTCATGGGCTCGATCCTTAGCCCAGTTTTGATTGTCGGTATTGGGCATGTCCAACCGTGCATGTTTTTGTTCTAGGGTTTAGTATATAAGTTGCATGCATGCAGTCTTAGAAGTCATCGCTTTTATTATTTTTCTCTGAGTTTTGTAAACCCTAACTCCCCTCTACAGCGGAAGTTCTTCATTGAGCTCTGCTAAGGCGTGACTTTATTGAATCATAAGCATACATTTGATTCCATTCTGTGCTCATTCTCTTACTGTTTTTTTTCTTGTTTGATTTTCATTATCATACCTGTGAAAGATCTAATCGATCTAGAATTTAATTCTCATCAATTGGTATCAAAGCAGGAGACTGTGTAATTCATACACATCTCTTCTGTCGAAGAAGTTATTAGGGTTTTTAATTCCGCATTGATTGATATTAATTGAGCCGTCACTTTATATTGACGTATCTCATTAATTGTTGATCTAACCCTAACGATATATTACAAGTCTGATCTTTTACAGGTAATCGATCAAAAGTCAATACAATATCCATGGATGATTCACAAACCAATCCAATCAACATCTCCAACAGCATTGGTTCTACGACAAGGATACCAATCTTGTATACACAAGACTATGAAGTTTGGATGCATCACTTTAAAGATTACGTGATTGGATCGAAGGATAATGGATACTTGATCTGGGAAGCGATCACTGTAGGCCCATTCGCTCACTCAAGCACCTCTAAGATTGTCAAAACTTAGAAAGAGTACAATCAGTGTCACACCCCAAAACCAAGAACCGCGGAAACGTTCTGGGGCGGAGGACGTCATGTAAAGTATCACAACACAGTAAATGTAAATAAGCAAACAACATTATCCATTGCATTAAATATATAATTTTAATATAAGCGTGTTTTGTACGGTTATAGACACCAAAATAATGTAAAACAAAATAAAATGAGATGAGTCTTGAATGCGCTCCATCTTCTCAAAGTTGGCCTTGGTACCTGTCTACTGATGACCTGAGAATACAAGTTATTTTGAAAGAGTTTATCAGCATTAAGCTGGTGAGTTCATAAGTATTTTAGTGTCGGTGTTTGTTATCAAAAACGTTTGAACGTGTCTCAAGTATAAGTTTGTAAAATGTATGTAAGTGTTTGTAAAAGTTTGAATCTTTCAGAAAAACCTATATTTTCTATTAAAGTAGCCTTCTACCAAGGCTTAACTGTTTTGTATGCTCGTTTGTTGTAAAAGTGTGTAATTTCCCAAGTGTAACTATCATTTAATAAAATATAGTTTGTACATTAATGTTTAAGTGAGGTTATCACTAAAAATATGTAATGGGTAAATCAAAGTAGTACTGTAGTTTTGTTTTATAGGAACTACTGCTGTACTAACTACCTTAAACCGGATTTATATTAAGGTAAAATGTGATAAATTGCACCATGCTATCGACTGGTAACAACGACATACGAATGGTCGTAATAAAGGAATGACGTTTGGCACCCGCAGACCTGCAGGTCCAGCTGTAGCTAGCAGCAAGGTGTAGGATAGTCAATCCAGTATAGATCTATAACCAAACTCACGCTCTCCCTCTAAGAGAATTCTGGCTACAACTCGGGACATGACATTTAAGGCATGCTCCGATACAGTGGATCACAATTGTTAACGTATTCTCGTATATGTAACGTAATGTTTCTAGTTCTAGTATAGTTGTATATGTTCTCGTAGTATAGTTGTATATGTTCTCATAGTATAGTTGTATATGTTCTCTTCCTAGTATAGTTGTATATGGACTCATGAATGAACTGACTCATTGATCTAGCAGTTGTAATAGTATGATCCTGTGTTACCCAGATGGTAACTTTCTAATGATGTGTCTAGTACGTATGAATATGGAAGTACTTTTATGTCTATATATGTATTTTTTTATATATAATTAATATTGAAACGACTTTCAGATGGTCACCCGAAATCCCACCAGACCACATCCAAATCGAGAAAAAGGAAATAGGGCGGATGGCCTTCCTAAGCCCTTTAAACATTATTTATACATCTATACATATATGGGCATGCAATTTATAAGAAGTAAAAGCATAAATAAGTTTTTATAAGACATTTGAAACATAACTATTATTTCAAGAAAAGATCGACTTGATGTCAATCTATAAAACAATTTGAAGGCATAAGTTTGATAAAACAATTTAAGTATAAGGAACATTTGTTTGAATCACAGTTGTAAATAAGTTGAAAGGTAAAAGAGTTTGTAAAACATTTTGAAGTAAAACAGTTTGATAAACAGTTTTAACAGTGATAAAATCATTGGTTTTCTAGTTATTAATCACATGTGATTAAATGCAATCACATGTGATTGAAGCAATAACTATAAGTATTTAACTTGTATTCCCCCCATAAAGTATTTAAAACATTTAAAATCATTTCAAATGTTGATTAAAGGGGTATGAACTCACTTGTGGTGAGCTGATTGGATTGTAGTGTCGGATACCGTGCTAGGTGGCAAACGGAGACTTGTTTACACACACGAGCCTAGTTATCATATAATAAGCATATATATAACTAATTAGCCAAATAATAACTTAATAAAATAAGTTGGGACACTTAGGAACATGAAAACACTTTGTATAAATGTTATAGGTCCTAAGGGTTGCATTTAAGTCGATACGGGACAAGGCAAAAGGGTTTGAAGCTTCCAAAGACCTTGTATAATAGCTTACCACCCAACAAACCCCACCTTTGGAGTTTACGGTCGTGAACCCATGAGTTTACGGCCGTGAACTCCTCACTTGGTGGTTTTGGGTTTTTTGAAGTGCTATCTTAATCCTAGAATAAGCCTAGCATTGTTGGAATAATCCTTGAAGTAGTTTAAGGCCCTAGAATGCTCCATAGAGGAGTTTACGGCCTAAAGACCATATCCCCTAGAGTTTACGGCCGTAAACTCCTATGGGATGTTGGTTTTAATTCTTTTAAGTCACTTGCACATGTAGGATAGCTTCTATGTTTTTGTCTAAGGCTAAAGGGGACATTAGGCACACATTTGTGCCTTTACTTGGAGTTTACGGCCCAAGTGATGTTCCTTGGCCGTAAACTCCCTTTAAGGGATGATTTTTATGTAATATACTCCCCATTCAAGTCCTAAGTATTCAAGGGTAATTGTCTTAAAGCCTTAAGGGTGTTTAGGGTACACTTTGCCCTTGAAAAAGGGGTTTACGGCCCAAGAGCATATCCTTGGCTGTAAACTCCTAAAACTAAATGATTTTGAAGTGTTTTGGTGTCCAAATTAGCTACAAGCATTAGAGGGTAAATGCCTTAAGCCTTAGGCGTGATTTAGGGCTCACTTTGGCCCTTGGAAATGGTGTTTACGGTCCAAGAAACTCTTGGGCCGTAAAATCCAAAAGCTTTATGACTTTGATTGCTTTCTAGCTTCTAATGATCCTACAATAAGTCCTAAACAGTTTATCTAACAAGGAATCGGGACTAGGAAGCTTTTAGGCCTCGTTTTGGAGTTTACACCCCAAGAACGTTCTTGGGCCGTAAGCTCCCTGATCTTGCATTTTAGGCATGTAAACAATGTTATAAATCATATAACAAATATTAAAACACATCTAGGAAAGTAGACTCACAATCTGGGATGAAAACCCGAAGATCCGTCAGAGAGAAAATGGCTTTTCTCTAGTTGGAATTGTGAATAATGAATTAATTTAATTCAGAAATCTATTTATAGTCCTGAAATATTTTGGCAGAAAATATTTTTATTCTAGAAGTTGGACTATAACATTATGAAACTTGAAATGTTCAAATTTCACAAACCCAGGAGCATCCACTCTCCTGATATCTCCTTAAACATAGACCCTAATGTACACAAACTCATTCAGAAAAGTCTGAAAATCACTGAAACTGGACTGGCTTCTATTGAATAGATATTGTTCGTATAAATGGAAATTTTGGGTTGTCACATCATCCCCCCGTTAGAAGGAATTTCGTCCCGAAATTAGAATTTAAGCAAATAAGGAGTTACAAATAATTAAGCGAAAAGATGAGGGTATTTCAGTTTCATCTGATCCTCGCGTTCCCAAGTGAATTCCAGTCCTCGCTTGGCGTTCCAGCGAACCTTCACGATAGGGATACGGCTTTGCTTTGTCTGCTTGACCTCACGGTCCATGATCTCTACAGGTTCTTCCACGAAGTTAGGCTCTCGTTGATCTCGATCTTGTCGAGTGGGATTACAAGAGTCTCGTCGGACAGACACTTTTTCAAGTTAGATACGTGGAATGTAGAATGTACGTTACGAAGTGCGTCGGGTAGGTCGAGTTTGTAAGCTACGGGGCCGACTCTTGCAAGAATCTCGAAAGGCCCTATGTACCTCGGATTAAGCTTCCCACGCTTGCCGAAGCATATCAAGCCCTTCCAGGGTGAGACTTTGAGAAGGACTCAGTCTCCCACCTGAAATTCCAAAGGTTTTCTTCGTTTATCAGCGTAGCTCCTCTGTCGGTCTCTAGAGGATTTCAATCGTTCACGGATCTGAACGATTTTATTTGTCGTTTCCCGAATGATCTCCGGACCGGTGAGAGTACTGTCGGAAGCTTGCCCCCTGGCTAATTGGGTATCACCCACCTCAGCCCAGCACAGAGGGGATCTGCACTTTCGGCTGTAGAGAGCTTCAAATGGAGCAGCCTTGATGCTCGTGTGATAACTGTTATTATAGGAAAACTCGACAAGGGGTAAATGAGTATCACATGCCTTCCCAAAGTCAATCACGCAGGCTCGCAACATATCTTCCTGTGTTTGGATGGTCCTCTCACTCTGTCCGTCGGTCTGAGGATGGTAGGCTGTGCTCATGTCCAGCCTTGTTCCTAGGGAATGTTGTAGTGATTGCCAAAATCTTGAGGTGAACCTACTATCTCTATCGGAGATAATGGACATAGGTACACCATGTAGCCATACGATTTCCCTAATGTATGTTCTCGTAAGTTTCTCCATCTTGTCGGTTTCTTTGATAGGCAGGAAGTGTGCAGAATTGGTCAATCGATCGACGATGACCCATATGGTATCAAGTCCACCCGTTGTCTTGGGCAACTTGGTTATGAAATCCATAGTGATCCGCTCCCACTTCCATTCTGGGATCTCTTGTTGTTGCAATAAACCAGAGGGCTTCTGGTATTCGACCTTAACCTTTGCGCAAGTAAGGCATTTACTTACGAAGGTAGCAATCTCTGCTTTCATATTAGGCCACCAGTATAGCTTTTTAAGATCCAGATACATCTTATCTGAACCTGGGTGGACGGAATACCGAGTGTTGTGCGTCTCGGTCATGACCAAGTCTCGGAAACCACCGTGTTTCGGTGTCCAGATCCGGTTCATGAAATATAAGGCTCTGTCACCCTTGGCTTCTAAATTCTTGTCCATTCCTCTAAGGGATTCACTCGTCACATTTTCAGGTTTCATGGCTTCAAGTTGAGCCGCCTGAATTTGCTTAGACAAGTGTGAATGGATGGTTATTGACAATGACTTGACTCTGCGACCAGAATATTCCTTCCGACTTAGGGCGTCTGCTACTACGTTGGCTTTACCCGGATGATAACGAATATCGCACTCGTAGTCACTGAGTAGCTCGACCCACCGTCGTTGTCTCATGTTGAGCTCCTTCTGATCGAAGATGTGTTGTAAACTCTTGTGGTCGGTAAGGATAGTGCTCTTCGTTCCATACAAGTAATGTCTCCAGATCTTCAGAGCAAACACTACTGCTCCTAGATCAAGATCGTGGGTCGTGTAGTTAACTTCGTGTGTCTTCAACTGTCTCGAGGCATAGGCGATGACCTTACCTCGCTGCATCAGAACACATCCGAGTCCTTGATTTGATGCATCGCAATAGACTACGAAGTCTTCTATTCCTTCGGGAAGGGATAGTATTGGCACAGTGCACAAAGCTCGTTTGAGCGTTTGGAACGCTCTCTCTTGTTTCTCTTCCCAGTCAAAGGCCACGCCTTTCTAGGTCAGGGTCGTAAGGGGTTTCGCTATCCGGGAGAAGTTCTGAATGAATCTGTGGTAGTAGCCAGCGAGATCTAGAAATTGGCGAATTTCAGTAGGCGTCTTAGGTTCTGACCAGTTCTCAATGGCTTTAATTTTGGATGGGTCCACGTGGATTCCCTCTTCGCTTACCACGTGTCCTAAGAATTCGACTCTTCGGATCCAAAATTCACATTTCGAGAACTTCGCATAAAGCTTCTCTTTTCGTAATGTCTCTAGAACTTGTCGCAGGTGATCTCCATGCTCTTTCTTACTTCGGGAGTAGATCAGGATGTCGTCAATGAAAACGATGACGAACTGATCCAAGTAAGGTCGGCATACTCTATTCATCAGATCCATGAAGACTGCGGGCGCATTGGTCAATCCGAATGGCATCACCACGAACTCGTAATGTCTGTAACGAGTTCGGAAGGCTGTCTTTGGGACATCCTCCTCTTGCACTCGTAACTGGTGATATCCGGATCTCAGATCAATCTTAGAGAAATAGTTCTCCCCTTGCAGTTGGTCGAATAGATCATCTATGCGAGGCAGAGGGTAACGATTTTTGACCGTCAGTTTGTTGAGTTCTCTATAGTCAATACACATACGGAATGATCCGTCTTTCTTCTTAACGAACAAGACCGGTGCTCCCCAAGGTGAGAAACTTGGTCTTATAAAGCCCTTACTGAGCAGTTCGTTAAGTTGACCAGAGAGTTCCTGCATCTCAGCTGGTGCTAAACGGTAGGGCGACTTGGCTACTGGGGTAGCTCCTGGGACTAAGTCGATTCTGAACTCGACTTGTCGTTACGGAGGTAACACGGGTAGTTCTTCTGTGAAAATGTCGGGGAAGTCGCTCACTACTGGGATGTTCTTTAGTTCTTTCGTTTCGAGGCCCGTGTCGACGACGTGAGCAAGGAATGCATGGTATTCCTTACGCAGGTACTTCTGTGCTTGAATACTTGATATAATACGAAGACTTGCGTCGGGTTTGTCGCCATAGACTATAAGAGTTTCGTTAGACGGAAGGTTTAGACGGACTGCTATCTCGAAGCACATGATGTCGGCGCGATGAAGGCTTAACCAGTCCATGCCAATGATAACGTCGAAACTTTTTATTGAGACTGGCATGAGGTCGATTGGGAATGAATGGTTATCTAGAGTTAGGGTACAACCTAAGTATATGCTACTCGTAATTTCAGTTTTTCCATTAGCCATTTCTACTGTGAATAGTTCTTTGAGTGCGTGCGGTGGTTGATTAAGCATGCGAGCAAATTTATGGTTTACGAAGCTTCGCTCCGCTCCACTATCGAACAAAATGCATGCATAGGAGTTATCGAGGAGGAACGTACCAGTCACCACGGTCGGGTCAGCAACTGCTTCCCCGTGGCCTATAGCTAGTACCCTCCCTGCTCCTCCAGCATTCCTCGCTTTGGGGCAGTCCCTCTTAAAGTGGCCTGCTTCGCCACTTCCATAGCAGGTTGGGCGCGCGCCAGAGCTAGGGACTTGGTTGATAGGTTGTGCCGGGAACTTACAGAAACGGACGGTGTGTCCTTTTCTGTTGCAGTTTGAGCACTGCATTTCACGGCAGGGGCCGTTGTGGTGGTAGTTGCATTTGTTGCACTTTGGCAAACTTCCAGCATACCGACCCACCGGAGCAGTAGTAGCAGCAGCAGGGGTTATTGCGGCGTGCATTGCCACAATTTGCTGCTTTTTGGCAGCATGTTGCTTCTTCTTTTCATCCCAGAATTTCCGCTTAGTATCAGCGGGTTTGGAGGGTTCCGGGATGGCTAGGGTGGTTGTGGTTGTAGGGGTTTTGACTCCATGGTCAATGAGTCGTTGTGCCAATCGTTTGGCACTGTCGAAGGTAGCGGGGTTTGATGCTAGAACATTCCCCTGATACGGAGGCACTAGCCCCCATATGTACCTCTCGATCTTCTTCCCCTCGGTGGGAACCATATTGGGGCAGAGGGCCACCAGCTCGCTGAATCGGGCAGTATAAGCGACCACGTTGGTGCCCTTCATTGTCAGGTTCCAAAGTTCCTGCTCCAGTTCCTGGATCTCGCCCCTCGGGCAGTATTCCTCCATCATGAGGTCTTTCATCGTTTCCCAGCCTATGTCGTTAGCCACGACGAGAGTTAGTGCCTTAACATGGCCGTTCCACCATGTTAGGGCCTTTCCTTCAAAGGTGCATGCGGCGTACTTGACTTTACTCGCCGCAGGGCATGAACAGATTTCGAAGACTGATTCAGTCTTCTCGAGCCATTGCGAGAGGGCAATGACTCCACCGGTGCCATAGAAAGGCTTCGGTTTGCAATTTGTGAAATCCTTGTATGAGCACTCTCTCGAGCACAGGGGTTTCAACCGGGGTTGATTCCACAGGGGTTCCACCTCTGCTGGCATCAGTTGAATGATACTAAGCCATGGCAGTCGCCACTGCTGCGGCTACGGCAGCATTCAGGGCTGCAGTATCGATGACCGGAGGCGGAGGAGGTGGTGGTGCAGGGTTATTCCTAGGAGATTTTCGAGGAGGCATCTTTCAGCTATAAGTTTATAAAGATAAGAAAATGGTAAGAATCAATTTGTAAGCAACGTGAGAGTGACACATGGACTAACTAACCATAGCCCAACAGTTGAATGAGTGTTTGAAATCACAACAAGGAATATTAGTAGGAAAACACAAGTGTACAGATTTTTCCCACAGATTAGGTAGATTTCAATAATACTGGTATTACTGATGTAATAAGTTCAGGGAAAATCGACCTAACAGTAGGTCTTACATCATACCAAACAGATAAGATCGACAGTTCTTAGATTCCTAATTAGAGTACTGAAAGTTAGGAATATTTTACAGACAAGTGCTACTTAGAGCACAGATGTTAAAGGCTATTCCTTAACCAAAATACAGAGATGCACTAGACATCATCTAACGGCAATGGGAATTCCTCGGGCGAGCCCTGAGGTCGGACACTTGACGAAACACCTCGTGAAGGTGTCGATCCTGAGCCCTCTGACGAGCTCGAAGTTCCAAGATTTCAGCTCGTGAGGCAGCCAGTTGCTGCTGCAGGGTTTCATTGGTTCTCCGGGTCCGTTCCATGTCTTCTTCAAGACGGCAGATGCGGACTGTGTTGACACCAGAGTTGGCATCAATCTCCATGACCCGGTCGATGGCTGCTCGACCTTGCTCGACATTACGAGATATTCTGCGGATAATGACAGGCAGAGCTCGGTCAGCAGAGCCACCATCGCTGACGTTGTAGAAGCTTCGGTCTCCAAAGTATGGTAAGGGTTGACCCTGTTCATCACTCCAGCGATTCAAGTTGTTTGCCCACATGGGAGTAGGACCTGGAAAAGCTGGTCGAGGGTTGTTGTTCGGGGCTTGACCTACTAGCGGTAGGTTGTTGACTTCGGGCTCGGAGTCGGATCCATCAGAAAAGCCTTCTGCGAGGTGATCATCCAAAGGGATTGGATGCTCATCTTCGGGCTCTTCATCGATCCACCCAGCATTGCCTTCATTTGGAAAGTACGGGTCGCCGTGATGGAATCCCGCCATTTAAATCTACGCGAGAAGAGAGGTATAAGAATATAGTATACGTGTAACTAGTAGTACAAAATACACCTATAGTATTTTAAGTTTAAGTTCTATTGATCTTCTTGTGGTATTGTTGGTAAGTTTTTAGACTAGTTAACATATCACAACCATTCTAGGGCATATGCTAATCACTCCTAGGCCCAGCATAGTTGATCAGGCTATGCCATTCCCAGGACTGACCATACATCCCCGAGCTCACTTGTGATATTTAACAATCGTATTACTTTTGTTCTTGTCATTGTAACACTGATTTTAGTATGAATGCAGACTAGTATACTTAATTAAATATTTTAATATTTAAAGTATAGACTCTTGGTCAGAGTGCGTTAATCCCTAATGGGTTTATAGTTTAGTATATCTATTATGGGTTGATATACTTGATTCACTATAAACAATGCTCTAATACCAATCTGTCACACCCCAAAACCAAGAACGGCGGAAACGTTCTGGGGCGGAGGACGTCATGTAAAGTATCACAACACAGTAAATGTAAATAAGCAAACAACATCATCCATTGCATTAAATATATAATTTTAATACAAGCGTGTTCTGTACAGTTATAGACACCAAAATAATGTAAAACAAAATAAAATGAGATGAGTCTTGAATGCGCTCCATCTTCTCAAAAGCTGGCCTCGGTACCTGTCTACTGATGACCTGAGAATACAAGTTATTTTGGAAGAGTTTATTAGCATTAAGCTGGTGAGTTCATAAGTATTTTAGTGTCGGTGTTTGTTATCAAAAACGTTTGAACGTGTCTCAAGTATAAGTTTGTAAAATGTGTGTAAGTGTTTGTAAACGTTTGAATCTTTCAGAAAAACCTATATTTTCTATTAAAGTAGCCTTCTACCAACGCTTAACTGTTTTGTATGCTCGTTTGTTGTAAAAGTGTGTAATTTCCCAAGTGTAACTATCATTTAATAAAATATAGTTTGTACATTAATGTTTAAGTGAGGTTATCACTAAAAATATGTAATGGGTAAATCAAAGTAGTACTGTAGTTTTGTTTTATAGGAACTACTGCTGTACTAACTACCTTAAACCGGATTTATATTAAGGTAAAATGTGATAAATTGCACCATGCTATCAACTAGTAACAACGACATACGAATGGTCGTAATAAAGGAATGACGTTTGGCACCCGCAGACCTACAGGTCCAGCTGTAGCTAGCAGCAAGGTGTAGGATAGTCAATCCAGTATAGATCTATACGCAAACTCACGCTCTCCCTCCAAGAGAATTCTGGCTACAACTCGGGACATGACATTTAAGGCATGCTCCGATACAGTGGATCACAATTGTTAACGTATTCTCGTATATGTAACGTAATGTTTCTAGTTCTAGTATAGTTGTATATGTTCTCGTAGTATAGTTGTATATGTTCTCATAGTATAGTTGTATATGTTCTCTTCCTAGTATAGTTGTATATGGACTCATGAATGAACTGACTCATTGATCTAGCAGTTGTAATAGTATGATCCTGTGTTACCCAGATGGTAACTTTCTAATGATGTGTCTAGTACATATGAATATGGAAGTACTTTTATGTCTATATATGTATTTTTGATATATAATTAATATTGAAACGACTTTCGGATGGTCACCCGAAATCCCACCAGACCACATCCAAATCGAGAAAAAGGAAATAGGGCGGATGGCCTTCCTAAGCCCTTTAAACATTATTTATACATCTACACATATATGGGCATGCAATTTATAAGAAGTAAAAGCATAAATAAGTTTTTATAAGACATTTGAAACATAACTATTATTTCAAGAAAAGATCGACTTGATATCAATCTATAAAACAATTTGAAGGCATAAGTTTGATAAAACAATTTAAGTATAAGGAACATTTGTTTGAATCACAGTTGTAAATAAGTTGAAAGGTAAAAGAGTTTGTAAAACATTTTGAAGTAAAACAGTTTGATAAACAGTTTGAACAGTGATAAAATCATTGGTTTTCTAGTTATTAATCACATGTGATTAAATGCAATCACATGTGATTGAAGCAATAACTATAAGTATTTAACTTGTATTCCCCCCATAAAGTATTTAAAACATTTAAAATCATTTCAAATGTTGATTAAAGGGGTATGAACTCACTTGTGGTGAGCTGATTGGATTGTAGTGTCGGATACCGTGCTAGGTGGCAAACGGAGACTTGTTTACACGCACGAGCCTAGTTATCATATAATAAGCATATATATATAACTAATTAGCCAAATAATAACTTAATAAAATAAGTTGGGACACTTAGGAACATGAAAACACTTTGTATAAATGTGATAGATCCTAAGGGTTGCATCTAAGTCGATACGGGACAAGGCAAAAGGGTTTGAAGCTTCCAAAGACCTTGTATAATAGCTTACCACCCAACAAACCCCACCTTTGGATTTTACGGCCATGAACCCATGAGTTTACGGCCGTGAACTCCTCACTTGGTGGTTTTGGGTGTTTTGAAGTGTTATCTTAATCCTAGAATAAGCCTAGCATTGTTGGAATAATCCTTGAAGTAGTTTAAGGCCCTAGAATGCTCCATAGAGGAGTTTACGGCCTAAAGACCATATCCCCTAGAGTTTACGGCCGTAAACTCCTATGGGATGTTGGTTTTAATTCTTTTAAGTCACTTGCACATGTAGGATAGCTTCTATGTTTTTGTCTAAGGCTAAAGGGGACATTAGGCACACATTTGTGCCTTTACTTGGAGTTTACGGCCCAAGTGATGTTCCTTGGCTGTAAACTCCCTTTAAGGGATGATTTTTATGTAATATACTCCCCATTCAAGTCCTAAGTATTCAAGGGTAATTGTCTTAAAGCCTTAAGGGTGTTTAGGGTACACTTTGCCCTTGAAAAAGGGGTTTACGGCCCAAGAGCATATCCTTGGCTGTAAACTCCTAAAACTAAATGATTTTGAAGTGTTTTGGTGTCCAAATTAGCTACAAGCATTAGAGGGTAAATGCCTTAAGCCTTAGGCGTGATTTAGGGCTCACTTTGGCCCTTGGAAATGGTGTTTACGGTCCAAGAAACTCTTGGGCCGTAAAATCCAAAAGCTTTATGACTTTGATTGCTTTCTAGCTTCTAATGATCCTACAATAAGTCCTAAACAGTTTATCTAACAAGGAATCGGGACTAGGAAGCTTTTAGGCCTCGTTTTGGAGTTTACACCCCAAGAACATTCTTGGGCCGTAAGCTCCCTGATCTTGCATTTTAGGCATGTAAACAATGTTATAAATCATATAACAAATATTAAAACACATCTAGGAAAGTAGACTCACAATCTGGGATGAAAACCCGAAGATCCGTCAGAGAGAAAATGGCTTTTCTCTAGTTGGAATTGTGAATAATGAATTAATTTAATTCAGAAATCTATTTATAGTCCTGAAATATTTTGGCAGAAAATATTTTTATTCTAGAAGTTGGACTATAACATTATGAAACTTGAAATGTTCAAATTTCACAAACCCAGGAGCATCCACTCTCCTGATATCTCCTTAAACGTAGACCCTAATGTACACAAACTCATTCAGAAAAGTCTGAAAATCACTGAAACTGGACTGGCTTCTATTGAATAGATATTGTTCGTACAAATGGAAATTTCGAGTTGTCACAATCAGCTTGTTAACGATGTCAAAGATATTCCTCAAGACGAGAAGGAAAAGTTTTAATGCAACATCAAAGCCCTGAGGATGATAAGGTTTGCGCTACAGTCAAATATGTTTCATTTGGTAACTTCTTGTGCCACGGATAAAGAGATCTGGGACAGATTAAAAGAATTCTATTCCACTGACGAAGATTTGGAGCATTCAATTCAAACTCTCTTGCTTTCTGAATTTGGAGACTTTAAGCAGAAGCATGAAGAGAAACTTGTTCAAGCCTTTGATCGCTTCAATCATCTTTTAAGTAAGATGATAAAGCATGGGATTGAAAGGAAAGTTATCGAACAAAAAGTTACTTTCATGAACGGTCTCAGATCTGAATGGATGGCTGTTGTATCTACAGTTAAAGCTCATGAACAATTCAAGTCATATTCTCTGGCGAAACTAGTGGGTATTTTGAAATCCCATGAAAGTGCACTGTCTAAGGAAACGAATGTGGTTTCCAGTCTGGGTTCTTTAGCTCTTGTCTCTAAAGGAAAAAGCTCAGTTGAAGAAGAAGAGGAATTGGATCTTGCCAATTATGATCTAACCGGTGAAGAATATGCCATGATGGTGTCTAATCCCAGAAAATTTATTAAGAAGAAATTCCCAGCCAACAAGAACCGAAACTGGCAGGGTAGTTACAGCGCCGAAAAGATCAAGGAGGAACCGAAGATAGGGTCAAAGTTTGAAGAGTCAAAGAAAGAAGCGAAAATTGAAGGAGACTCAGGATTCGACTTCCATTACTGTGGAGGCAAGAACCATTTTGCAAAAGATTGTATGCTGAAAAAGAAAGAAGAAAAGATAAATGAAGAAGATGAGGAAGCGAGCCTCCTGAGAAGACTGAAGGAAATCAAGAAAAGAAAGTCTGCTGCTAACAATACTACCATGAATGCTTTAATTGTGCAGGATACCAACAACTGTGATGAATTTGGTGGTGTGGAAGTTTGGTCCACAGATTCAGAGGATGAAGAAGTTAGGAAGCCCACTCATGGGAAGGCTATGCTGGCAAAAGAAGAACATGTAACAGGAAGGTGCTTTGTGCTGACCGAAGGCATGTCTCAAATGAGAGGATATACAACCGACGGGGGAGTAGAAGGCGAGAAGGAGCGAGAGGACAAGTGTTTTGCTGCCAAACCTGTCAGCGCACAGATCAACGAATATGATGACATGATCAAAAAGGTACAAATTATTCTTGCTTCTCTAAAAATACCTGTTACTGACTATGAAAAGGAATTAAATAAATTAAAATCTAAATTTTCAAGCATAAGTAGCAGTCTCACCCAAACCCGTGTCACAAATTCTAACCTAACTGATAAAATTAGCAGGATTTCATCAAAGAGTGAGGAAAGGAGGATGTGGATCGAGCAAAAGGAGAAGGAGTTTATTAGGTCTAAGGATGATTCAATTTATTTGCAAAGAGACAATCTTAAACTTCTTAAACAGCGAAATGTGTTTTGTTTAATTGCTAAAAGACTCTATTTGAACATCACTCAGTTGCATCTTGATTATGAAATAGGAAATAAGATACATCGCATGATTTTACCCTTCCTTGAGTTAAAGGAGGATGAAATCGATGCTGAAGCCTACAACTGTGAAAGCGTTGTATCTTCTGACGAGGTTTCTCCAGCATATAAAATAGGTCTGGACAAAATTGAATCCTACATAAAGTCCAAAGACCACAAGGACATGCTCAAAAATCTGTTAGACAAAAATGATAGATTGAAATTAAGAACCGAAACCGTACAGAAATTTGACTCTTTGAATGCCAAATTAAGTTCAGAAAATAAAATTGATGTTGAAAATGCATCTGAACTTAATGAGGATGATGATTTGAGTGAAATCTCTGTAGAGGATATGATGGACTGTTCAGAATTTGTCAAAAGCGAACCTAAGTCACGCAAAAACCTGATTTCTGAAAACTCTATTGAGTTTGCTCGCTCGTCTACTGAGAAAACCAAAGTTCTCAAAGATAAAGTTGTTGTGTACCAAAAGGTACAAACCACTCCAAATCAAGTCTACACAGTTCCGGGTGTCACTCCACAACAAACTGCAGAATTGATAGCTATGGTGGAAGAAGACAATGCTAGCGGATGTGACGAGTTTTTCTGGTCAACCCTAATAGACAACGCTGACGAGACTAAGGGCCTATCTCAGAAAACCTCATGGAGAGTGAAAGGTAGATATATACCTGAACCACTAAATGAGCCTGCAAGATATGATGTGCTGAGCACAAGTGGAACCAAAACCTCATTGTTCGAACCTGTGCAAACCACTAGTGAAACATCCTCAGCAAAAAGTGAATGTTGTGCTCATGCTTCGAAAAGAAAGGCCAACATTCATAGAAATCCAAAACAGGTGGCTAATCGAAAGCATCAAAGAAATTTGAGATACAAGAAGAATCTCTCAGAAAGAAAATAGTTTTGGAAATCACAAAATCCTCACTTTATAAGGATAGACAGGAAGCACAAATCACAAGAGGAATCAAGGACCTGAAAGGGGAGTTTCGGTCCCACGATGGAAATGAACCGAAAGAGTAGTTTCGGTCCTCAGAAAAACACCAAGCAAAAGGATGGTTTCGGTCCCTCTACCGAAAGGAACTGAAAGGAGAGGTTCGGTCCCTCGACTGAAAAGAACCGAAAGGAAGGTTTCGGTCCATCTACCGAAAGGAACCGAAAGGAGAGGTTCGGTCCCTCGACCGAAAGGAACCGACAGGATAGTTTCGGTTTTCGAAGTAATATCAACCGAAAGAGCGGTCTCGGCTCTCCATCCAACTGTAACCGAAAGAGCAGTTTCGGTCCCCATCCATACAAGTCTAATCAGAAACACATGGGATCCAAAGTCACTTCTGAATCCACCACTTCCCATTCAAATTCTCGTCCTTCAATTGATTCAAAGGGAAAAGGAAAACTCTTTCCTGAAAATAACCGTCTTCCAAAAGAGATCCAAAAGAATGCTGGAGTCAACACCACTAATTCCAATCCTATTAAATCAACCAAAATAAAAGTTTTCACCATAAAAAGAAAAGATAAAACAACTTTAGTTAAACGCACATACATGGTTGATATTTCTCTTACTATTCCATGTCCTATAAAAGGCTCACAAGGACCCAAGAAACTTTGGGTTCCTAAATCTACTTAATATTTTGCAGGTTATTCGTGACGTGCAGTTTGACGAAGAATGATACATTGATAGTGGCTGCTCACGTCACATGACAGGAAGGAAGGAAGAACTGAGGGAGTTTCAGTCACTCAAGGATGGTGGTATTGTGAAGTACGGCAACAACTCATTTGGTACTATTAAAGGCTATGGAATGATCACTAATGGCGAGTTCTCTATAAGAAAAGTGGTTGATGTTGAAGGGCTACAACACAACCTTATCAGTTTATCACAGCTGGTAGTTGGTACTGGATTGAAAGTATCATTTGACGATGAAGGCTCAGAGATTGTCGAGAAGAAATCTAATAACGTTCTGCTGAAGTCAAAGCGAAAGAGGGAAATGTATCCACTGAAACTCAATCCAATTTGAGGCAAACCAGTAGTTTGCTTACTCACAAAGGCTCACTCTGATGAAAGCTGGTTATGGCATAGAAGACTCTCTCATCTGAATTTCAAGGATATAACCAAGTTGGTTTTGGGTGATCATGTTCGAGGTCTTCCAGTTCTAAAATTTGGTAAAGAACATCTTTGTGCAGCATGTGAAATGGGAAAGCGGAGTAGGCAAAGTCATCCTTTTATTATCAATACTAAGGTGATAGAACCATTGGAGCTGCTGCATATTGACCTGTGTGGTCCATTGTCCATTGAAAGCATTGGGGGAGCAAATAGATTCTGGTTATAGTGGACGATTTCTCTAGATTTACATAGGTATTCTTCCTGAAGCAAAAGTCTGAAGCCACTCCAAAGCTTAAGCTCTTTATAAAACAGATAGAAACACAACTAAGAAAAGTCGTTCGTAATGTGAGAAGCGACAATGGCTTGGAATTCAAGAACAAATATTTTGAAGACTTTCTTTCTGAAAAGGGGACGACTCACAATTTCTCAGCCCCTTATACTCCACAGCAGAATGGTATCATTGAAAGACGAAACCGATCTCTGTGTGAAGCAGCTCGAACAATGCTATGCTTCGCGTCCTTACCTTTGTATTTCTGGGCTGATGCAATTTTCGCTGCATGTTATACTCAAAACAAATCATATTTGAACAAGCGATTCTCCATTACACCTTACGAGATTTTGAATAATCGTAAACCAAATGTGAAATTCTTTCATTTGTTCAGTTCAAGATGCTTCATCTTCAACTCCAGAGAGAATTGAAACAAGTTCGATGCTAAGGTTGATGAAGGAATATTATTAGGCTACTCCCTGAACTCCAAGGCGTATAGAGTTCTCAATAAGCGCTCAAAGAAGATTGAATAAACATACTATGTCACCTTTGATGATAGTTATGTTAAGAAGATGAAATCAACAGAAGGTGCAATGCAAGAGATCTTTCCAAAGAATGGTCAAGTTATGACCTCTATCTCAAATATTTTCGAGCAATATTTGCTTCTGTTCGATGAGCCTCAAAAAGCGATTGACTCTGAATCTACTCCAAAAGACAATAAAGTTGATAATCTAAAACAAATTATCAACGACGCTGCTCAAAATATGGTTGATGATCAATCCAAAGAAACCGAAAGGCCAGAAGCAAGCGAACCTTCAAGTGACCGTCCTAATGTCCAGGGGGAGGGTCCAACTACTCATCATGATCAAGGTTCATCGTTCTATGGGGAGAACTTGTCGTCTAATTCTTCAAGCTCTTCTGAAATTCCAATCAAAGGAGGGAATACCAATACAGGTACTGAACATGAGTCATTCTTCGAGGGGGAGAACACCAACATCAATGATGATGACATTCTATCTGAGTTAGAAGAAGAAATAAATGCCGAATTGGATCCCACTTACGATCCAAATTACCCACCACTTATCAAATGGACCAAAGATCACCCTCAAAGTCAAATTATTAGGGAATCTTCAGAAAAGGTGTTAACTCGATCTCAAATCAAAGCGAAACAAGTTGCACTCTTTTCTCACGTAGAGTTTTGCATGTTCAACTCCTTTGTCTCCAAAGTTGAACCGAAGACCGTTAACTCTGCACTTGATCATTCAGACTGGGTTCAAGCCATGCAAGATGACTTAAATGAGTTTGAAAGGAACAAAGTGTGGCATCTTATTCCAACTCCAAAGGATGCTTCGGTTGTCGGTCTCAAATGGGTATTCAAAAACAAGATGGACAAGGAGGAGAATGTCATTCGTAACAAAACAAGGCTGGTGGTCAAAGGATACTGTCAGGAAGAAGGAATCGATTATGAAGAGACCTTCGCTCCATTTGCAATATTAGAGTATATTCGTATCTTTCTTGCCTATGCAGCTCACAAGAACTTTGAAGTCTATCAGATGGACGTCAAATGTGCCTTTCTCAACGGGGAACTTGAAGAAACTGTGTATGTTGAGCAACCGCCAGGCTTCGTGAACGAGAAGTATCCAAATCATTGTTATGTCCTTGACAAAGCTGTATTTGGCCTAAACCAGGCTCCCAGAGCATGGTATGAAACTCTCACTCATTTCTTAAAAATGTCCAAATTCAAACAAGGTTCAGTTGACCTAACCTTCTTTCTCAAGCGAGAAGGTAACCACCTTATGATAGTCCAAATTTATGTTGATGACATCATCTTTGGCTCCACGAATCCTAGCTTAACAGCTGAATTCAGGAAGTTGATGGAAACTAAATCTGAGATGAGCTCAATGGGTCCAATTAACTTTTTCCTTGGATTGAACATTAGACAGGGACCCGAAGGAATTTTTATTAATCAGGAGGCATACACCAAGACTCTATTAGCTAAGTTTGGGATGATGGGAGACTCCAAAGTGAAAGTGCCTATGGCCTTTAGGACAAAGCTTACACCCTCATTGGAGAAACCAGCAGCTGATATGACGCTCTATCGACAAATGATTAGGTCTCTGATGTATCTTACAGCCAGTAGACCTGACATCATGTTCTCAGTTTGTTACTGTGCAAGATTTCAAGCCAACCCACGCGAACCTCATCTACAAGCCGTGAAAAACATATTTCGCTATCTGAAGCGAACCTTCTCTCTCGGTCTGTGGTATCCAGCCAACTCAGGATTCTTTGTTCAAGCATTCTTAGATGCTGACTTAGGTGGTTGTGGACTAGATCATAAAAGCACCATTGGAGGATGCCAATTTCTAGATGGTAAATTGGTTAGTTGGCAATCGAAGAAACAAACATGTGTTTCTCTCTCCACTGCAGAAGCTGAATACATTGTTGCAGCATCATGCACATCTCATGTCATATGGATACAAAGTCAACTTAGGGATTACGGGCTAAACATGAAGAAAATCCCACTATATTGCGACTCTGAAAGCGCAATTAGGATTTGTCACAACCCAGTGCAACACTCGAAGACTAAGCATATAGCACTGAGGTACCACTTCATCAAGGATCACGTCGAAGATGGTAATGTAGAAATTCACTTCGTCAGAACGACTGATCAACTAGCAGATATATTCACTAAGACTTTACCTGAAGCAAGCTTCAATAAAATTCTACAAGGCCTAGGAATGATGCAAGCCGAATCTGTACCAAAATCGCCTTCGCTTCCATAAAGGTAACAAGCGAAATAGAGCGAACCGAAATGAACCGAACGTTCGATCTATTTCGGGTTCGGTCTATTTCGGGTGAAGTTTGACCATGAACCGAATGTTCGGTCTATTTCGAGTTCGGTCCTTCTGAACTCGTTCGCTTCTTTTTCTTAACAAGGCATTTTGACTGTATTCTTTTGTACACTTTTTCATTACTTCTTTTATACTTATAAAATCCTAAAATATTTTTCTCTTTTATTCTCATAAAAATACTTATAAATCCAAAAATATTTTTCTCTTTCGTTCAATTGGTCAATTCTTACAAAACTCAAAAATATATTTACTGTATTTTTTTATTATTTTTATTTTTTTTTTTATTATCTAAAGTTTTTCTTTTTATCTAAGTGTGATTCTCGATGGCGAAGCTAAGGCAGGTAAATGTTTTTATTAGTTAGGAGTCCCTACAAGCATGCTGTTGTATGTTGACTAAAGCCTCGAAAGATTTTTGAGTGAAGCCTTAATAACATGATATATACCAATCATTTTTTCCCAATCCAGGCTGTCATATTCACTCTAATCATGAGCTACCTTGCTCTACTCACATTGAGTTTAGAGTTTTCTGCTTCGTCACTCTTTTTCTTTAGAGCAGAGGTACATTCGCTTCTTATACCATCTCCATCACTTTTCTCCATTATAATTCGTTTCACCAATATAACCCCTGAGACTCTCAGTATTAACCACTTAGGTTTATGGTTATACAAAATTTACGTTCATGATCTTAGTCTCATGCCACTATGTACTAAGTGAAACCCAAAGTTCAACACAACTTATGAATTGACGGTGAATTCTCATATTCAAGATCTTACTTGTTACCTAATGAAATCTCTTTTTACTTTTGAGTGATCTTTATGAGTTTGTCTTAAACCAAGGCTTCTCTTACCCTAAAGATCCAAATTTTTTTTTGAGATTTCCTTACTTCCTTTTGTTACTATAAAGTTTATCGTACCTACTTGTTCAATAGATCACAATGATCTCACAAGTACTTCATTCAGTTTCGGTCTTATGTTAAGTATCGAAATTATGAATTGAAGCGAAAGCCACCCTTTATAACCTTCAAAAGATGCCTTTCAATACTTCTCAACAAGTTATTGATCGTTATTTAATGGGAAACCAAGCAAGTACTTTAATGTCTCTCTTGACTTTGAAGGAAGTGATTTATGCCCAGAATCCATAGTTTTATGTCTACTCAAGGCATCACAGTTTATCCCATAAATTTTGCTTTATTTCTTTATCTTTTACAACCTATGCACGAAAATTTTTAATTTTCCACACTCTGTTTCTTTTATGGCTGTTCAATAAAGCATTATAGGCAACGACGATTCAAACGTATTTTGGAGTGACGATTGGGATAAAGTGAAAGCTGACTTAGCGGTTATCCAAACGGTTTGGCGATTTGAAAAAGTGTATTTTATGGAATGGCGTGCAAAAAAGGAAACGTCCTTTCTCTTTCCTGCGTCATCTTCGGCATGCCAACTATTCATCCATCAAGTCAGGCGCTATTTTTGAGATAATCCAAGATCTCAGTCGGATTTTTCTCTCTCTTCCTTGTACGTATAAAAGGAATTGAAATGGTACTCTCTCAACTTTTATCACTTACCAATCTCTCTCAAAGAACACAGTCGATTTTTTTCACTGTTCATCATCTTCTCTAAGCTACTACAATAGCAGACTCTTCGTCTGTTCATGATACTTCCGTTCGTCAACCACTTTTCACAAGCAAACCCTAACAGAACCTGATCATCGATCTCACTCCGTATATCTATGAGCCATATATGCTATACGTTGTTGAGTGTCTCAAATACTCACCTCTCGTCGAGGCACTGACTAAAGTCGAAGTCGTACCAATGTCCTGCCTTTCTCTTGTATACTCTACTGCCTACTATGACAAGGTTCATGAAAGGATTCACTTCGAAATCCACAATGAGAAGACCTCTATCTCCAAGCATCGCTTATGTTCCCTAATTGGTCTTTCTCAAGAACAATCTCTGGTAAACCCTGAATCCATCACCACTGGTCAATTGTTTTCCATGTTTTATCATATGGGGTATACCGAAACCCTCACCACAATCACAAAGTTCAAGAAGTCCTTCCTTCCTCCTCAATGGAATGGCCTTTTCACGTTGTTGTTCAAGGGACTCTCTGAGCGAAGCGCCGACTCAGATGGTGCGAGCAAGTCTTTTATGACTGTGCTTTATGGGCTGTACCATGGGATCGACTTAGATTATGGGTCTATTATCTGGCAGCAGTTGGTACAAAGCTTGGTCTCTTCATCCAGGCACTCTGAGATCTCATGTGGCCGATTTTGGTCAATCATCACCAACTAGGCAATGGACCGCCTTCATGTTCCCATCATGGCAGATTCTCTTCTCTCATCCATTGCTACCTTTCACACAACCAAAATCATTGTCACAGATCCAACCAAGTACTCCTTTATTGGATCTATTCCTAAAGCAATGCTCGCTCGTATCTCTGCGTTGAGTAACATTCTCCAACAATATAGGAAGCATCCTTCTTCAGGACCAAAGGAGCTTACGCCAGCCATGGTTCGCTCCATTGAAGAGGCTGACAAGCCAGCTAAAAGGGGTAAGAAGACTAACACTCAGAAGGAGGCACTTGTTTCCAAATCAACAAAGGGCCAAACCCCCAAGAAGCGAAAGTCTGACAAGGCTGCAACATCACAGGCTCAACCGAAGAAGCATAAGAAGCCCGCTAGGAGGCTTATACTTCAATCCTCAAGTGATTCAGATTCAGAGTATGTTCCTCTTAAACATAAGAACGCTCCTCCTTCAGAATCTGAGAGCGAAAGCTCTGATGATGAGGCTTCAGGCCGAGGTGATATTCCGCCTCGCTCCCCTACCCCAAAAATTCCAATTCGCTCTCACCCTCCTTCACCTCCACCTGTAACCATCCCAGTATCTATCCCTCCCATATTTCCCTTTCCAACCACTCAACCATTCACTACAATTACCATCCCTACTCCCATATTCACAGATACCACTACTACCACAGGAGCTCACTCTATTGCTCTCAATCCACCAGTAACAACCGAACCTCCAGCCACTACCAAACCCTTATCTCCCACTCAATCCACAGAAACAACCCCTATTCTCGGCGGTGAGGACTAGGGATGCAACTTTGACCTGCAGATTCGGATACCCGCGATTACCCGACCCTAACGGGGCGGGGATTCCCCGCCTTGATGGGTAATGGGGCGGATACGGGTATTAGTTTTGATACCCAAAGCGGATATGGGGCGGGGACGGGTATGATACTATCCACCGATTTAATACCCGAATATATATATATATATATATATATATATATATATATATATATATATATATATATATATATATATATATATATAAAACACCACACGTTTTCTTAAAAAAAAGATACGATTAACAAAACTATACTATAACATGATTAACAAACAACATTATATATAGGTTTAATTAGTGCATTGAGTTTAACTTGTGTAAGTGGCGCTGCAATGCTTCTCTTATAATGTAATTGTCCACCTTTTAGTTTTAAGCGTATGACGATGTGGGATTACTATGAATATAAACAAACTGTAAGAAATAATAACAAATCGTAAAAACTCATCCCACATTGGTCCTTGCACAAAAAAAAGACCACGTAAGAAGCCTTTATAAGTATCATGGAACCATACCACATATCTGTACTACCATTCATTCACATATTTATACTACCATTCACGCTTCAATTTACTTGTGAATTAATATTTCATAGTATTTTGATAAATTGTTTGCGTATGCTAAAAATTATAAAGCAAAATAATTTAAAATAAATTGGCTTGGAAAAAATAGTCTAACCTTTTGGATTTGCTTAGTAAATGGGTATCCGTCGGGTTTCTCATACCCGATGGGGATTTCTGACCCCGAACCCATCGGGTTTTATGTCGGGCGGGGACGGGGATGGTTATGGGGATTGAAATTCGGGTACAGGGGCGGGTTTTGCCATCTCCGCAAATATCCGCCCCTGTTTGCATCCCTAGTGAGGACTTGGAATTTGATTCCACATATTTCAGTCCTTACCGTGTGCAGAGTGGTGATGATGATGATGATGATGATGAGCCTGTTACAAAGCGTCATCTCAAGGAAGTGAATGAAAAGCTTGATCAACTGCTCTCATCCTCTTCCTCTGGAGCTTACTCTGAAGCTGTATTAAAGGCCTTGTTCTCCTCTGTTGTTACAGAACACAGTGCCACACTCTCTGCTGCAGCTAAAGCCATTGAAGCCTCTACATCACGGTGTCAACAAGCCTCACTTGCTGTTGATGCTTCTACTAAGGAGTGCAAGGAAGCGACCACAAAAGTCGATAAACTAGTTTCTGAAGCTCACCTATTTCTAGATTCCTTGCAGGCTGCTGCTACGAAGAATGCTCAAACCGTCAACGCTTCGGTGGAGAACCTTCAACGGTCCCTTTAGTCTGAACGTTCCAACCTTGAAGTTGCACGGCAGGCCATTGAAGCAGCCAACAAAACTTTACATGCTAACGTCAATGACCGATTGACTCAACTGGAGGCTGAGTTAGCTGTAGAGAATCGTATCATGGATTAGCTAGACAGGCGCACCTCACAGCTGAAAATGAAAAACTACAAGCTGTGTACTACTACTGCTGAGGTCAACGACCTAAAGTCAGAAAGGAAGGTCATTCGGATTTCTGCTGCTGATGTTCACTCCATCCTCCTTCATCTCCTTGAGGCTCACGATCCTATCATCACCATAACTATTAGGCGCCATTTGGCTGACAAGCTAAGACCAACATTGGACATCCTTAGTCGTATCAAGGGTGTTCTGGTGACTGGTGTCCAGCCAAAACAAGGGGGAGAAGGTGACAACTCAACCTTCTTCTGGACCGAAACCATCTACTGAACCGAAGGATAATGAAGCTTCGGTCAGTAACATGGAGAAAAAGAAGAAAAAGATTGATGAGGATGAGACAGAAAATGAAGATGATGTCTATGCGGAGAATCCTAAGAATCCCTTTCAGAAGGTAAAGCCCTCTGCAAAGGAAATGGAAGAAAACTACAAGAAACAAAAAGTTGAGCTCGAGCAGAAGCGAAAGGAGGCGGAGCTCCTAGAGAAGAAAAAATCCATGTTTCATGTCCAGACTATAGATTCGCTTCAAAGATGCGCAATTGATGAGCCAAGCATTCTTTGGCTTGAGCCAGTGATGTCCTTTGGGCTCGAGAACTCCAAGGATGCACAGTTCAATATGCGAATCACACGAAAGGCATTTATCTTCCATTGCTTCAATTCGACTGCTGCTATTCCTTCCCTCAGACCCGAAGGTTGATAGGGATCTGCTGGAGTTTTACTTGGAGTTTGCTCAACCCTAGTACTTGACCTAGAGTTCCAAGAAGATTACCACTTTCAAAGTTCTGAAGCCCTACTCAGCGGGGAAGTTTATTAATGTCAAATGCAAAGTGACTCGAGGAACCGAAGGCTCATTTCACAACTTCACGCTTACTGATCTACCGAACCTTTATCCCCATGACTAGATACTTCTCAACAACATTATTCTGTCAAATCCTCAGGAGTACCAGCCAATAATTGATCATGTCAAGGGTATGCTTGTATGCTACATTCACGAGGTAGCAAAGATGGACCAGGAGATTGCCTCTGCCATTCACAAGCGAACCACAATCAAGACTATGGTCAGAGCAGGTAATGTCAACACTATGGTCAAGGGGAAGATAGGCTCAAAGTACCATACTGTTATGTTCATCAGAGGCAAAGGTCAGAAATGCATGTTCGTTCTCGTTGACAAACACCTCTTCTCAACGTCTTGCTTGGAGCATATTTTAGAGATCATTTAGAGGTGTGATCAGAACAGTGTTGTTGACAACAAGTTGTTCACTGACATGCTGAGGTGGTATATCCAGTTTCGGCAGACACTTCTCGCAATAAGTCCTCGTTTGTTCAAAGTAATAAAGACCGTGAAGCCAACACAGAAGAAATGATCTCTCGCCTCATTTGACGCAAGGGGGGAGATTGTTGGGACTATTAAATTGCGTCATGGACTCGGTCCTTAGCCCAATTTTGATTGTCGGTATTGGGCCTGTCCAACTGTGCATGTTTTTGTTCTAGGGCTTAGTATATAAGTTGCATGCATGCAGTCTTAGAAGTCATCGCTTTTATTATTTTTCTATGAGTTTTGTAAACCCTAGCTCGCCTCTACAGCGGAAGTTCTTCATCGAGCTTTGCTGAGGCATGACTTTATTGAATCATAAGCATACATTTGATTCCATTATGTGTTCATTCTCTTACTGTTTTTGTCTTGTTTGATTTTCATTATCATACCTGAGAAAGATCTAATCGATCTAGAATTTAATTCTCATCACTATCACTAGCATGTTGTTTTATAATAAACATAATAGCAAATAAAAATGTGGGTAATTTGTACTTTCTTGCTCCAGCTGATCGTACACATCGCATCCTTCCTTGTTTACTTTTGACATCAATTTTTTTGAAAACCGGTTTAAAAACTTTTTGCAGTTCCCTAGCTTGAGTCTGGATTCACACAAATGTTCATCCGTTCTCCCTAACCAAGGCTTTGATACCAACTTGTAAGACTCAAAAATACAATATTTTAAAGTTTTCAAAAATCAACCATTCATCATCATTGTTTACAAAAATAGTCATTGTTTCAAAAGTATTATTCCAATTCAGAGTTTCCCCAAGATCCAATGACATAAACATGAAGCTATGTATGATCACGCCTTTGCCTTTCTATGATCCTTTGAAGTACATGAAACGATAAACTAAAACTGTAAGGCAAAGCTTAGTGAGTTCGCCCAAAGTACCACCACACAAAATATAATCAAACAAATAACGGGTCCACAACCTCCTGGTTGGATTACCCCCGACCCACAACCTTTCGGTTGGATTGCCCCATACATAACGGGTCCACAGCCTCCTGGTTGGATTACCCCCAACCCATAACCTTCCGGTTGGAATGCCCTAGCCCACAACCTTCCAGTTGGAATGCTTTAGTCTGTTGATTGATAGCACAAAGCAATACAATCTCAACCCCACCATACCATGTCAACATATACATAATAAATAACATATATCCCAACAACAGATTGTCATATAACCAATTAACAGACTAGCATACAAATCTACAAATCACTATCGTATAGCAACATCCTATATTCTAGAATACATAACTAAAGGGTCGACATTGTTGCATTCGACCCATAAGAACAGTGAGGAAACTCACCTCACAGTCTGACGAATAGTTGAACAATACACTACTCTAAATACCGACTCTGCAAGTCACCTATTAAACTGATAGAGACCAAGGCTTAACTATGGCTCAAAAATACCCAAAACACACTTAAATCAAACTTTGTCAACCCTGTTCAAAGTCAAAGTCACGATCAAGGTCAATGGGTCAACTTGGCCCACTCAGCTAAGTACGTGAGGCGTACTTAGCTCCTACGTTGGGCGTACTTTGGTTTTGACATGGAGTCCAATCTAAGGGCATGTATCAGAGCATGAACACATATTAAGAGTATGTAAGAAGTATACATAAGATAAATGTAGCATAGAATGTATGTATACTAAGAACTTGTGGGTTTAAATGACAAGGGTATTTGCTAATACCCATGAGATAGAACAAAGAGTTAAAAGATGATTATATGTAATATAATGATAAGATTAGGTAAGCATGTATAGCTATCATTAGTATTATGTAGAATGCTATATGATATTAGACATAGATAGATAATAAGTACTTAGCGACTTAAGTTCTAGTAGAGAAAAATTAGAAGATATCTTAATGAGATAAAGTTATAGATTGTCCATGGGACAAATGTGATGTGCTAATTCACATAAAAAAAGATAGGTATAAAAGATAGAGGTTCCTTCGGGGACAAAAGTAGATGTTCCTTCGGGGACAAAAGAATATGGTCCATTTGGGGACAAGCTATAAAGATTCCTTCAGGAATGAGAGTATGGTTCCTTCGGGGACAAGAGTATGGTTCCTTCGGGATGAAGAATATAGTTCCTACGAGAACAAGATTATGATTCCTTCGAGAATAAGAGATAAATGGTTACTTCATGGACAAGAGCATGGTTCCTATGGGAACAAAAGTATGATTCCTTTGGGAATAAGAGTAAGGCTCCTTTGGGAATAATAGTATGGTTCCTACAGGAACAAGAGGTAAAGGTTCCTTCAGGGACAAGAGTATGCTTCCTTCAGGAACAATAAATAGAGTATGATTCATTCGGGAATACAGTAGAGGTTCTTACGGGGACAAGAAGTAAGATTCCTTCGGGAATAGAGTAGAGGTTCCTATAAGGATAAAAAGTATGACTCCTTCAGGAATGAGATTATGTCCCCGTAGGGAAAGAGACATATGATCCCTTTTGGGATACAAATAGATGATTCATGTGGGAATCTAGATTTTATATGGTTAAAGAAGATATAGAAAGGTTCCTTAAGAGGAACAAGATAAGAGAGTTCCTTGTAAGAACTTAGATGTAATCCGTGAAGGATTAAGGGTCAGGAATCCATGAGGGATTAAGGGTCAGGAATCCATGAGGGATTCTAGAGTAAGAGGAAAGGTTAATGATCTACGAGGGATCATAAGAGAGAGGGTAAAACTGGGTGAGCATGCCTAGTAATGAAAGTGGGACA
This sequence comes from Lactuca sativa, assembly GCF_002870075.4. NCBI lineage: Eukaryota > Viridiplantae > Streptophyta > Magnoliopsida > Asterales > Asteraceae > Lactuca > Lactuca sativa. Next base: position 169,238,224 of record NC_056624.2, on the reverse strand, counting down.
TTGGTCCCTTAGAGTATGGTATTAGATAAGATCGTTAGGTCTAGATGAGAACAAGGTGGTGAGGCACTAGTGAAGAGAAAGAGATATAGTATGTACAAAGTATGAGAAGAGCTTGTTAATAGGCTAAGAGAAGAGTATAATAAGAGCCTGTTAAGAGGCCAAGAGAAAAGTATGAGAAGAGCCTATTAAAATGCAAGGAGAAGAGTATGAGAAGATCATGTTAAGAGGTTTAAGAGAAAGAACAGGAAAAAAAAGAATAAAGAAGAGAAAGAGATAATGAAAGAAAAGAATGATAATAGTGTATGCTATGAAAGGAAGAGAACAGATGACATAATACAAGAAAGAAGAAAGAAAGAAGAAAGAAAATAAAAGATAGAAATAATAACTCACCACACACTTTGTGTATGATGTTGTTGATGTTTATGTTTTGCAGGTTCAAGTTGTAGCAGAAGAGAAGACCGGAACACAAGAAAATCTTAGAGTGTAGTTTACTATTTATTGTATTTCCTTGTTCAAATTGTATGTAAGATTTTTATTATAAACTTGTGATTATTCCTGAAAAATAAAATGTTTTAATTAAATAGAATTATGCAAATATGTAAAACATATTGGACATTGTTTTAATATTAAATATGTTTTTAAAGACACTAAACTCTAACAATTTTTCCTATTATAACGACCATAAACTATTATATCATTATTATATCATGTCAATAATATTCAGTATAAAAAAGTTGTCAAAAATGATTATCAAAAAAATAAACTCAAATATCAGAATATAATTGTTAAAATCATAAAATTAAAATATAAGTTTAATATCTTTTAAAATTTACGCATTGAAATTAAAATGAAAAATAAACATAACATATATACACAACATATATACACATTGATAAAATCCAAATATCATCTATTTAAAAGTATTACAATTTAATGACATTATTTTCACTTAATTTCAAAATGATCATCAACTTCTTATGTGGTAATTATTTATTTTAATAATTATTTTATATTTTAAGTATTAATACTTATATTCATATTAATTTATTATTAAACAATTATTATTTATAAATAATAAAAATATCGTCAATAAAAAAATAAAAACCAACTTTTATTTTTATTACATTGATGTAAAATTAATTGCAGTTGATGTGGTGTAGTGTGGAGTACCTGAAAAAATAAAAATAAAAATTCTATTGTTGTGGATACTTTATAATAAAATATAAAATTACATTCACATATACTATTATATAGTAAACAGTTCTATATATATATTCCGTTAATCAAAGTACCTTTAATGCACAAAGCTATGTGAAAACCTCCTTTTTTTTGTTTTTTTTTTCGTCTAGCTTCTTTTTATCTAAAGAACCCTTTTCAAAAAGGAAAGAAACTTATGTGTTGATTTTAAAAGAGAAAGTAATACCACCTTCTAAAATATGTCTAGGATCTTTATGGGGATTTTCAAATAATATTACATCTTTTAAAAATATAATAGTAAACCACGAGTGTTAACAAAGAAAAAAAAACTTGTGGATGGATTTTGAATATAAAAGTAAAATCGATACGAAATAAGTTAAGTTTTAATTTTTTTTATAAAAACGACGAAAGCAAAATCAAAGCTATGTTTAGCAAGTGGGTGGATGGGACACAAAAACTTCAAAGTTTGCATGTTACAAACAAAAGAAATGAAAGCAAATACCAAAATTAAGAACCCATTTCTTATCCCTAAATTTTGCATCAATGTTTCTTCTCAATATTTCCATTGTGTTATTACCATAATGGGAAAGAGAGCATCATAATTGGTCATTATGTGTTTGGAGAGAACGGAAAAACATGACACCCAATTTGTTGCAACTATTGGATTTCTAGCATATTATTGGGATTCTTTTTCTAAGCCCATAACGGTCTAGAAGATGAGATTATTTTGGAAGAATGCATTTTTTTACCTTCTTAGTAGCATACAAGATTGGGAAACGATCTTAAAGTCTCATCGGAACCATCCACTCTTCCTACCAAAAAAGTGTATTTTCACCATTACTTGCTATATGAGAGAACATTTTTGTGTTAATATGAAAACTTTCAAGATCACATTTTACTTTACAAATACTATTTCAAACGACTCATGATTTTCCTTGCCAAATATTCGAATAATTTTAGTTTTAAATTTTGTATCCCCTAATGACTCGACAAGATTCGATGTCCCAAACTTCCATTGATTAACTCATTCTTATTTATCATCATCAAGTCTTTGTCTTCAAACGGAAGTGTTACTGTATCTCATATTGATGCGAAACATTTCTATCAGTGGCTATATATGTTAGAAATTTTATTTCTCTCTATAAAGACTCTTTTGAAGAGTTACTATAAAACTTCATATATATATATATATATATATATATATATATATATATATATATATATATATATATATATATATATATATATATATATATATATATATATAATTTACATTGTCTTCACTTTATAAATTCACATCTCGTTCTTTTTGGTTATGTTTTTTATACTTTGAAGATGGAACTCGACATCATTAATTTCAAGCAGTCAATATGTGCTCTTTTTGTAAGGTGTAAAAGCATCAAAATTAGGTTTTTATTTCAATTTTTCATTTTAGTATCTAGTAAAATAACTTTCATTCTTTTTGGTTATGTTTTTTATATTTTGAAGATGAAACTCTACATCATTAATTTCAAGCGGTCAATATGTGCTCTTTTTGTAAGTTGTAAAAGCATCAAAATTTGGTTTTTATTTCAATTTTTTATTTTAGTATCTAGTAAAATAACTCTCATTCTTTTTTGTTATGTTTTTTTATATTTTCAAAATGGAACTCCACATCATTAATTTCAAGCGGTCAATATGTGCTCTTTTTGTAAGTTGTAAAAGCATCAAATTTGGTTTTTATTTCATTTTTTTCATTTTAGTCTAGTAAAATAACAATGTTTTTAGAACATAAGCATTTGCCAAACAACAATTTGTGAATTTTTTTACTTTATAATAAGGACGAATGCAGGTAAAATAAAATGTGGGACAGAGGGGAATGAAAATTTTAAATAGACAAAACTACACAAATGGACCCTGTGGTTAGCTTAAAATTGTCACTTTGGTCCAAAAAGATTTGGACTATCACTAGAGGTCCAAATTTTTCATTTTTTTTTGCAAGTTTGGTCCGATTTGCTTTGAACTTTTTTTATAAAGACGATTTTTCCCTTTCTTTTTGTTTTTTTATTTATTTGAATATTTTTTTGATTAACAAAATTAAAAAAGCCAAATCCCTCCTTCCCTCCCTCCCTCCCTCCCTCTCTCTCTCTCTCTCTCTCTCTCTCTCTCTCTCTCTCTCTCTCTCTCTCTCTCTCTCTCTCTCTCTCTCTCTCTCTCTCTCTCTCTCTCTCTCTCTCTCTCTCTCTCCTGTACGAAGCTAACCCAATTCATCTTCTCCAAGCAAACCATAAAAATGATGATCAGAAATCGATGAAACCAACAACATTCATCGTTAACGCATATATCTTCCCAACAAGGAAGAACACAACAAGATTCGAGCACTACAAATTCAGAAGACAGACCCTATTTTTGATTTCTTTTGGGGTATAAAAAGGCACAAAAGACAGAAGCCCTTGGGGTTTACATTTTCTTGGCGGATCCACTATTCATCATCTTCTTTGTGAACCACATTCAATCCAAAAGCAATGAGAGGTCTGTGAATTTTTTTGAAAAGCACATCCCCTCCTTCATCCACCTTCAGATTTTCTACCCTAATCTCTCTGTTTCTGATTTGTAGGTGTCATTAAGGTTTGAACAAGAGTACCCATAAAACCCAACCAAAAAATAACTTAAAGCTTCAACGATGCTCAAGAACGGGGGAAGAAATCAACATCGATTGCTAAAATCATAAATCCCAAATGGAATAATCAAGAAAAAGAAGAACTCATGAAGACCCAATTCACAGCTCTAAAATCCAAGATCAAATGATTAAGAAACAAAAGAATACATAAGCATCCACTTCAAAAATCCCCAATCGATCGATCAAGCAAGAAACAAGAAAACCCACAAAAATCTAATAGGAAGATCAAGCACATCACATCCTTATCTCTCTCATTAGAAAAAGACATCACACCTAGATAGATTCCAGTAAAAAACACAAGACCCATTTCCTCCAACCCGATTCTCCATGAACACTCTGTGATTTGGACACGATACCCATTTGAAACACATCTTGCAAAAGGTCCTTGGACACCCCTATACGATCGATCGTCCCTTTCTTGAATATCTGCGAGCAAGCCTTCACAAAGAAGCGGTCAGTACCTCTTGCATCTCTAAAATCGTCTCTAGATCAGAATCAATTTCCAGATGAAGATAAGGGATGAACACCCAAGAATCGATATCCAGAAATTTAGAACACGCACACACACTCTTAAATTGATTTCCAGAAACACAACTACACACGATTTTAGTTTTTGATTCGAATTTAGGAATTTGATCTTAAGTTACCCATGAAAAAAAAACTCACAAACGATCTCCATTGAGTTATGATTTAGAAAAACCCAAATGAAAACGAGATTGGAAATATACCCAAATGAGATATTTTTGTTCAGAGAGAGAGAGAGAGAGAGAGAGAGAGAGAGAGAGAGAGAGAGAGAGAGAGAGAGAGAGAGAGAGAGAGAGAGAGATTTGGCTTTTTTAATTTTTCTTTTAGTCAAAAAATATTCAAATAAATAAAAAAATAAAAAAAGTAAAATCAAGGGCAAAATCGTCTTTATAAAAAAGTTCAAAGCAAATCGGACCAAACTTGCAAAAAAATAAAAAGTGTGGACCTCTGATGCTAGTCCAAACCTTTTTGGACCAAAGTGACAATTTTCAGATAAACAGATAGACCATTTGTGCAGTTCTGTCTTTTAAATATTTTCATTGGATCATTAATAAAAAGTGGAGCCAAATTTCCGTACGAGGGATTAAACAGGAAGGTGTTTGCATTGATGACCTTTTTGAAATGCCACATAATTTGATCTTTCACCTTCTACATGGCTTGGAGCTTGATTTATATTGCTTTTTTAATCAAAAAAATATTAAATAAATATTAAAACCAATTTGAAGATATACGTATGATCAATATTGTAATTTATTGGATTCTTCTGTATTGTAATTTATTGGATTCTTCTGTTTTATAAAGTTAACAATTTTAAATAATAAAACCAATTTGAAAATATGGTATTATCAATATGTAATATTTTGATTTTCATATTTTATAATATTAGCAATTTTTATTTGAATTATAGATAGTTATTCTCATGTTAATTTATTATTCATTATTATTAATTTTTAATATTACTATATCTTTAAAAAAAATATATCATTTTAAAAGATGACTGATAGTGCAATGATAAAGATGTAGTTGTAAAAGCTGATATAGCATGTTTGAAAAAATAATTGACATTGCATGAGTGTGAATGATTTTAGAGTGTTAAGAAAACAGTTTTTAGTACTTTAGCGTAAAATTCAGAAAGTTTGAAGGTGCGGCTTTTCAAAACCAAAGTCAAAGATTCAATTCTCTGACTTTGCGTCAAACTTTGACATTGGAGGGTCCAATAAGCGGTGTGGGCATGTGGTGACAATAAATCTCGCCGTCTGGATGAGTTTTTCCTCTTTATTTATTATTAGAAAAGATTTGGATATTTTGAATATTGATGACATGTAGTATGTTAATGATTCCATTATGTTTTCAAAATCCCAAAAAGATGCAATTCCTTGTTTATTACGGTGGTAGTGAGTATAGACTGGGTTAGGTCGGCTTTGCGGTAAAACCGAACTCAATCCGCATCTTTCGGTTTTGGGTTTTAGAACCCAATGAGTTCGGTTTCTGACTGGGTTCGGTTTCTCAGTGGTTATGGGTTCAACCCATGGGTTCATGGGTTTTACGTTTAAACCCATGTGTTTTGGTTTTAAACTCATTTTTCAAAAAATATAAATAAACTAACAACTTAATTCAAAAAAATAGAAGCAATTTAAAACAATCAAAAATACCAAAATCAATTACATAGTTCAAAGAAATATTAAAATTACCACGTTTTGAAGATGATAACCAAAACATGAAAATCAAAGTAACATATAAATAGTTGGGTTGGGTCTGGTTCATATCAGTTTCTAAACTATTGGGTTGGGTCGGTTTCAATGGGTCGATTTTGACAGGGCAAACCCAACCCAACCCGAAAATTTTGGTTTTTTTTTTGGTTTCATCAATTTTTGTCGGTTTTTTGATTTTCGGTTTTAGTTTTGCCCACCCCCAAGATGTCTAGTCTGATGGTGATTTTAGATTATCTTCCTATTAGTTAGATACGATTACATTATAAAATCATAGCTAATATGTTGACTATTCGGTTAAATCGTGTCGTTGATGATGTTGTCAGTGTTGAGCAATCGATATGTAAAAAACAGATCTTAGGTGGTATGTGATGGTCAATGGGAATACAAATTGGTACAAAAGAAAACGTAAAAATAACATGTTTTTGAAGATTAATTTTTCAAACGTGTATGACTCACCTAGTTGGGTTTATTTGTTCTAAATTTGAGTGTATTTGTTCTTGAATAAGGCGCTCGTTCTTATTTATGGGAGCTTTACAAATGAGTTTCAGATTGAGTGTGGCTTGCGGTCCCATATCCCATTTTCTTTATATACTTTGTTATGGAGCGTCTTCATGTGGTGATCGAAGATGTGCTTGCAACATATTTGTTTAGATGATCCATGGTGGGTAAGGATAATCTTATTCTTTCTCATCTTTTTATGTGGATCCTGTTTTACTAATGGGGCAATGGTTGAATGATAATATCCTTAACATTGTGTGGTTGTGAATTGCTTTTACTTTGTATTAGGGTTGAGGATAAATCTTCAAAAATCGAAGAAGGTTGTGCTCTTGATAAGCTTTATCTTATATATATTTGGGAATTTTAGTTAGATAATATATGGACAGAGTTCGAGGGTAGAAAGTTATTTTTAACATATTTGTAGTGTACCAAAATACTAGTAAAAATTTTATTTTCAAAACACCAAAAATAACACAATCCATTGTTCCAAACTAGCCAAAGTATAAATATTCTCAACATCAGAGTAAGTCAAATAAACAGTGTGGAATAAAAATCAAGGGGATGTTGTGCGATCATGTTAGGCCCTTCCCTTTGGAACTAGAAATACCTGCAACATTTAAACCACAAAAGCGTAAGCACCAAACTAAGTGCGTTCCCCAAAATACCACATACCATGCATAACATCGATACCCTCCCACATAACTGGCCTCGCCCATCATAACAATCCTGCCCAACATACATGCATGAGTTACAAATGTAACATCCCAAAAATCAGAGTAAAATTTTCATTTTTCCAAAACAAATCAAAGTCAACAATCGTTTAACAAAAAGTTTTTTCAAAAGTATAGTTCGTAAATTAAAGTATCCAAAAATCCAATAATATAAAATCTGAAGGATGTGAAAGATCACGCCTTTGCTTATCCTGATCATCTGGAGTACCTGAAACCATAACAAACAACTATAAGCACAAAGCTTAGTGAGTTCCCCCAAAGTACCACCACACAACATATAACATATATAACATGCATGCATACATGGTTTGTTGTTCCTTGACCTCAACCCAACAGTCGAGGGTTTGTTGGCACGTGGTGTCAACCCAACAATCCAGGTTTGTTGGCACGTGGCCTCAACCTTACCATAACGGGTCTATTGACCTCCAGTATCAACCCAACCATATCATGTTTGTTGGTGCGTGGCCTTAACCCAACAATCTAGGTTTATTGGTACGTGGCCTCAACCTTACCATACCGGGTTTGTTGACTAGCAGCACAAAGCAGTACAATCTTAACCCAACCACAATATGTCAACATATGCAACAAATGAATATATAGCCAGTAAACAGATAACCAGGGAGATCTACAGATCACTACTACATAGCAACATCATAAGTACCAGGATACATAACCTAGTGGGTTGGCATTGGTGCTTTCGACCCACAAGTACAATGAGGAAAACTCACATCTTGGTCTGAAAAGATCTTCGAACAGGACACAACTTCGAATTTCAGCTCAATCGATCACCTATTTAATAAATAATGACCATCTCAATTACCACACTGAATACCCAAAATACCCTTAGGTCAAACTTGGTGAAAGTTCCAAAAAGTAAAATGTCAAACTTGGTTAATAGCGTTGAGTACGTCCATTGTACTCAACTGGTACACATGGCGTACATGAGGCTTGACCAAAACGGGGTGGGTTGACCTCGTACGCCCATCGTACGTGATGAGGTATTTTTCTTCTTATTAAGAGCTTAATCCTTAAGCTTTTTTGCCCATATTCTATATCTAACCTTAAAATAACGTCCTTAACTATAAAGTTTCCAACTTTATGGTCTTGCATGGTAATTAGGTGCCCAAACACAAAAACTCTAACTATTTAACCCATTAATACAACCTATATCATACATGGAAGGAAATAACAATCAAGACTATATTTTTATGCTTCGTAATAGCTCTGTAAAGGATAAAGTATCCAACTTTATCCATTTGAATGGTCCAAACAACCAAGATCTAGTTTTTAAGTCTCAAAGGGACCCAAAAGTGCACCTTTATCAACTTAATCCATTAAGGTCAAGTCTCCAACCTTCATATATGAATCAAAATGATGTTTAGATTGATCAATTTCCAACTTTATCCATAACAAGGTCACAAACTTTCAAGATCTAAACTTTATGCACTAAAATGACCAAAAAGCTCATAACATCCAAAACTAGTTAGATCTAACAAATTCATGATCAAGATTCAAGCTTTATACCTCTAGAAGAAAGATCAATGTGAACAAAGTCTGGATTTACCAAGAACAAAGTCTGGATCTACCAAGAACACTAAAATGACCAACACTTCCCCAATGAGCTCCTTCTTCTCCACGATATACCAAGAACACTCCAAATCATGTAAAAACACCTTTTTTTTTGCTCACAAGGCTCAAACTAGGGTTAGGGTTTCAAAGGAGGGTGTTGGAGAGGTGGAGGCTGAGAATGGAATGTGTTTGGGGAAGTTAAGGAGCTTAAATAGGGTTGAAACCATGAAAATAGGGTTTAGGCAATGACTATGTATGCCCAACGTACTCCTGGTATGCCCAACATACTCAGGGATGCCCTAATACGCACAATGTACTTACCCGTATGCCCAACATACGCGACTTAACCCAAAATCGTCCTAACTTTAAACGGTCATAACTTCTTCGTTCCAACTTCGTTTTCGACGATCTTTATATCCACGGAAAGGTATTGAAGAGCCACACAATATTATCTAGATATATTGCATTAAAATCTTCCCAAACAAAAATCCATATTTCATGCAAGAAGTCTGAAACATCACTTTTCCTATTTTGCCCCTTTGACTCTAATGCACACCAAGGGCTTGGATCGCATAACCAATATTATCAACATCTAATAGGGTCTAAACCCTATTCGCTTGAAGCCCAAAAATCCTGAAATAAAAAAATTCTCGAAAGTGGATGTTACAACTCTCCCCCACTTAAACTACATCTCGTTCTCGAAATTCTTCTCTGTTATGATTTCTAAAACAACACCAAAAATCCATAAACTCCTTCTAACCATTTCGAAATCAAGGCATCTTATAAATAAAACTCGAGAGACCACTCAGAAACCCCCAACTGCCAACAAGAAACCCAATAACTGGAAAATGATAAAACATAATAATTTCTCTCTCATCTTAACTAAATGAGCCAACTTCTAGAGAAAACCACACAAACTGGAAACTCTCAGTACTACAACCACAAACCATCCTCGTCACTATGCTTCCCGAAATTGGGAACCCGTCAGTCTACTCTCAGAAACTAAAACCTACGATTGATGATTATCTGTTCATCGAACCTACCCCTATTCCTCGAATATGGTCGCACCAAAACATGCTGAAATGATACTCAAAATATTTCGATCGTGAATTCTTCCCAAAAAATTTAAATATTCTCTTGACTTCCTGACAATTCATCACTAACCTATTGGCCCCACAGGCATAAGGATGGTCAATCCAAGAATCCGCACATTGCATCGAAATCTCCATCAAATCAAGTGTACCTTCACCTGAAAAATCACTCAAGAATTCTGAACCAACTCCTCATACTGGAAACCAAACTCCCAATAGACAACCCAAAAGAAGATGGGGTCCATGATAGCGACAATTCATTAACTGACTTCCCGTGCACAAATGATATACCATTCTAAAATAACTTTTTCTGACCACATGATCCAAATCAGCTGGTCACCGCCAAGAACAACATACTGTCATCCAACCAAATGTCTACCGGGTCTAAAGATTGAAGGGTCCAGTTAGTGGTTTGGTCTAGGCTTTCATTGTAATAGTTCTTTAGAGTCTTTATTGTGTTTTGGTAGGTTGTTAGTGAGTTTATGACCCTGTAGTGAGTTTACGGTCGTAAACCCAGTTTCCGGCCCAAGTCCACTATAAATAGAGGTTGTTTAGGTCATTATTTGTGGTTGATGTCATAGAGTTCACGGACTAGTATATCGAGTTGTACCAGAAGTTTTTCAGTAATAAACGTGTGCAAGCTTGATTTCACTTCTTCTACTCATATTCTAGTTTCTATTGATTGTTTGATTGTTTGATCATTGGTAAAGATTCGTTTTAGGACCTTACAATTGGTATCAAAGCAAAACCGGTGTCAAAGCATCATTCAATCGAGTTTTCAGCCGTTTAAACTTATATTCTTCACTGTTCGAGATTGGGTTTGGTGTTTTCATTGCTAAAGGGATCAAATCTGCTTTAAACTTGCATTTACTGACACTCTCTGGGAGTTTACTGCCAAGAGATTACGACCGTAAACCCTGTTTACGACCGTAAACTCAAGAGCATTCAAGAGCCGTAAACTGTGTTCTTGGACTATAATCAAATCTCATTCATAAAACCATAATCAGTGGTTCCTCATTGACCGTAAACACCCCGACAGTAAACACCCCAACCGTAAACTCAGTTTACGGCCGTAAACAGCTTGACCGTGAACTCAATTTTGACAATTTTTAATTTTAACTTTAAGTTTTAAAATCATAATAAATGGATTCTCAAAGTCAAACACATCATCATGAATTGGATTCTGTCATAGGCACAACAACACGTATTCCAAGACTGTTGTCTGCAAATGGTTTTCCTAAATGGAAATACCGGATTGAAAAGTACATTAAAATGAAAGACTTCAAGGTTTGGAGAAGGGTCATCAAGGGTCCTGTTCGAATTACCACTACTGTTGCAGGAGAAATAATTGACAAAGCAGTTGAAAACTATACAGATGAAGACTTTGAGAAAGTTGAGGAACAGGAAAGGGCATTGGCCACTCTGACCATGGCTCTATCTCCTGATATAGCTCAAGGTTTCAAAGAATATACTTCAGCTAAAGCATTGTGGGAAGCCTTGATTGAGGTATAAGAAGGTAATGAAGAAATGAAGGAAAGCCGCCAGGATATGATGCGTCAAAAATTTAACATGTTCAACTACGTTCCTGGAGAAACCCTGGAGGAACACCTGCAACGATTCACCACTCTCACTACTGGGATGAACATTTTCGGGATCTTCTTGACCAAGTCAGAGATAAACAAAAAGCTACTGAATGCTCTTCCAAAGTCATGGGACATGAATGTAGCTGTTATTAAGAAAACCAAGGATTTGAATCGTCTGACTCTTGCTGAAACAATGGCAATCATCAAAGCCTATGATACTGATGATAAACAACGGGAGATAAATCATGTGAATTCGTATTCGACTGCAAACCTCGGGATTTCCTCTAACAATGCTCTTTCATCAATCATTCCTTTCTCAGATCAATCATTTGTTCTTCAACAACCTTAGATCCAAACCATTACTGCTGCGTCATCCATGCCTCACTCGCACAACCAACTACCTATCACTCCTCAAGCTGCTCGTTCCTCTAATGTACCAGTTGTGGCCTCTTCCTCAAAGACAAAGGAAAATTATGACAATCTTGCCTTTGCCACATGACTTGTGAACTGCTATAAGGCTCTTCTTGCTGGAGAACTTCCACCTTAGTTGTCATTTGCTGATTTGGACCGGATTCATCCAGAAGATGTGGAAGAAATGGACATTACATGTAGATAGTTATGGCAGTATTCATGGCTAAGCAGTTTGCCAAGAAGATTGTGAAGAACAACTGGGGTATGAGTGCTGATAAAAATGTAGGGTTCAACAAAAGGGAAGCTGTGTTGTTTCAACTGTCATGAGCCGGGTCATTTTGCTTGTGATTGCCCGAAGTCGGATAGAAGATTAAACAATGACAGGACAATGGTTGCAGTAGGAAACAATCAGGGAGGTGCTTAGGTCAACGGCAAGAAGGCTATGGTTGATCAGCCATTTGACTGGGAGGACCAGTCAGGCTTTGAACATTTCAAGACCTGGAAATGCTCACTTGGCCCAAGTCAATGATGAAGCTCCCATGAAGAATGTTGCAGCTGATCCAGAAGAAAAGATGATGGAGCTGCAGTTTGCGCTGATGGTATCTTCTACTTCTAAACCAAAGAAAAATGAGGTAAGTTTACCTTCCTGTTCTCAAGCATGTATTGACTATGTTAAAATTCTTCGTGACGAAGTAGAATCTTTACGTAGAGAAGTAGAGGACCTTAGATATGAGGGCTACCAACTTAGAAAAGGATAAAAACCCCTAAAGGCCCGGTTAGAGACAAAGATAAAGGACTTTAGGAGACTTCAGGAAGACTACAGTAATAAATGTGAAAACTATGATTATATCAAGAGACAGAACGCTGAGTTAATTACTGAGCTTGATAAATTAAAAAAAATTGACACTGCAAAATTTGATTTTAAAAAATATGATGTATCAAGCGAGGTAGTTGCCAACATGATTGACCATTGCCTACAGTTCAAACAAAACCAAAAAAAGGGTTTTGGATACGATAAAGTGTCTTCTCCTTTCGATCATAATTATCAGTATCACCTTGTCATTGATGATGAGATTGCCAACGAATCTTTCATGGTTTATGGCAAGCCAACTAGTTTTGTTTCAGGATGAGTTATTAATGTTGAAAGTTCTAACATTTCTACTTCCCCTGTAGATCAATCCTTAGATCAGTCAAAGCACGAAGTTGAAGGATCTGTTTCTGATAACAAAACTAAGTCTGAACCTGATGTTTTTGTTCCAAATAAAGATTTTATTATTTCTGATGTTAAAAATGACAATGTTTTTTGTGATATTTCTACACCTGTTGATACTAAATTAAGCTTTTTTGAAGTGTTTGATGAGCTATTTGATAATTCTGATGTTTGTAATGATCCTAATGAAAACACACCACTTCCACAAGTCACACCATCTGATACACCCTCACTTATCTCACAACCTGCTTCATGTTCATGTTCTTGTGGTAAAAAATAAGGGTGTTGGTATGGAAAATAAATCTGAGAAAGGCAGTACAAGTTTTAATAATAATAAACATATTTGTTTTAATTGTGGTATTGGTGGTCATATAGCTAGGAATTGTCCACATAGAATTTTTGTACATTATACGTCACCAAGAGGAGAGAACGAATCTAGAGGAAGGTCTTTAACAAGAAAGTCCTCAAGAATTCGTTCTCGGGATGATGATTGGAAGGATGATCGAAGTAGAAAAAGGGCAGTTTTTCAAAAGAATAAAAAGGTTTTTCATAACAAAGTCCCAAATAGTTTGCCAAAACCGAAAAACGTTTCTCCAAGATCGGTTTCATCAAATAGCAATTTTGGATCTTCAACCAATTTTGGTAGAAAATCCAGATGCTCAATTCAAACTGATAAGAAACATATTTCAAAACCATTTGTGACTGTTAGGAAACCTAAATATCATTGGATGCCCAAATTAACCTCTAATCAATCATCATCATCCTCTAAAAGGGTCAAAAATGATGACTTAAACTTGAAGATCTTGAAAGATAAATTAGAGAAAAAGAAGGGCCAACCGAGGACAGTGATGACCCGGGTTCCCAAATCTAAATGATCCCGCTTATCTTGAAGGGACAATTGTGGAGGAATGTCGTCAGACCTTGGTACGTCGACAATGGCTGCTCCCGGTATATGACAAGAGACATCTCCCAATTGAGCAACATTCAATCTTTAATGAGGGATATGTTTCCTTTGCGGTTGGAGAAGGTGGCAAGATCACTCAGAGAGGAATCGTTACAAATGGAGTGCTATGCTTTGAGAATGTTAAATATACTCCCGAGTTAAAGCACAGCTTGTTGAGTGTTTCCCAAATTTGTGACAAAGGGTATTCAACACATTTCACTAACAAAGAGTGCATGATTCTCAAGCCAAGCATTGTCATCCCAGAAGAGTGGATTCTTGTCAAATCAAAGCGGGATGGAAATGTGTCACACCCCAAAACCACGAACGGCGGAAACGTTCAGGGGTGGAGGACGTCATGTACAGTATCACAACAATGTAATATAATAAACAAGCAACAACATCATCCATTACATTATAAGTAAAGTTTAATACATGTGTGTTCTTTAATTGTAGTAAGACACCAAAAATATACAATCAAAATAAAAGACGAGACTTGTCTGCTCCGTCTTCTCAAAACCTGACCATCGTACCTGTCTACTGCTGACCTGAGAATACAAGTTATTTTGAAAGCGAGTATCAGCTTTAAAGCTGGTGAACTCATAAGTATTTAAGTGTCATTGTCTTTCTTATGAAAATCTGTTATGAAGGCCATGTAAACCTTTAAGTGAAAATGTTGATGTAAGTATGAAAAACCCTAGAAAAACCCTTATTTTCTATAAGTATGAAGTGTAGTCTTCTACGAAGACCCGAATGTCTTGTTATGACTATGTAGTCTTCTACCAAGACCCGAATGTTCTATAAGTATGAAGTGTAGTCTTCTACCAAGACCCAAATGTTTTGTAAGTATGAAGTGTAGTCTTCTACCAAGACCCGAATGTTTTGTAAGTAATATGATAGCTTTTCCTTTCTATTGACTAGTACTAGAGTACTTAGTCTAACTCCTCGTTTATGTGAAAGTATCACAAAATAAAGTAAACAGGAAAATATAATCATTTAAGTGTTATTGTTGATGAGATTAAAACTTAATCTTGAAGATCGATTAGATCTTAAACAGGTAAATAAATATTGAACAGCAAGAACACGAAAATAAAGAACAAGTCAAGAATGAATCAAACATGTCGAATGATTATAAAATAACCCTCAGAATAGCTCGATCAAGAACATCAACTGTAGAGGGTTGGAAGGTTTACAAGGAACGATAAAGAAATCTGCAAAGCTATCGTTATTCTCTAAAACGTTAACCTAATATGAATGCAAGCATATCCTTATATAGTAAACCTAACAAGCTCACGGTTGGACAGGCCCAAAACCGGAGCACAAAACATATGGACTAACAGCCGAGCCCAATGACGCAATCCTTGAACGAATCTTCAACCCAACAATCTCCCCCTTTGCGTCAATTGGAGCGAGATCTTCACTTGTTACTTGGGCCAGCAGCGGTAGCAGGTACTTTCTTCTCATGGTATTAAACAGACGCGAGATAAGAGCCAGTATCGTCTGTCTAAACCTGATGTACCATTGGATCATGTCGTTGAAGTACTTAACATCATCCGCTGCATTCTCTTTACACCTTCGGATGATTGACAACACGTGCTCTAGACAAGCAGTGGTGTAAAGATGTTTGTCAGCTAAAGCAAAGAGACATTTTTGTCCTTCTGCTCTAGTGAACATGACCGAATTGCGTCTCGGGTCGATCTTGCCCATTTTCATTTGATTGAGATCACTGGCCGATCCCACAGGAGCTATCTTCAGTTTCTTCTTGAAGACTATGGCTACCTCCTGATCCATTAGGGCTACCTCCATGATGTAACAGACTAACATCCTTTTGAGATGGTCTATAATCGGACCATATTCAGCCTCATTCGTCAAGAGGATGTTATGCAAAATGATCCAATCATGAGGATTTAAGTTCGGTAGATCTGCCAGGGATATAAGATGTTCAGTTCTTGCAGACCCTCGAATCACCTTGAACCGAACATTGATGAATCTTCCTTTGGTATAAGGCTTCAAAACCTGAACATTCACAATCTTCTGGGCGCTCCATGTTTGACACTGAGGACGAGCAGCCTTCAGATAGAATTCGATCAGCTCCCTATCAACCTCAGGGTTCGGATGAGGGACTTCAAAAATATTAGAGAAGGCGTGGAAGATAAGCGCCTTTCGAGTCAACGGCATGTCGAACTGCGAATCGACAGAGTTATAGCAGTCGAAGGAGATCACCGGCTCGAGCCATAGGATGCTAGGAGTATCTATGGCCTCCTTAATCATTCGCTCCCGAGTCCAGGCAGGGAAGAGAGTCTTCCTGCTCTCAAGGAGATCGTGGGCTTCTTTCTTCTTGCGTTCGGCTTCTTCAGCCTCTTGCGCCACACGATTGATATCATCATCAACATTGCGACTGTTTTTACGTTTCAACATGTCCGCAATGGTTTCTTTATCTTCATCTTCATCTTCTTCCTCAGCTATGTTCTTCCCTTTATCCTTCACACCCGAACCCGAAGCTTGACCAGTCGGAGGTGGTTCGGTTGTGTGAGTAGCTTTGGAGGAAGGAGGTGGTTTCGATCCGGACTTCACTTCTCCCCCTTGTTTCGGATTGGACACGAAACTAGGTAAGCCTTCGATTTTGCTGAGAAGGTCCATGGCAGGAGCAAGTTTTTCAGCAAGGGTTCGCCTCACCGAATGATTGAGAATCGGATCATGTGCTTCCAGGATGTTAGATAGGGCAGCGTGTACATCCGAAACACAAGTTTTTATAACCTCTCGTTCGGATCGAAGAGCTTCAAGCTGTTGTTGAGAGATTGAAAGCTGAGTGCTCTTGACCTTAAGGGCGGTGGTTTTGCTTGCCAGAACGTCCATTAATGAATTTTCAGCTGCGAGATCCTCTTGTAGCTTAGCGAGGCGCTCGTCAATGGAGGCACGAAGAGCCGAGTTGTCATCGCTGATTGATTGGCGAAGTTTAGCGAATGACTGTAACTCCGTTGAGACGAACTTGGCCAATTGCTGAACGATTGGTTCCAAAGTTGTCTTGGTGGCATCAGCGCTCTCCTGTAAGGACTTCAACAGGGAAGAGGCGTCTGAGAATAGTTTATCGACTTTTGCGGTCGCAGCCTCACAGGCTTTTGTAGAGGCGTCTATGGCGGCTGTGGCTGAAGCTACCGAATCATGCTGAGCCCTGGAGAAGGCATCAACAATCTTCTGAAGAGCGGCTTCAGAGAGAGAGGATTGAGAATTGGTGGATGACGCAAGAAGTAAGTCAACCTTCTCGTTTAGCTCCTTAAAATGCTTCTTTGTCACTGGAGCATCATCCTCTTCGTCACTTTGAACCTGAAACGGACTAAAGTAGACCGAATCGAAGGTTATGTTTTCACCGCCAAGGAACGAGTTATCTCCATCAGAGGCATGATCTGGAGATGGTGGGGGTGGTGAAGCTGGGGGTGTGGTGGTTTTTGTAGGTTCAGGTTGAGTGTTGGTTGGGGTAGTTTCGGTTACGGGTGGTGTTTCGGTTATAGGTGGTGTTTTGGTTACAGGTGGTGTTTCGGTTGCATCGGTATGAACCCCCGTATCAGATACGTTGGTTGTAACCTTTGCGGTTGTTGTTGTAGTTGTATCAGTGAAAATGGGTGGTGGTATAGGGAAAGAGGTTGGAGGAATAGTGGTAGTGGGGTTTATGGTGGGAATGGAAGTTGGGATTGTTTGAGTGGGTGAAGGAATGGGTGAATTATGGATTTCCATGTCTGGAGTAGGAGATCGGGGTGGGGTGTTGCCTCTTGGAGGGGTTTCGCCTCGTTAAGAGCCGTCCGAACCCGAACTCTCGCCTTCTGAGTCACTCGAAGAAGAAGGGATGACAAGCTTTCGCTTCGGTTGAGTCTTCCTTCTCTTCGGTTGCGGTGACTGGGCAGGTTTTGTTTGTTTCCTCTTCCTGGGAGAAGGACCTTTAGCAGCTTTGGTCACTTGCTTCCCTTTATCCGCCTTTTTACCCCTAGGAACAGGTTTGTCAGCATCATGGATGGACTTGAGCATTTCCGGTGTAAGTTGCCTAGGTCCAGTCGGTTTGAACTCCTTAATCGTCCGGATGAGCCTGCTGTCAGAGGGAACATTGCCATACATTGTCTCTGGAATAGAGCCAATAAACGCAAACTGAGATGCATCAGAGACGATGATCTTCGTGGTATGAAAAGTACCGACCGAAGACATCGATGCACCAGCAGCAGTGGGAATATCCAACTTATCCATCGCCCATTTGGTGATAAGAATCCAGAACCAGGCAAACGACACCTCAGAATGTCGTGATGAAGAAGAAAGGCTCTGGATGAGCTGTTGCCAGAGAGCCAACCCAAAGTCTAGGTTGACGCCGTTGTAAATTGCATACATAATCGACAGGAACATTCGACTTGAACCATCGGATCCTGAGCTCCGTTCAGATAAGCCCTTGAAGAGGACTGTGAACATGCCGTTCCACTGCGGCGGCAAGCAGGATTTCTTGAACTTTGCGATGGAGGTGATCACCTTCGTGTACCCCATATTGTAAAACATGTTGTAAAGATGGCCCACCGAAATCGTCTCCGGATTAATTCTCGATGGGTCAGTAGCAGAACCTAGCAAAGAACCAAATCGTTGTCGAGAAATGGAGGTCTTGTGATCAGCAACCTCGAAGAAGACCCGCTCAACTGCTTTGTCGTAATAGGCAGTCGCATACACCTGCGAGAGAATCTCCATGGGCACAGACTCAATCCTGGAGAGAGCAGGAGCGAGTTGGGAGTACTTCAGGCACTCGATGATCGGCG
This sequence comes from Lactuca sativa, assembly GCF_002870075.4. NCBI lineage: Eukaryota > Viridiplantae > Streptophyta > Magnoliopsida > Asterales > Asteraceae > Lactuca > Lactuca sativa. Next base: position 169,219,314 of record NC_056624.2, on the reverse strand, counting down.
ACATATAAGAGTCGTACGCCAGAGGGTTTAGATCGTTCACCAAGCATTGTTTTGGACGAATAGGAAGGATGTGTGAGGTAGCATGGACGGATGATGATTCTGCCATTGTTGAAGGTAGAAGAAGATGATGAACAGGAAAGCTTTTGGGAGTTTTTGCTCTCTTGAAATTTCGGATGCAGTAAAGAGGTAAATGGGACTGTAGACTGCCTTTTATAGTGATTGGAAGGAGAGAGAAAAATCTGTTCAAATCTTCTATGGAAATACGAAAAGGTTTCCCGGAATGACAGATGCGTGACAGTTAAGGCATGCGATGATCACGTAGGAGAGAGAGTGTCAGATTCCGAGGAACCCGCCACCCAACAAGCGCCGTTTCAGAACAAACCGTTTCAAATCGTCACGCGCCTTTAAGTGCCAGAGAGGAATCGCTTGAAATTCGCACACGCATCCATTATGTCAGTAAAAGAGTGGGCGTTTCAAATTCACACGCGCCCCTTTTTACCATCGTTTGAAATTCAATCCTTTTAACTCCCGCCTGAGTCAGCAACCCTTAATCTTTATCCTTTTAAATGGCATCTTTTGAATTAAATTCCCACGTGGATGATTTTTGACCACAGCTTGATAATTAACCACCAAAGAAATAATACAGCCTATAATTATTAGTAACGGAATTTTGGAAAATCAAAGATTTTCGTGCGAAGAGTGTAAAAGGAAAAGAAATAAAGCAACTCTTTTTAGGAATGACTGTGATGTCAATAGTGACACGAAACAAATGATCTCGGGCACGGATCTCTTCCTTCAAGATCAAGAGAGACCTCAAAGTGTTAATGTGGAATCCCGTTGAAGTACGATCAAACACTTATTAATAAATGTTGAAAGGCTTCTTTTAATTAGGCTACTTCAGGGTGGCTTTCGCTTTGATGCAACAATTCTAATCTTGAAATAAGAAAGAACGTTATCAAAGTACTTGTGAGACCGGTGTAGTCTGTTGAACAAGTAGGTAGGAATTAAGTTTAAATTGGCTTGGAAAATATAAAATCTCGAAAAAAAAAATTAAAAACTGGATCCCAAGGGAAGAAATGTTATGGTGTTTAACAATTTCATAGGAATCACACAAAATAAAATTTGAGATTTCATGAAGGTACATCAGTCAATTCTTTGGTGAAAACTTGAGCAAATTAATTGTTCACCGTCAATTCAGATTTGGTGTTGAATGTTGGGTTTCACTCAGCTCGTAGTGGCACGAAACTAAGATCATAAACACAGCTGTTGTGTAACCATAAACCTCAGTGGTAATTTCTGAGAGTCTCAAGGGTTACGTTGATGAAACGAATGTAATGGAGAAATGTAATGGAGATGGTGTAAGAAAATAAAGTACCTCTGCTGCGAAAATAAGGACCAAGCAGAAAACTCTTAACTCATGTGAGAAGAGAGTGAGGTAGCTCACGATTAGAATAAATGTGGTAGCCTTATTGGGAAGACAAGGTTTGTTTATACCAGGTCATGAAGGCTATTATTCAAAATCTTATGAGGCTTGGGACACATACAGCAGCATGCTTCTAGGGACACTTAAGTAATCCAACAATTATATCTCCATAAACGAACGAACACAAACAAAATTAAAAGAGAAAAATATTTTTGGAGTTTTTGAAATAGAAAAAATAAATAAATAAAAGAACCTTCATCGTCGATTTGAGAATTACTTTCTTCGTCTTCTTCTCAATAATTTCAGAACCTTCATCGTCGAATGAGACTTTGAGACCTGTACCTCCAACGAGCTGAGATACACCGATGAGGTTGTGTTGTAGTCCTTCCACATAAGCCACCTTCCTTATAGTAAAATCACCATTAGTTATCATTCCGTATCCCTTTATGGTGCCGAAAGAATTGTTTCCAAACTTGACGTTGCCGCCATTTGAAAGAGACCTGTATTCCCTGAGCTCTTCTTTCCTTCCTGTCATGTGACGCGAGCAGCCACTATCGATGTACCATTCTTCGTCGAACTGCTCGTCACTTATAACCTGCAAAAGTGTAGCAGATTTAGGAACCCAAAGTTTCTTGGGTCCACGTGAGCTTTTCATAGGAACAGGAATAGTAAGAGAGATGTCAACAAGATATGTTCGTTTTATAAGTGTTGTTTCATCTTTCTTTTTAATGGTAAAAACTTTGGTTTTATTAGGATTAGGTGCGTTCGGTTTAGACTCTGGTTTGGATGCATTAACCTTCTGTTTGCCTTTTTGTTCAGCTGACGAATGAGATTTTTGAGAACGAACAGAATGAGCTTTAGAGCAAGATGGAGATGAATTGGAAGAATTAGAAGAATTAGATTGAGATGACTTCTTGGCTGGAGACTCTAGGTAACCCTTTTGCTTTTGATCATTGGTGGGACTGACCTTAGAGTTTTGATCTCTTTTGACTTCAGAACCGAACCTTTGCCTTCGGTTGGAGCAGTTCTCTGAACCAAACCTATGCTTTCGGTTGGAGTCATTCTCAGAACCGAGCCTTTGCTTTCGGTTGGTATTCTCTTCTGAACCGAACCTTGGCTTTCGGTTGTTGTGGCTCTCATGCTTTTTGACAGGATTGTTCTCAAACTTCAGATTCTTGTCTTGATGTGAGAAATATGCATTTTGGGATTGCCAGAATTGTTTCCTTTCAGAGAGATTCTTCCTGTATCTCTGGTTCCTTTCACGTTTCTTATTCCTCATCTGCTTCCGTTGATGATGAATATTGGCTTTCATTTTCGGTTTCTCCTTGGCTGGTTCACTTTGAACTGTAGGAGTTTCACATTGAACTGAGGAACGAGAGGGAATGTCTTCTTTTGCCGAACTTCCATTCTCTTGAGGAATGTCTTTCGTACCACTCGTACTTGGCTCATCGAAATTATCTGGCTTATTCAAGGGTTCTGGTATGTATCTTCCTTTACTCATCCATGAGGTTCTTTCTGATAAGCTTACCGTTTCGTTTGCATTATCTATTGGAGCTGACCAGAAGTACTCATCGCAGCCATCATCATTGTCTTCGTTTACAATAGCTGTGAGTTCAGCGGTCTGATGTTCGGTTACTCCAGTGACCTTGTACACTTGATTTGGAGTGGTCCTGACCTTTTGATATACAACCGCTTTTTCTGCTAAGATTGGGGACTTTTGTTGGGACAATCGAGCGAACTCCACTAAATTTTCAGAAATTAGATTCTTGTGGTTTTCAGGTTCGCTTTTTACAAATTCTGAGCAGTCAACCGTGTCCTCTACAGAAATTTCACTCATGTTGTCATCCTCATTAAGCTCAGATGCATTTTCAACATCAATTTTATTTTCTGAGCTCAAGTTGGCGTTTAAAGAGTCAAATTTTTGTATGGTTTCGGTTCTAAGTTTAAGTCTATCATTTTCATCCAAAAGGTTTTTAAGCATGTCCTTGTGGTCCTTGGATTTAATGAAAGATTCTATTTTGTCCAGTCCATACATGTAGGTCGTATTAATGTCATCAGATGATATCACACTCTCACAATTATAAGCTTCGGCATCGATTTCATCCTCCTTAAATTCAAGGAAGGGCAAAATCATGTGATGGATCTTTTGGCCTATTTCACAATCCAAGTGAAGCTGAGTAATATTAGAATAAAGACGTTTTGCAATTAAACAAAAAACATTCCGCTGTTTTAACAACTTTAAATTGTCTCTTTGTAAATAAATGTTTTCGTCTTTTATTTTAACTAATTCAGACTCCTTCAACTTGATCCACATGCGCCGCTCCTCACTCTTCGAAGACACCCTGCTTAATTGATCAGTTAGGTTAGAATTGGTGACTCGAGTTTGAGTTAAACTACTATCTAGATGAGAAATTCTTGTATTAACATTTTTTAGTTCTTTCTCATATGAGGATTGTGGTACTTTAAATGAAACGAAAACCGATTGTACCTTCTTGATCAGTTCATCGAGCTCGTTGAACTGCACTCTGAGCGGTTTGGCCGTAAAGCACATATCCTGTTGTTCCTTCGGTTCATTGCTTCCACCATCAGTGTTGTATCCCCTCATCTGAGATACATCGGACACCATGAAGCACCTTCCTCCACTGCTCTCCTCCTTTGCCACACAAGCCTTTCCATGAGAAGGCTTCCTCACGTCATCGTCTTCTGAGTCGGTTGACCAAACTTCCACGCTACCGAACTCGTCATCAGCAACCGAACCCTGCACAATTAGAGCATTCATGGAAGGGTTAGCGGTAGATTTCTTCTTTCTCATCTCATCAAGCCTTTTCTGCAAGAAGGCTTCCTCATCCTTTTCCTCATCTTTTTCAGCCATCTTTTTGAGGACACAATCCTTAGCATAGTGATTTTTCCCACCACAGTAGTAACAGCTTACTCCAGAATCACCATCTGCCTTCGGTTCCTTCTTAGGCTCTTCAACCTTCGGTTCATTGTTAACCTTTTCTGAACTATAACTCCCCTGCCAGTTTTGGTTTTTGTTGCTGGGGAATCTCTTCTTAATGAACCTCTTGGGGTTAGAAACCATCATAGCATAATCCTCAGACGTGAGGTCATACTCCTCCAAGTTGAGGTCTTCATCCTCCATCACAGCTTTACTTTTTGACAGGAGGGCCAGTGAACCTAGGCTTGAAACAACATTCTTTTCCTGCAGCACAATCTTCTCCTGAGACTTGAGAATACCCACCAGTTTCGCCAAAGAGTATGATTTAAACTGCTCATGGGCTTTAACTGTTGACACCACTGCTCTCCATTCTGACCTTAGACCATTTAAGAACGTAACCTTCTGCTCGATAAGCTTCCTTTCGATGCCATGTTTGATCATTCTGCTGAGACGATGATTGAAGCGATAGAACGTCTGGGTCACAGTTTCTTCGGCTCCTTGCCTGAATTCTCCAAACTCAGATAAGAGCAAGGTTTGGATAGAATGTTCAAGATCCTCGTCTGTAGAGTACAGTTCGCGAAGTCTATCCCAAACTTCCTTTGCCGTCGTGCATGAGCTGACCAAACTGAAGGTGTCGGACTGAAGGGCGAATCTTATCAATCTTAACGCCTTGATATTACACTGGAATTTATCCTTCTCATCTTGCGTAATATCTTTGACATCCTTCAGCAGATCATTATACTCCTTTTGAGTTTTAATAATCCTTGACGTTGCAAAATGAGAAAAAGTTCCATTAATGATTGCTTCCCATATGAGGTATCCATTATCCTCAGATCCTATAACGTAGTCTTCGAAGTGATGCGCCCAGACTTCATAATCATGGGTATATAGGATTGGAATCTTCGTGGTTGAACCGATGTTGTTGGAAATATTGATGGGATTTGATTGCGACTCGTCCATTATGATCGAAAAACCTGTTTAGAGATCAGACTTGTAATAAACCAGATTAGGGCAAAACAATAAATATCAAGATACGTCAATAATGAGATGACGGCTCAATAAATATCAGTAATTGCGGAAGAACACTAATTTAAACCTTTTCACAGAAAAGATGTGTATCGATTACACAGCCTCCTGCTCTGATACCAATTGATGAGATTAAAACTTAATCTTGAAGATCGATTAGATCTTAAACAGGTAAATAAATATTGAACAGCAAGAACACGAAAATAAAGAACAAGTCAAGAATGAATCAAACGTGTCGAATGATTATAAAATAACCCTCAGAAGAGCTCGATCAAGAACATCAACTGTAGAGGGTTGGAAGGTTTACAAGGAACGATAAAGAAATCTGCAAAGCTATCGTTATTCTCTAAAACGTTAACCTAATATGCATGCAAGCATATCCTTTTATAGTAAACCTAACAAGCTCACAGTTGGACAGGCCCAAAACCGGAGCACAAAACATATGGACTAACAGCCGAGCCCAATGACGCAATCCTTGAACGAATCTTCAACCCAACAATTGTCTTGGGTTACCAGGACAAACACACATCGCCGAAGCGAAAGATAGACCCTATGGACATCCGAAGAGTGTCCCCTCATCCTCTGTAGCGGCAGCAGGGTGGAGGGAGGGTTAGTCCTCATATCGATCTCTTAATACAGATCGTCAACCTAATGATCCTCCGAAGATTCACATCTCATCCACTGTTGCAACAGTGGATAGAGGGATGGTTAGTCTCGTCACTGACTACTAAGTAAGTAACAACCTTAAACATCCGTAGACATTCATCGACCACTGGTGCTAATCAGTGGGGTTCGGAATGGTAAGTCCCGCGGAATCATCCCATTGAACTGGGACAGGAAAGATAATTTACACAGTAAATACTAATAAATCATCCTCGTAATTCTAAGTACAAGTATCCAGGTAAGTAAATACAGGATAATGCACCTAAGTAACAGTGTTCCTATATGGTATTCATGTAATGTGTTCATGTAAGCGTAATCATGTATCAAGTAGGTATATGTAAACGTACTCAGGTATCATGTAATCAACTGTAATTGTACTCATGTATCAGGTAATGTACTGGTATGGACTCATGAATGAACTGACTCTTGTGTGATTCCTTGAAATAGGAATAATGTTTTGTTTCTTCTTACTATCCCTATGATAATTAACTGGAAAGTATGTGGTTGTTCAAGTAGATTTATGCACCCTCGATACACCAGGGTGTGGGAAACTGAACGAAGGATGAAAACTATAATCTCTAACATATAAATGAACATATGCGCATAAGTATAGTTTGATTCAAGAAGGTAAAATAATGGTTTTGCAAGATATCTAGGAGTTTTGAAATTAAAATAAAGAGTGACTTGATGTCATTAAACATTTCAAAACTAATACTTTTGTTATCAAAGTATTTTAATATAGAAAACCATTTCATGTGACACCTTTTGAAATATGTGAAATCTACTAAGTGAAAACACAGTTATAAAATACATAAGATTGATTTAATAACATAATGTTTTCTACTTGTATTCCCCTCCCCCATTAAAGCATTTAAAATCATTTAAATCATTAATTAAGGGGTATGAACTCACCTGTAGTTGGTGATTGGGATGAACTGAGCGGTATATGATTGCTAGGTGTCAAGCGAGGACTTGTACCCACACTACGATCCTAATGAACATATAATCACACATATATGCATTCAATTAGTCTTAAATCACTAATTGATAAAGTTAAGACATCCTAGACATAATAAACACTTTATATAAGTGTTTTAAGCCCTAAGGATTGCATCTAAGCTATTGTGGGACAAGGTATTTGTGTTTAGGGTTCCAAAGGGCCCCATGTATGAGTTTACTCCTCATATACTAACACACATGGAGTTTACGGTTGTAAACTCTTGAGTTTACGGCCGTAAACTCCCAACCATGGGGTATTTGTGTGTTTTGAAGTCCCAAATGCTTTCTAGAATTATTCTAACTTGGTGGTTCCATCCTTGAAGGGGTTTAAGGTCTAGAAACACTCCATTTAGGAGTTTACGGCCCTAATGCCATTCCCCTTGGAGTTTACGGCCGTAAACTCCCTTGGGGTGTTGTTTTTGTTGTTTTCAAGCCTCATGCATTTGAAGGATAGGTTCTAGTCAATTGTTTAAAGCTAATGAGGACCATTGACACACTTTGGTGCCCCTTTAATGAGTTTACGGCCCATGAACCATGTCATGGCCGTAAAATCACTTTGAAATGTGGTTTTGATGTGCTTTGGTCCTTAGATTAAGTGGGGAACATTTCCATATAAAGGTCTAGGGCTTTAGGTGTCTTAAAAACACCCTTTGGTCCATTTCTATGGAGTTTACGGCCTAAGATACACTTGGGCCATAAAATCTCATTTGTTGGTGTTCTTTGATGTGTTTAAGGCCTTAGATTAAATGGGAACTAGCCTTGATAAAAGCCTTAAAGGTTTAGTGGCCTTAAAACACCATTTTGAGGTTGAAAAGGGAGTTTACGGCCTATGAAACTCTTGGGCCGTGAACTCCCAAACTTGGGTGATTTATGGATGTTTTCTTGTCCTAAATACATATACAAATGAGTCTAGGGCAGTGGTATAACACAAGGGTCGGTTTTGGCTTCGTTTCGGGAGTTTACCGCCCAAGAACACCTTGGGGAGTAAACTCCTAGATCTAATGATTTAGCCATCTAAATCATGTTATAAGCACATAATAAGCATTCTAACACTACTAGAAAGAGTTACTCACGTTTTGGTATAAAAACCCGAAGATCCGTGAGAGAGAAAATGGCTTTTCTCTAGTTGGAAATGTGAATAATGAATGAATTTGGTTCAGAAATCTATTTATAGTCCTGAAATATTTTTGGCAGAAAATATTTTTATTTCTGAAATGATCTCTAATATAATAGAGTGTTGGAATAACAGTGTTGCACAAAACCCTAGTGCACCCACTCTCCTGATATTTCCTGAAGTGTAAACCCTGAATTACTCAAACTTACACGAAAAAGTCTGAAAATTAACTGTGACTGCTATAACTTCTATTGAAGTGATATAGTTTGTATAGAATGGAAATTTCGGGTTGTCACATCATCCCCCCGTTAGAAGGAATTTCGTCCCGAAATTAGAATTTAAGCAAATAAGAAGTTACAAATAACTAAGCAAAAAGGTGAGGGTATTTCAGTTTCATCTGATCCTCACGTTCCCAAGTGAATTCCGGTCCACGCTTTGCGTTCCAGCGTACCTTCACTATCGGGATACGGCTCTGCTTTGTTTGCTTGACCTCTCGGTCCATGATCTCTACTGGTTCCTCCACGAAGTTGAGGCTCTCGTTGATCTCGATCTCGTCGAGTGGAATAACAAGAGTCTCGTCGGATAGACACTTTTTCAAGTTTGACACGTGGAAGGTAGGATGTACGTTACTGAGTTCTTTCGGTAGATTGAGCTTGTAAGCCATAGGGTCGATTCTCGCGAGAATCTTGAAAGGCCCTATGTATCTTGGATTGAGCTTCCCACGCTTTCCAAAGCGTATCAAGCCCTTCCAGGGTGAGACCTTCAGTAGGACTCGGTCGCCCACCTGGAACTCCAATGGTTTCCTACGCTTGTCGGCGTAGCTTTTCTGTCCGTCTCTAAAGGCTTTTAATCGTTCACGAATTTGAACGATCTTCTCTGTCGTTTCCCGAATGATCTCCGGACCCATGAGAGTGCTTTCGGGAACTCGTCCCTTAGCTAACTGGGTATCACCCACTTCAGCCCAGTACAGAGGGGATCTGCACTTTCGGCCATAGAGGGCCTCGAATGGAGCTGCCTTTATGCTCGTATGATAACTGTTGTTGTAGGAAAATTCAACAAGGGGTAAATGGATATCCCAAGCTTTTCCAAAGTCAATCACACAGGCACGCAACATATCTTCTAAGGTTTGGATAGTTCTCTCACTTTGCCCGTCGGTCTGTGGATGGTAGGCTATACTCATATCCAGCCTAGTTCCTAGGGAACTTTGTAACGACTGCTAGAACCTCGAAGTGAATCTACTATCTCGGTCTGAGATGATAGATAAAGGAACACCGTGCAGCCTTACAATCTCCCTAATGTAAGTTCTGGTAAGTTTCTCCATCTTGTCTGTTTCTTTGATCGGTAGGAAGTGTGCAGACTTGGTCAGTCTACCGACGATGACCCATATGGAATCAAGTCCACCCATCATCTTGGGCAACTTGGTTATGAAGTCCATAGTGATCCGCTCCCACTTCCATTCTGGTATCTCTGGTTGTTGTAGGAGACCGTAGGGTTTCTGGTATTCGACCTTGACCTTTGCGCAAGTGAGGCATTTACTCATGAAGGTAGCAATATCTGCTTTCATGTTAGGCCACCAGTATAGCTTTTTAAGATCCAGATACATCTTATCTGAACCCGGGTGGACGGAATAACGAGTGTTGTGAGCTTCGGTCATGACCAAGTCTCTGAAGCCACCGTGTTTCGGTTTCCAGATCCGATCCATGAGGTATAAGGCTCCGCACCCTTGACTTCCAAGTTCTTATCCATCCCTCTAAGGGATTCGCCCGCCACGTTTTCAGGTTTCAAAGCGTCGAGCTGAGCCTCTTTTATTTGCGTGGACAAGTGTGAATGGATAGTTAGAGTCAAAGATTTAACTCTACGACCAGTATATTCTTTCCGACTTAGGGCGTCGACTACTACATTGGCTTTACCCGGATGATAACGAAATTTGCACTCCTAATCACTAAGTAGCTCGACCCACCGTCGTTGTCTCATGTTGAGCTCTTTCTGGTCGAAAATGTGTTGTAGACTTTTATGGTCTGTAAAGATCGTGCTTTTTGTACCGTATAGGTAATGTCTCCAGATCTTCAGAGCAAACACAATTGCTCCTAGTTCAAGATCGTGGGTTGTGTAGTTAACCTCATGTGTCTTCAGCTGTCTCGAGGCATAGGCGATGACTTTACCTCGCTGCATCAGAACACATCCAAGTCCTTGATTGGATGCATCGCAATAGACAATGAAGTCTTCTATCCCTTCGGGAAGGGATAGTATCGGGGCGGTGCACAAGGCTCGTTTGAGCGTCTGGAACGCTCTTTCTTGTTTCTCTTCCCAGTCAAAGGCCACGCCTTTCTGGGTCAGGGTTGTAAGAGGTTTCGCTATGCTGGAGAAGTTCTGAATGAACCTGCGATAGTAGCCAGCTTGACCTAGAAATTGACGAATTTCAGTAGGTGTCTTTGGTGCTGACCAGTTCTCGATGGCCTTAATTTTGGAGGGGTCCACGTGTATACCTTCTTCGCTAACAACATGGACCAAGAATTCGACTCGCCGAATCCAAAATTCGCACTTCGAGAACTTCGCGTAGAGCTTCTCCGATCGCAATGTTTCTAAGATTTTACGGAGATGTTGACTATGCTCCTCCTTACTTCGAGAGTAGATGAGTATGTCATCAATGAAGACGATGACGAACTGATCCAAGTAAGGACGACACACACTATTCATCAGATCCATGAATACTGCGGGTGCGTTAGTTAATCCGAATGGCATCACTACAAACTCGTAGTGCCCATAACGAGTTCGGAAGGCTGTCTTGGGAACATCCTCCTCTAACACTCGTAGTTGGTGATATCCGGATCGCAGATCTATCTTCGATAAGTAGTTGGCTCCTTGAAGTTGATCAAACAAATCGTCAATGCGGGGCAAGGGATAAGGATTTTTAATGGTAAGTTTGTTGAGTTCTCTATAGTCGATGCACATGCGAAACGATCCATCTTTCTTCTTGACGAACAAGACCGGTGCTCCCCATGGTGAGAAGCTTGGTTGAATGAATCCCTTCTTTAGAAGTTCGTTAAGTTGACTGGAAAGTTCCTGCATTTCAGCCGGTGCCAGAGGATAAGGAGATTTGGCTACGGGGGTAGCCCCTGGCACTAAGTCGATTCTGAACTTGACTTGGCGTTGTGGTGGTAAACCGGGAAATTCTTCTAGGAATATGTCGGGAAAGTCGCGTACTTCTAGGATTTTCTAGATGTCCTTCAGTTCTTGACTGGTATCGACGACGTGTGCGAGGAATGCATGGTACTCCTTCCGCAAGCACTTCTGGGTTCGAATGCACGAAATGATGCGAAGGCTCGTACTCGGTTTGTCGTCGTAGATAACTAAGGTTTCGTTGTTTGGAAGGTTAAGACGAACTGCTTTTTCAAAGCACATGATGTCGGCGCGATGAAGACTCAACCAATCCATGCCGATGATAACGTCGAAACATTTAATTGGGACTGGCATGAGATCTATCTTGAAAGTATGGCTATCTAAAGTTAAGGTACAACCTACATATATGCAGTTTGTACTCTCTGTTTTCCCGTTAGCCATTTCTACTGTGAATGAATTATCTAATGCACATGGTTTTTGTTTAAGAAGGTGTGCAAATTTGTGACTTACAAAACTTTTCTCGGCTCCACTATCGAAAAGTATGCAAGCATATGAGTTATCGAGGAGAAACGTACCGGTAACTATCGTAGGATCAGCTACCGCTTCCTCGTGGCCTAGGGCCATAACTCTTCCTACTCCGCCAGCCATTCCTGCTTTAGGGCAGTTCCTCTTGTAGTGGCCCACTTCGCCACAACCGTAGCAAGCTTGGCCCATACCAGCGTTAGGAACCTGGGCGGCCTGAGCTGTTGGAGTCTTGCAGAAACGGACTGTGTGTCCCTTCCTGTTGCAGTTAGAGCACTGCATCTCCTTGCAAGGTCCGTGGTGGTGGAAGTTGCACTTGGTGCACTTCGGGAGAGTTCCAGCATATGTTCTTGCTGGTAAGAGGTTCGCAGGGACAATAGGAGTAACTGTGGCAGCATTGATCGCCACAAGTTGTTGTACAGAATGGAAATTTCGGGTTGTCACAAAATGCATATATGAACAGTAACATTCCTGAACAAGTCACTTGCCTTTTTTCGAAGGTCTCAAAACAGAACGCAATGTTGTGGCACCGAAGACTCGGTCATGCGAATGCTAAGAACCTAAATCGTCTTGCAAAGAATAAGATGGTATGAGGCTTACGTGTCAGAGACTTTATAAGTTTTGAGAAGTGTGTGTCATGTGCCTAGGGAAAACATGATAGAAAACCACACCTGCCAAAACAGGTTAACTTAATCAGTTAGGTGCTCCAGTTATTACATATGGACTTATTTGGTCTGGTCAACATCCTAAGCATCAATAGAAGTTCATATTGTCTGGTTGTGATCAATGATTTCTCTCGCTTTATGTGGGTCTTCTTCCTATCCAACAAAGATGGGTTGCTGATATGATAAAGAAGTTCATCGTGATGATTGAGAACCAAACCAACAACCGGGTGAAGGCGCTTCGTACTGATAATGGAACAGAATTCAAGAATGCCGTTCTTGATCATTTTTGTGTAGAAAAGGGAATTGTGCATCAATACAGCTCTGATCATACGCCTCAACAAAATGGTGTTGCTGAGAGGAGAAATAGAATGTTAAAAGACGCTGCAAGGACGATGCTATGTGACTCTAAGTTACCTGTTTTCTTTTGGGCTGAGGCGATTAATACTGCTTGCTACGTTCAGAATCGTGTCTTAATCAACAAATCTCAGATGAAGACACCGTATGAGATTCTATATAGTCATAAGCCTTTAGTAAGTCATTTCCGTGTATTTGGCTGCCCTTGCACCCTTCTTCACCTGGAGTCCAACCCAAAGTTCAATTCCAAAGACGATGATTGATATTTCATAGGATATGCTGCACGTACCGCACATAGGGTTTACAATAAGAAGACGAAACAGATTGTAGAATCCTTCGACATGCGTTGGCTGGAGGAGAATGAAATGGATGCTCGAGTGGGACCTGATTGGTTATTTGATTACAAATCGCTCTTCAAGTCCATTAATGTGTCTTCAGATGGTTCATCTGGGTCTTCCTCTGGTTCAAAGATTGTTTCTGAAGATGAAGACGAAGAAGTTGTTTACAGACCTCCAACGGTATCCTCATCTCCATCTGAGGGGGAGTCATCTGATTCACCTGAGGGGGAGTCATCTGTTTCACTTAGTAGTCCAGAGTCTCTAGTTCAAAATGATACTCCAAATGCTGATGCTACACCTCTTACCCCTGTTGAAAGAGAGTTCATGTCTAGAGATGCTTTCGCTGTCCCTCCAACTTTTATGGAACTACTCTTTCCTGAAGAAATTGCTAATGAGTTTGTAGTAGATTCGTCTGATGTGGAATATTCAGCAAAGGATGGAGGTTTCAACATTCATAGTCTTCCCGTTTCACTCAATGATATCATCCAAGAGATACCGTCAAGACTTCAATGCGATCATCCGATCAAAAACATCATTGGTCAGATGGGTGATGGAGTTAGAACCAGAAGTCAGAGTGGAGATGTCAATACATGTCTCTATTCTTGCTTTATCTCTCAAATAGAGCCCAAGAATGTTGAAATGGCTCTGAATGAGCCTAGTTAGGTAGATGCTATGCATGAAGAGCTAAATCAATTCGAAAAGCTCGGGGTTTGGAAATTGGTTGAGTTACCAAAGAGCAAAGAGTCTCTTGACACACGCTGGGTCTATCAAAACAAGCAGGATGATTTTGGTATCATAGTCCACAATAAAGCAAGATTGGTGGTTCGCGGGTTTCGACAAGCCGAGGGTCTTAATAATACTGATGTTTATGCTACAGTGGCTCGTTTGGAGGCTATTCGTATCTTCCTTGCATATGCTTCCTACATGAACTTCATGGTTTACCAAATGGATGTCAAGACAACCTTCTTGTATGGAAAGTTGAAGGAAGAAATCTACATTGATTAGCCCCTTGGGTTCGTTAACTCGAAGTTTCCTAATCACGTCTACAAGTTGGACAAGGCATTGTATGGGTTACATCAAACTCCTCGAGCGTGGTATGCGACTCTTACAAAGCACTTGCACGAGCATGGATACTCTCGTGGCACTATCGATCAAACTCTATTCATCAAGTATGTTGGTAATGATCAGATTCTAGTTCAGATATACGTTGACGACATTATCTTCGGGTTTACTAGTCCACAGCTATGCAAAGATTTTGAAGGCGTTATGAGAAAGAGGTTTGAGATGAGTTCATTGGGTGAAATGACCATGTTTCTGGGGCTTCAGGCCAAACAAAATTCAACCGAAATCCTACTCCATTAAGCTAAGTATGTGGAGGATATTCTTGAGAAGTTTGGGTTTCAAGACGCAAAACCTGCATTGACGCCGATGGCCGAAAGACCCCTGTTGACTGCAGATCCTGATGGCGAATCTGTAGATCAGACACACTACAGATCGATGATCGGATCGTTAATGTATCTTACTGCATGCTGTCCAGACATCATGTTTACAGTTTGTCAATGTGCACGTTATCAGGCTAATCCTAAATCTTGACATCTTATTGCTGTCAAAAGAATTTTCCAGTATATTAAAGGCAACACAAAATTGGGTCTTTGGTATCCGAAAAATTTCGAATTTGATTTATATGCTTTTGCTGACAGTAATTATGGAGGTTGTGAGCTTGATAGGAAATCTACATCAGGAGGGTGTCAATTCCTTGGAGATAGGGTGGTCTCATGGCAGTGCAAGAAATAACATATTGTCTCAACCTCAATAGTAGAAGTGGAATATGTTGTTGCATCTACTTATTGCTCTCAAGTTATTTGGATCCAACATCAGTTGTTGGATTACGGTTTGAATTATCTAGAAACTCCCATTTACTGTGATAATGAGGCTGCGATTCAAATTGCTAAAAATCATGTCCAGCATTCCAAAACCAAGCACATTGATATCAAAATTCACTTAATCAGAGATTGTTATGAACGTTCACTCATCCGGCTGGAACAAGTTCCCACTACTAATAATGTGGTGGATCTGTTCACCAAGCCTTTTAACAAAGCTCGATTCGATGTGCTTGTGAGATTTTTGAAAATGATTCATTTTGAGGACTAATCTTTTATTTTTATTTTTTTATTTTATATTTTATTTTATATTTTATATTTTATATTTTTTATTTTAGGTTGAATTAGTTTAAATTTACGCATTTTAGTGATTTCATTCTCACCCATGCACAAATTTAGGGGGAGAAATAAACAAAAAGCCAACAAAAAAAATTAAAAAAATTTCAAAAATCCAAAAACATAAAAAAAATCAAAAAATCAAAAACATGTTGCTAATAGTTTTACTTGTAGATGATGTGTTGGGAAGCGATATTATCAAGTGATAACAGACAATTTGAATCTGTGTAACGTACCAAAATTAATTTGTTTATGCTTTGTGTTTGATGCGCTGGTAGGAACGAAAGATTCTAAATGGACTTGACTAGGAAGAATTGAACTTAAGGAATTCAAGGACTTGACGAATCTTGAACTAGTTAGATCCGTTTAGCCTGACAATACGACGCTCGGATAGGTTGAGCAGGGAGATATACATGGGAATCTACTGGTCACATTAAAAGAACCTGCATCTAAAACTGTGGATTAACTTTTCCTCGATGTGCGGATTCTGTTCTTAATTCCGGTATTGATGGGGTGACTAGGGAATTCCGATAAATTAGGTATGTAGAAGGTTATTTTCTTTCTTTCTGTCTGTTAGTCATATGTTGCCTCCTCTACGTGATCGAGAGATCCGACCTGGACTGTAACATATGCAACTCTATCTCTCTGCATCTTCTCTCTATGCAATTCTTTCTATCTGTTAGCCATATACTGTCTCCTTTGCGTGACTTACAATCCGACCTGGTACACAGTATATGCATTATTCTTTTTCTCAATCCCTCTAAAACTTCAGTTAGTCATATTTTTCACCCTCTGCGTGATTGGAGGAGATCCGACCTGGGTGTATAGCTTATGCATTCTAAATCTATCTTCTCTCTCAATAATTGTCTGCTCACCCGATGTAAGGAGCATTATGGAAGTCCTTGATTACTAGAGCATATCAGGAAACGGAAAACGTGTTCTAGTACAATTAAAATTGAACACTTACAGATTATCTGTAGATCTCGCTGATCAATTTAGGTGGACAACAATATCCCTGGTCGTCGTCAGCTAAATGGTCACTAGGAAATTTATCTAAGAATATAAAATCAAAAATGTCTTGTATTTATTAGCTACTCCAAATTTATCACAATTTTTCGTGTTTAAGTGGATCACAATACCGGCGATCGACCAGACATAGAAATGAAGGTAAAGGTACCGACAAGTGGACTAAGGCTGTCTAACAACTTTGATCACGGTGTCACAAAATTATATTCAGTGTTTCTTGAGATAAGTTTAGTCTTCTTGTAATTTAATTTAATTTTTATTTTATTTTACTTCTAATTTTATTTTATTTTTATAATAATTGTCAAAATTTAAATTAAAATTTTTTTTATTTATTTTTTAAAATTTTAGAAATTAATTTAATTTAATTTAATTTAATTTTTTTGGTTTATGTTATTTTTATTTTTTTTAAATCCTCAAAAGGTTTTATTTTTAAATATATGGGATTTGGGCTGTGCATTATACTGTGCGGAAGACAGGTAAAATCGCACAGGTTATAAAAGGTGGGTTTACAGCCGGAAACTCTTCCACTCCTCACTTTTCCTCTTTCCAGCCGCAAACCCTCTCCCATTCTCTCTCATCTCGAAATTTTTTTGTGTTTTTCTGTGAAATTGCTCGGTTCATCTCGAAGGTAGGTCCAAACCGACCATGAATATGTGAATATCTCATCAAATCGACGGTTTTTCGGGCTAAAATCGAACAAAAATGATATGTCGGCGTTTACGGTCGAAGCTTACGGCCGTAAACTCCATTAACGGCCATGAGTTTACGACCGTAAACCCAAAATTGACCGTAAAAATTTTTTTGGTCTAAATTTTTTTTGGGGCCAAATTAAATCGATTAAATAAGAAAAACCATAAAACATTGATTGCTCTAATATATTTGTTTTCTCACTTGGCTTGTTTTAGTGCAGATAAAATGGCTAACTTAAGATTCGCAGACATGCACAACTTGGCTATCGTACTAGCAGATCCTCCTGTTGCACATGGAGAATTCAAGTCGATGATCCACGGGCTGAGAGAATGTTGCTTAGCTTCTTCTATCACTGTGAATCCCATGGTCTATTAGAACATTGTAAGAGAATTCTAGCAGACTGCTAAGATGAAGAGAGACGACGATGGAGCAGTTACTGTTGATGCAGTTGTGAAAGGATGAAAGATTGTAATTAGTGAGAAATTTATCAGAGAAGCGTTGCTGATTAATGATCAACCTGGTTTTCCTACTGAGATTGGGATTGAAGATGGGTTACGAAGGCAACTTTCCTCCCACCGTGAAGAAGCTTTTGCCAACGTATTGGAGATTCTTAGCTCATGTATTTGTCAGCTGCATTTCTAGCAGAAGGTCTGGTGCTGATGAGATCTTGCTGAGAAACACTGGAGCCATTGCTTTACTTGCTACATGGATAGATTTCAACTTCTCAAGGTTTATCTTGGACGAGTTTGTGGTGAACATCAACGCAATAACCCAGGATACTTTCTTGATATATCCCAGGTTCATTCAATTGTTCGTTGACATTCAATTTCTCAAGATGGTCAAGGAGGGAGAAACTGTAGACATGAAGTCTCTAGGTTTTCACACTGTTGGGCTTATAAAGCAAAATCGCAAAGGAAAGGTCGTTTTCCAAGGACTGTATCCGCTTGTGAAGTTTGGAAGATTTGCTGAGCTAAATGAAGCATCCGAGTCTCATGGATCCTTTGATAAAGTATCTTCTGAGCCTACTTCTTCAGAAAGAGTGATTTCAGAAGAGGATGTTATCACTGTGTTAGACCAAGAAGAAAGAAAAGAGACAGTTGCTCCAAATGTTTCTGTGGCATAGGAACATGATCTGACATCAGTTCAAGTTCAAGGTGATTATAATGAAGGGTCTTCCAAGAGTGGGACTGAGACTGATCTATATGAAGACCTTGATCTTTCTGGCTTCAATAAGGATAAAATTCCATTAAACTTTGGAAGTAATGAAGATTTCTTGTCAAATGATAATCTCAACTCGCTACTTGACAATATCAATGATGTTACTCATCCAGCAACGGAAATACGGGACTCCGGTGATGTTCTCGAGTCAACGCCTCTTACTACCGAACAAGTGGTTGAAACGACAACTCATATGGTGACGGTGTCAGGGATTCCTCCCTTGATATTGTTTCACCTACCACAAAACCACTTCAGAGTGATGATACAACAACCCAGATATGACAACCTCCTCCAAAAAGAAGAAGACGTGATCCTAGACAAGGATTTCTAGATTATGATATATTTCAAGGCCTCCCAATTCCACCAACAACCACTCCTGTCATTGTTTCATCATAACCTTTTAGTGAAGGCCCTAGCACCACCTTTGAGGCTGGTGGATCTTCTGCTCAAGCAGGATTTTCTCCTCCCAGGACAGATCATGATGCTGCCTTTGTGAGGCTCGCCATGCATTTAGCTTAGGAACAAAGCTCAATGCCTTCTCCCAGAGCTAAAGGAATTTCTTTTAGAGAAGGTCATTCAGGAGAAGATAATCCAACCATTGATGATCTTTAGAAGAAAATGAATGTGCTTGATCAAAAGAACATTGAGCTCAATATCCAAGTTACTGATCTCTTGAGCGAAAATGTCAAGCTGAAGATTCAAGTTTCTGATCTTGAAAAAGACAAAACTTTGAAGACTAAGCAGATTTCTAACCTCCAAGATCACTTTAATCTGCTCACTTCAAGCTAGTTTGATTTAAAGAAAAAGCTAGAAGAGGATCTTGGTGAGAAGTTCAAGACATCTGCTGATGAGTCAAGGATCAATCTGAATATTCAAGCTCACCCCATTGTGACATCTGCACAAACATCTCGTGTTGTCGATCGATTTGAGGAGGCGCCAGCTCAAGCTCCGAGTGTTGTGGCCTTAAAACGTGCAAAACTGGCCGAATCTGCTGAGAAGGGTCAATATTTGTTTAAAAGGAGCTCGGATCAAAATACTTCTAGGGATCAGCCCAACATCACTTTTACAGATCTTGGAGAGAATCGCTTTAGAAATGTATATGGTGATAGGTCTGGGATCATCTCATGGGGATTTCACGACACTTTAAATATGTGGATCATGAGACGGAAGAGTGGCAACACTGAATTGTATAAAGATGATCACGATTTCAATTCTTGGACCAGAGTTGATCTTTCAGAGTTACCAAAGGCTCCTTTTGCAAATCCATCTTAGAATCCCAAGGCTACACAGTTCAAGCATTTCTTGGAAGATCAAGTACTTAAGGTTTTTCCTTCAATGAAGACTGCAGAGTCGATTATTAAAGTATAACCAAGTGTCATTGATCCCAAAAGAAATCAACCTCTTCGATCTGTGATGTGGCCTGCTACCAATCAGGTAAAGCAGATTCCTATTCTTCAGAATCATCCAGATAGATCTCTGCGGTCCATGCTGTACTGGGTGTTTGATGAAACTACAGCCTCTGCTGTCATAAAGCTTGAAAAAGGATGCATTCGCTTATATGACAAAAGAGACCAGCTTCAGTTTGGGAAATGGGATATACATCAGCTGAACCATCATCAGATCAAAGTTGAAAAAGACATCTTTGAGCCAACTGCCAAAGAATATATGTCTACGGTTATTGATATCATTAACAAACAGATGTGGAACGGAGCAATGGGGAAGTCAGATGTGATGGTGGTCGACAAAGACTGAGCTCAAGCTAGCACCAAACCAAGGGGGAGATTGAAGGGTCCAGTTAGTGGTTTTGTCTAGGCTTTCATTGTAATAGTTCTTTTGAGTCTTTATTGTGTTTTGGTAGGTTGTTAGTGAGTTTATGGCCTTGTAGTGAGTTTACGGCCGTAATCCTCTTTACGGCCGTAAACCCAATTTCCGGCCCAAGTCCACTATAAATAGAGATTGTTTAGGTCATTATTGGTTGTTGATGCCACAAAGTTCACGGCCTAGTATATCGAGTTGTACCAGACGTTTTTTAGTAATAAACGTGTGCAAGCTTGATTTCTCTTCTTCTACTCATATTCTAGTTTCTATTGATTGTTTGATTGTTTGATCATTGGTAAAGATTTGTTTTAGGACCTTACAAAGATACTCAACCGTTAACCCACTGTCTTGCAGAAAACCCATTCAACAATCCTTTCGACGCTAACCAAACACAACCCATACCATACCCTTTTATCACACATAATTCCTTTCACTGCATAGGCTGCTACCAATGCAAAATTAGACGAAAACATAGTCTCACCCAGCCAATGAATGAGATAGGTGGTTGTACTCTTGATCCAACTAACTCGAAGGTTACAAACAGATTAAGAACTGTACCAATGAATTCGGATCAAGTGTTCTCATGATATCTTACTCAGTCAATGTACACCTCCTCATGACCATATTTGATGAGCTACCACAATATATATCCCCAATGGGAAGAATATAACCATCTATAGATCTACTACATTCCTTCTTCCTCACAACCTTACCCAAAAGGTGAAGTGTCAGTAGCTCTAATGAAATGATGATCCTCAACCATTATTAGAAACATCCTTATGAACGACCGAAAGTAGATACCACACGGTGATTAAAACTGAACAGATCCCACCAATACGTAACTAGCTCGAGAAGACTTCTAAGGTGATCTATAAATACTGCCAAAACTTTAGTAGGATCAATCCTACTATAAATCCTACCGACACAACATGCAAAAATTAGATTCTTCATAGATCAATCTCACACCTGGAAAACTGAACAACGCTGCCCCAACACCCGAAATTCCAATAACCAAGGACAACTGCCAAACTTAAGCCTGCTATGAACCAAAATTCCACACCAAATTTGTGTTGGATTAGGTGTCTAAGCCCATAAATATATTTGGTATGTACTTGAATTGATAGTAGCTTAGTCCTTTTGGGTTGCCTTCACACTAGCAACTACATAGGATGTTTAATTGAGAAAGAGGAAGAATTTATTAATTTGATTAATAAATTGAAATAAATGATTTATTAATGTATTATGGAAATAATATATTAATTAGAAAGCATATTATTAATTAATAGTTAATCAGAAATTAATTTGGAATTAATTTTGGGATTAATTGTATTAATTAAAAGTGCAGGGATGTTTGGTAATTTATTGATAGTTAAGGAAAAAGCCCTACAATGCTCCTAAGAGGCTTGGACGAAAGTCTTCTAGAGAGGCTCTAGAATTTTCGGCCAAAGGCCATCTTATGGAAGGTTTAAGGCTTGCTTTGTACTTAAGCAGAGCAATTAGGGTTTCCTTATCCTAACCCTTGCTTTGTAATTAAGCAGAGCAATTAGGGTTCCAGCCGAAATATTGAGCTTCTTCTTCCTTCTCATAACTCATCTTCTTGTTGAGTGTGTTTGTGAGCCATCAGAGTTATTACACTTGTGATACTTGTTCTCAAGCTTCAAGATCTACAAGGTTTTGGATTGCTATTACTACATAACAATCAAAGGTATGTATCTTAATCCTTATCATGTGATTTTCGATTATAATACATAGACAAAGGGTTTGCATGTTGTTGTTCATATTGTATGTTCAATTAGAGACGACATAGATCAAATTAGGGTTGCAAGCACACATAGGATTGTATGTTTATGTAACACCCATAAGTGGTATCAGAGCATAGGTTTAGTCTTCTATTGAATTGATACTTATATGAATTGGAACAAGAAAGGTTTTTTGAATCTGCATTCTGTTCACCTAACACGTGTGCAGATCTTCCTACACGGCATGTTGGTCGGCGGATTTGACTCAACATGACATGGTAATTGTTCACCACGATTTGTTGAGCTCAAAGATCCTTAAAATTTGATTTTTCAAATATCTCATTGAATGATTAGGATAATTACCATAATATTGTTTAATTGTTTAAACCTGAATATTTTAAATTCTAATTTGATGTTCTTATCAATAATTACTTGCCATGCTTATCTTCCAAATTTGTTTTGATGATAAATTGAATGCCAAGAAATTAGGAGATATATCTTTGACTATGTTAATT
Source organism: Lactuca sativa (assembly GCF_002870075.4). Taxonomy (NCBI): domain Eukaryota; kingdom Viridiplantae; phylum Streptophyta; class Magnoliopsida; order Asterales; family Asteraceae; genus Lactuca; species Lactuca sativa. Next base: position 169,196,930 of record NC_056624.2, on the reverse strand, counting down.
ATTTCGTGGTCAATATAATTAATCAATTTTATGTTTAAAATAATTAATTTGAATATTAATTGTACTTAATAATTATTTGTCAAATATTTAGAATTTAATCTTTTAAAATTAAACAGTTTAATTCAATATTGAAAGATTATAAAACCTTAGTATTTTTGAAAAGTTTAAAAATACACCCTTGTATTATATATAACATTAAAAGTCTAATATTACTATATATGTATAAGACAAGTTAGTCGAACCGCTAGTATGTCTCATTCACGAAGCCGGTCTATAAGGGGAGTTTAAGGAAGTGGCCTAAAAAATGACCGTTATTGGGTATCCATTCTTACCCACCGCTCCCTTGAGTGGTGGAGGGTCGTTAGCTGAACGGGTTTGATAGGACACTTAATTCTCATTAATAAGTATAATGAAATTAATAAAGTAACTAAATTTTTTCTATAAATTCCTAATCTTAGTTACTTTAGGAAAATGTGAATTTGATGCTAATCCGTGAAATTGCACATTGCACTTTATAAAAGTCATTGGTGGAGCGTGTGTGGTTAACAGACACACTAATATGGACTTATAAAGGGAGGAAATGGTTTTCTCGAAAATTATCATTGATTAATGGAGCGTGTGTGGTTAACCGACACATTAATTAGGTGATAAATAACATTGAGAGTACCAAGCTAATTTGCATGGTTATTCACACATTGTTGGTGATCCTCGGTATCCCAGTCACAAATAGAAAGGGCATAATCAAAATTAAGCATGCCATTGAATAGTTCAATGAATCTCAAAAGATCTAGGAATTTCATTTAAAACCTAATTCATTTAATTTCGTTTTTCGTGGTGAAAATGGTAAATCATCATTTAGCTACCTTTGAATAATTTATAATTAGATTACGACATCCCTCTTCTGAATTGTGAATTATATAGTTGGATCCTAGCCTTAATATTTTATTTGGATGTTATATTGAGGATGTTCTTATCTAATAAAAAACTTTTCCTTTTTCCTTTTTAGATGTCAACTTCGAACAATGCTTCTGGTTCCTCCTCCAACAATAACAACTTCTCCAACTAGTTCTCGCTCTTGAGCATCTGCTCGAAAGTCACCTTTGATGGCTCTAATTATAATGATTGGATGCGTAACATGAAGATGGCTTTGCGCTTCGAGGACATGGAATATGTACTCGAGAAAGAGTTGAGCGAGATTGATGAAACAACCGCTACTCCTGAAGAAATAGTTGAGTATAGGAGACATTGCAATGATGCTACCAAAGTGGCATGCATCATGGTGGCTACTATGACTCCCAAGCTACAAAGGTTTTGTGAGGACTACTGGCCCTAAAGGACTTAATGGAAAAATCCCATCAAAGAGCTCATCAAGAGAGATACAAGATAGTCAAGTTCCTCATAACCAGCAAGATGAAGGACAAAGAGTCTGTCATGACCCACTTGCAATGTATGCAACGTTATGTGGATTGCTTGCTGAAACTCAATGTGAATTTTGATGAGGAATTGGTTATTGACATAGTCTTGCACTAATTGCCTACCTGTTATGATCATTTTATTATGACTTATCATTTGAACAAAGAGGAGACCACATTGAGTCAGTTTCAAAGCATGCTGAGAAACGCCGAGAGTGGAATGAAGGGAAAAAGTATTGCCTCCACTCCTGCTACTGTTGCTCCCATCTTGGCCATTGGGAAAGGGAAGGGGAAGAAGAGGAAAGCTCCTTCGAAACAAAATTGAAAAGGAAAATCCCAAATAGGGTCCTTAACTAATGGATCCAAAGGAAAATCCAGTTCTGACGCTCCTCCTGCCTCTGACCCTAACTAGGCTACTTGCTTTTACTTCCATGACAAGGGTAATTGGAAACGAAGCTGCCCTAAGTACTTGAAAGACATTAAGTATGGAAAGGTTAAGCCAACCTTGGTAGGTATTTAGACTATCCTATCTAAAACTCATCATATTCAAAACATTGGGTCCTTGATATAGGATGTGGTTTTCACATTTGTTCTGACTTGCAGAGACTAAAAAGAAGTGAAGATGTGGAGCAAGGGAAGATGAACCTGATTATGGGCAATAGGAGATCGTCGCATGTTACCTAAATTGTTGTTTATTCTTTAGTGCTTAGTAGTGGGTTATGTTTAGATTTAAATAATTGTTGATACTCATTAGAGATGACATGAAACATCATTAAATTTCATGGTTTATATAGACAAGGTTTTAGATATTCTTTTGATAATGACAATGGATCTATTTATATTATTATAATGGTGTATTTTATTTTGAAGCATTACCTTATGATGGCGTGTATGAAAATGTGATGGTTGTAGACAATTTAGGTAATAGTGTTTTACAAATTGTTTTGTCTAATGGTTTAGACAAAGTATGCTCGTGGCATTGTCATCTTGGACGTGTCAAAAAGAAACGAATTGCCCAACTCCAAAACGATGGAGTGTTGGAATCATTTGACTTAAGGTCATATGATACATGCGAATCTTGTTTTCTTGGAAAGATGACTAAATCGCCTTTCACTGGTTCTTGTGAAAGAGGTGAAGGATTGTTGGATCTCATACACATGGATGTGTATGGGCCCTTCAGATCCACCACAAGGGATGCAAATCGATTCTACATGACTTTCACTGATGATTCTAGAAGATATGGATATATCTACTTAATCAGGCATAAGTTAGAAACCTTTGAAAAGTTCAAAGAGTTCAAAGTTGAAGTTGAGAATAAATTGGGCAGGAAGATCAAGATGCTCAGATCTGATAGAGGTGGTGAGTATCTTAGTATCGAGTTCCACAACTACCTCAAGGAATGTGGAATTGTTTCACAATTGACACCTCCTAGGACACCACAACTTAATGGTGTGGATGAGAGGCGTAATCGAACCTTTTTGGACATGGTTCGTTCCATGATGAGTTGAGCTTCACTTCTAATGTCATTATGGGGGTATGCCTTAGAGACTGCCACCTAAATTCTTAATTTTTCCCAACAAAGAAGGTTGCCAAAACACCTCACGAGATGTGGACAGGGAAGGTTCCCTTGTTGGCACATATCAAGGTTTGTGGTTGTGAAGCTTTCGTTAGATGATAGATTCACGACAAGATTGAACCTCGAAGTGACATATGTATTTTCACCGGCTACCCACAAAAGTCCTTTGGATACTTGTTCTACAGACATTGTGAGAATGTGGTCTTCGTAGCACGAAGGGGAGTCTTTCTCGAGAGAGAGCTCATATGCAAAAAGGACAGTGGGAATACAATTGATCTTGAAGAAATTTAAGAGTAAAACGACGAAGGAACCTCGAACACTAGTGCTCAACCCGAGGAAGAAAGTCCTGTTGAACCAGTTGACGAGTAATTGCCTCTTAGACATTCTAGTAGAGTTAGTGTTTCGCCTGTGTTCTATGGTTTCCGTATAATCGCAGTAGATGATACGTTTATCAGTTATAGTACACTAGTAAATTTGGATGAACTTGCTAACTACAAGGAAGCAATGGCGGGCCCTGAGTCTGCTATATTGAAAGAGGCAATGGACAGCGAGATCAAGTCCATGTATGAAAACCAAGCTTGGAATTTGGTTGATAACATACCAGATCGTAAGACAGTTGGGTGCAAATGGATCTTCAAGAAGAAGACCGACATGGATGGAAAGGTACACAATTTCAAGTCTCGACTGGTTGTGAAGGGCTTTACTCAAACCCCAGGGGTTGAATATGATGAGACCTTCTCACCAGTGGCTAAGATAAAATCTATTAGGATTATGCTAGCCATAGCTGCATTTCATGATTATGAAATTTGGCAGATGGATGTCAAAACCGCTTTCCTTAATGGAAAGTTGACTGAGGATGTTTACATGAGTTATCTAGAGGGTTTTTTGGATGCTAAGTACCCCAATAAGGTGTGTAAGCTTGAGAAATCAATCTATGGATTGAAACTAGCTTCTCACAGATGGGATCTTTACTATGACGAGAAAGTTAAAGAGTTGGGCTTCTCAAGAAGTGAAGATGAATCTTGCGTATATGTCAAAGCTAGTAGGAGTATAGTCACCTTCCTGGTATTGTATGTTGATGACATACTACTCATGGGAAACGCCATTCCAACTTTGCAAGAGGTTAAGACTTGGCTTGGAAAGTGTTTCTCTATGAAAGATCAGGGAGAGGCTACTTATATTCTGGGAATAAGGATTTTGATAAATAGGAGTAGAAGACTAATTAGACTTAGTCAAAGTACATATTTGGATAAGGTGTTGAAACGTTTTAGCATGGAGAACTCCAAGAAAGGAGAGCTACCTATCAGAAGAAATACCAAGCTGAGTAAGAATCAAAGTCCAAGTACTGATGCAAAGATAGAAGAAATGAGTCGAGTTCCATATGCTTCCGCCATTGGATCGATCATGTACTCGCCCTGACATGGCTTTTACTTTGAGCATAGTTAGTCGATATCAGGGAAATCCAGGTAGAGCTCATTGGATAGTGGTCAAGAACATTCTTAAGTATCTATGAAGAACTAAGAACTGGGTCCTTGTGTTTGGTGGCAGTAATGAGTTAAGAGTTACTGGGTATAGTGACGCCAACTTTTAAGCAGACAGAGACAACTTCCGTTCTTAATCTGGATGGGTGTTTACCCTTAATGGAGGAGTGGTAACTTGGAAAAGTTCCAAACAAGAGATGGTGGCTGATTCTACTAGCGAATCAGAGTATATCGCAACAAGCAAAGCACCGAAGGAGGCTATATGGTTTAAGAACTTCATTGGAGATCTTGGAGTAGTACCAGCCATAAAGAAGCCTATGGATATTTACTGTGACAACGAAGGAGTAGTTTCCTTGACCAAGGAAGCAAGAGATCATGGTAGATCGAGACATATCAAAAGAAAATACCACTTTATTAGACATCGAGTTGAAGAAGGACACCTTGTTGTAAAGAGGGTATCATCAAAAGATAATCCTATTGATCCTTTCACACAGGGTCTAAGTAGGGTTAAGCATATTCAGCATGCAAGGAGCATTGGTCTGAAGGATGATATTAGTTTAGTGATTAGATAGATATTCAGAAACCTATAACAAATAAATGTAATTGACATTCAATGATTAAATAATGGAAATTTGTTTATGAGTATTGTTTATTATCATTTATCAATTGTTTATCACTATGTTTCATCTTTGCAAGTTTTACTTCCCAAATAATTAGATTATTCAAAATATCCACAATCGATCATACTTTGGAAGTAAGTAGTGAATTAAGGCTGTCATGAATTAGGATGTAGATTGTATAAGGGATTAGACATAGCAATGATTTGCTGCAACATTCATGAGTACTTGGAAATAGGGATTTTAAGTACTAGATTAACCCACACTCAGTGAATTACTTCATGGAATTTAACACGGGTAATTCTGAGACGATAATATTGTATAATATTTAAACGGAGATATATGAGTTGTTGTTTACTAGCTGGTTGTGCATTGATAATACGTAAACACGTCAGTAACTTGAAGTTATAAAACATATTGTTGTGCATGATTTATTAAGTAAATAGTACAAGCATATAAGTTGATGTTTATCTGTTCCTTTTTTCGTAAATGGGAAAAACGATATCTTGGGCCCCTTGATGATTTGGTGTTGACTTATGTGCCGAGCCCGGTCAGGACTGAGTTCATGTGTTCGATTATAGTTCTTTGTTACTAAAAATCAGAAATCAGGAAACAAATTATAGGACAATTAGAATGATTCTATTCCATGTCATTTGCCCACGTGATATGTTTCCAAACGGAGGATTATATTATCACTTATCTTAGGACACATATATGACTAGGTCAGAATTCGACAGAAGCTTTGAGAGCTACAATTTGCTAGTCAATTTTTGAAGTCATACATGCAAATATTGTTATTAGACTTATCCAAGTGGGAGACTATTGGATTAGATGTCCAAGCCCATAAATATATTTGGTATGTACATGAATTGATAGTATCATAGTCATTTTGGGTTGCCTTCACACTAGAAACTAGATAGGATGTTTAATTGGGAAAGAGGATTAATTTATTAATTTGATTAATAAATTGAAATAAATGATTTATTAATTTATTATGGAAATAATATATTAATTAGAAATCAGATTATTATTTAATAGTTAATCAAAAATTAATTTGGAACTAATTGTATTAATTAAAAGTGTAGGGATTGTTTGGTAATTCATTAATACTTGAGGAAGAAGCCCTGGAATTCTCCTAAGATGCTTGGACAAAAATCTTCTACAGAGGCTCTAGAAGTTTCGGCTAAAGGTCGTCTTGTGGAAGGTTTAAGGCCTGCTTGGTTCTTAAGCAAAGCAATTAGGGTTTCCTTATCCTAACCCTAATTTTGGCTCAAACTCACCTCACTATATAACGACCCTTTCACTTATGATTTTCGGCCATCTTGAAACCTTAGAGAGTTCCAGCCAAAATCTTGAGCTTCTGCTTCCTTCTCATAACTCATCTTCGTGTTGAGTGTGTTTGTGAGCCATTAGAGGTATTACACTTGTGATACTTGTTCTCAAGCTTCAAGATCTACAAGGTTGTTATTACTACATAGAAATCAAAAGTATGTATCTTAATCCTTATCATGTGATTTTCGATTATAATACATAGACCTAGGGTTTGCATGTTGTTGTTCATATTGTATGTTCAATTAGAGAAGACATATATCATATTAGGGTTACATGCAAATATAGGATTGTATGTTTATGTAAAAACTATCAAATTGAGGGTAAACATACCCATAAACCAAAGAAAAATACAAAACATACGACACTTGATGATAGGTTTACTCATCCATTGAACTTCAACTGACATAACTCAAAACTTTTGAAGAACCTTCTCCTTACAGATGATGAACGAACCAAAGATCGAGGATGCATAGAAAATTAATCCCATGACCCAATATACTACTGAACAAACCCATGTGGAAAAAAATATACCAAACACTGAAACTAATCGACCGATTAGCAATTGCCCATCTTGGACTATAGATATCAAGATTTACAGCAAGTTGACAAATATCTAAACAATCGATACTCAACCTGAGCGACCCAAATGCCTCTTGATCTATTCCTCGATGCTTCTAAAAGGAGCCACTGGAAACAACGATCCCCTTGCCCAAAATCTTCTTGTCACGAAGACGACTCTTAGATTCATATCCACATACATATGGTGGCAACTTGCTCTGCACTCATGTGTTGCCTAAATCATGAAACCAAATTTCGCATACCCGAACCACAATTCCCTATGACCAGTTCTTCTGAAACCAAAACTCGAAGAGGTTACCGATCCTCTAAACAGAACATCTAGCTCTCCTGCACTTGGGTTCAAACTACCACCAAATGACCTTTCAAACAACCAAAAATCCTAATCGGCTCACCCATATACATAACATCCTTGATCCTTGGGATATACCTCAATGAAAGATAATCATCCAGATAGAGACCAAGCAAACTCAAAAGATTCTGAATCTCTGGTGAAGACCTCGGGAACTCCCCAATCATGGCTTCGTCTAACATCAATAATTCCCTGCAAATACACAAGAAAAACACTAGCTTCCTGTCTAGAAACAAATGGATTACTACACTTCTCGTCTAAAACAATCAACTAGCACCTGACCTACCTATATCAATAGAAAGCAGACCCTTGATCTCATCTCAAGAAACCATATGACATGGATCCTCTTGAGCACTCCGACACCACCATATTGTCTCCTAAGACCGAAACCACCTAGCCCCTTGCAGGGCCTCAATTCCAACTCTGAAGATCACATACTCGCACTCTCTTTACTCCAAAGCACAAAAATCTGAAAGAACATAGCCTTTGTTGTAGATAGGACATCCCAATCCATCTTCTAGTCACTTAGACTCTTACTGAAATCTCCAAGCCGATCATAACAATTGCTTCTTTCTCGAGTCCTGCGACTTAGCTGGCATTACCTCAAGCAAGTCCCTAAAGTCCTCAAATTTACTAACTCACCTAGGTCAGCACCATTCAAACCCAAACTAACATGGCTACTAAGGCCCAAACAACCACCAGAACCATGTTCATTCTGAACAACCATCACCAATCATATCAATAGATATGAAAACACTTTCCCAGATCATGGTATAAAACCATGCTATCTTCCCCGACCAGCTCCTTAGAATCCCCAAAAAAAATTTCGATTCGAGTACGAATCTTATGCCTCCAGTAGTACGGGCCCAATACTACATTCCACACCTATCCATACTTTCCTCAAGAATCATCCTGATTCCTCTAAGTCATCTACTCATAATAATATTCCCAAAACCTACTAGATTTCTCACCATGCATACTACAACAATTCCTAGGTTATCCTAGGATCCCTACCTCACCCTACTATCAGGTGCTGAAAAACCCCTATTAATGTGAGCTTACCACTTCATAAATATAATTACATGCATCAAGATTTAAATAATTCTTCGACTAAAATACTTGACCCTATAATGGTTAGAGTTAAATGAGAGTTGTGCAATAAGGTCGAATCCATCATTCTAAAACTATTTAAACTTTTCAGCATGTAACTTAGCGTATTCATTTAATAGTTAACTCACATCAATATGAGTCCCATAAAGCACAAACCATGTAGCATTCGAGCAGTGAAACTAACTATCACTAAGACACCATAAAAAAAATCAGGCAGATCCTTACACGCAAATTCCATACCATTATGCCTAAGCATCAAGGATACACATACATCCCATATCTACTCTTTCAAGAGTGGCTAAATATTCCTCATCTGGCCGACTGTTCACATATACTCATCCATGAAACTTCCACCAACCTTGTAGCACTCACGTATGCTAATCATACATAACACTGGATTCTATAGACAGTCGAATACTTGATTCTACCCTAAGCCCACAACAAAACACGGAACAGGAAATAAGATTAAACCAAACATTCTCAAACTATGAAATTTTTGTTATGTACAGTTGTGAAGCATACACTAAGAAACTACATTAATGATGTCAATTCTATACAAGAAGCAATCCTAGGCTATTAAGCATTATATATCAGGCAATTCAATCATGCAATTCCTGAAGATCCCTAGCCTATCATTACCATGCAGTTCAATCATATCAAAACAAATAACATCGTGGTAACTTGAGGTATGTTTATGTAACACCCCAGATTCAGAAGACCAAGAAAGGAAAGGAAAACCCTAAGTTAAGGAGTCAACCCGTCGAGTCCAAGGAAAAATCCGACGAGTAGGAATGAGCTCCATGTCGCGGATTAAGTGGCCGACTCAGCGAGTCGGGGGACTGACTCGGTGAGTCTGGTCTGGATTGGGAAACCCTAATTTCGGGACTTGGTGCCTTATTTAAGCATCTCATTCTCATTTCCTTAGCCTCCTGGATGCTCTCTCAAGACCAGAACGAAACCCTAGTGCCTTCCATGAGTTTGTGAGCCATTCTGAGCATTTTGAGTGTTGTGAAGCTTGAAGAAGAAGATAAAGCCTTAGAGATATAAGAAGAGATTAGTAGATCCATAAAACTCTTGCATTCTCCTCTATTTTCTAGTAAGAAAGCTTCCACCTTGATCATTGTGCATGTAGATCTCTTCTTTGTCACTTTTTTGGGGGGGGGGGGGGGGGTGGTCCAAGAACCCTAGCATGAGAGGAATGGACGTCCCAAGGGATTGTATTTTCAGATGTAGCACCATTAAGGACTGTTATGGCATAAAGGTGCAAGATTTATGCCATACGAACCCCATGCAAGCATATGAAGTGTTATTTTGGCCTTTTTAGCTCCAAATGCCATGAATGGAGGAAAGAGGAAGTAGCTTTGCATGGTTATGAGGTGGTTGGGTCCAGATCTATGTTTTGGATGCTTTGAGATCCTCAGAAATCATCTGAATAGATTGGGACGTATAGGGACTTGGTGAGTCAGACCATTTTCGTGCCCCAAAACCCTTCTCTTAAAGGGTATGAGGTTAGTTGGTCAGAGACTCTGCCAGTATGGGTCCATAGTGGACACGGAGATCATCGTACTCGACGAGTTCAAGAAGGAACTTGGCGAGTCTAAGGCAATCTCCTTAATTTATGAAGGTGGACTCGGCGAGTTCAAAGAGGAACTCGGCGAGTCAAATGAAGGAGGGTCCCAATGTGTTGAAGGAGCACTCGACGAGTTCACGGAGAACTCCATAAGTAGGGTCAAAGTCTAGAGTTTTGTGTGGATTGTGGGACTCAACGAGTTGGAGGGTCAACTCGGTGAGTTGGGTCAACTCGGAGCGTTGAATTTGACCGTTGACTTTGACCAAAGTCTGATCTTGTTTGACTTTTGAGGTTATTGTGGTCTAAGTGTTATTTTGGGTATTGATAGTTCGGGGAGCCGAAGGATCAGCAGTTCAGGAGTTGCCATATAGCAGTCAGAAGTGTTCAGCTAGTCTTCAGCAGTGCAATGTGAGTCTCCTCACTGTGTGCATGGGTCTACGGCCACAATGCCGACCCATTATGTTTATGTTTATGTTTACGTTTAAGTATATAAGGAAGACGTAGGGTTTAGCCCTAGACACTTATTTTTATATGTTCCGAGTCACGACCTGATGTCAGACGAAGCCTGAGGAATATAGGATGCTAGAGCTCTTTGTGATTCTTGCATGTATCGGTACGATAGGTTCCGAACCGAGGGTCCAATGTCGAGGTAAGCCCGAGGTATGTTAGATAATAGTATGTCTCCGGACCGGGGGTCTGATGCCGGGGAAATCCCGAGGAAGATTCTTATGTTGCATGCTAGATTATACTTGTGTCTCTATGATACTTGTATGTGCCTGGTAAGGAGGTAAGTGTGGGCGAGGTCCCGTATCTCATCATTAGTTGAGTATGGATGGGGTTCCATAATTCGTTATTAGCATAGTAAGGGTGAAACCCGTGATAGGAAGGATGTGAGTGGGCGGGAGCCCGTATCTCACTACTAGTAGGAGTATGGACATGATTCCACTACTTCAGTAGGAGACCAGGGATGGGGACCAAGTTAGGCAAGGCCTTAGATCAGGGTACAGTTAGAGTATGTTTATGCATGTTCTAGTATGTTATTCGATTGTATGTATGCATGTAGCGGGCGAGGCCCGGAGACAAGAGGGGCCTAAGGGAGACATATATGTATACCGAGTGGGGCTCCATGCCAGGTGGGACCTAATGCCAGGTGGGGCCTGATGCCGGTCGGGGCCCGATGTCGGGCGAGGCCCGATGCAGCGGGCGGGGGCGCAGTATGTGGTTATGTGTTCTTGGTTATGCATATATGGTATGTGGTAGGTTGGGGAACTCACAAAGCTTCGTGCTTACGGTTTTTAGTTTTGGTTTCGGGTACTTCTGGTAGCAAAGGGAAGAGCTCGGGATGATCGCATGGCACACACCAAGAAGTTTTTCCTGGGATGTTTATTCTGATAAAATGAACAAGTGTTTTGAAAAGATACACTGATTTGTTATATAACCCTTTTAGTATTATTGAAATGATTTAATATTTATGGTTAGTAATGTTTTAAAAGCAAATTTTTGGTCATGATTTATGGGATGTTACAAGTTGGTATCAGAGCCTTGGTTTGAGGGATTTGGGTACACTCTCGGGTGTGTCTGAACTCAAACTGAGGACTTGGTATGAAAATTTTCAAAAGATAATCATTTTTATAAAAGAGTTTAGAAAAAGAAAAGAATTTCGAAAAAGGAATAAGGACTTTAATAAGAGAAAAGGGTGTGGTGCATGCAATCAGTCGAACTCAAGTAAGTTCTCCCAAATCACCCATACAAGTTTATGTTATGATACGATTATGTGATCAGTATGCTAGATTTAGGGCTAAGGATCTAGGAGGATGCCTTATATGCCTGTTATATTTGTTGTTGAACTGCATGCTAGTATTGGTTAGACAGCGGTAGGATAGCCTACTTAGGTTATACCTGATTATATGAGCTTAGCATCGCATGCTAGTACAAATTCTTGTTGTGTGGATAGAATTGCTTGATTATGATCTGGTTAGATTTCCCTTTTTTGTCTGAGTGCTACTTGCTTTGTGCTTTGTGGGACTCTGAGTGATGGGAGTTAGCCATTAGGTGAATGCGTCAAGTCACATGTGACCAGGGTTGAATAATCTCAGAGTGCTGGATTTGGCCTTATTGTGTAGCTCTTGTCTGATTCTAACCGTTGTAGGGACGAGTCCTTTAATCAAAGGATTATCTGAGCCTCGTCACATGTGATGGTATTTAGGTAGTGGCTAACTGGCATTGTGACGATGCCTTCAGTAGCTGAGGACTAGGTTCGGGTTGGAGGTTACCCTAGGGCAAGCCTAGGATGAGAGTAGTGCTGGGAGCAGTGTTAGTAGCAGTGAAAGGGACTTGGTGTAGTCGAAGAAATTCTTGAGGAAAGTATGGATAGATGTGGAAGGTAGTAGGGGCCCGTACTACGGAAAGCAGAGGATCTGTACTCGATTCAAGAAGGGCCGAGATAAAACCAAGAAACTTTTAGTGTGTGTGTGTGAGAGATCCCTTAGCAGTGATGCGTATTCTGATGGCTGTTATGACATGTTTTCAGCATGGTGATGTTGCGTGAGCGATCAGTGGATGGGTCAGGTGCCGGAGAGGGATCAGGCTCAGGTTCAGGAACCGAGCAGCTCGAGGAGCGGATGAGGGAGTTTGTATCAGCTGAGATTACACACAGTATTCTAGACCAGACTCATGTGATCTTTGGCATGGTCAAGGAGGGCATACTGGAAATTTTGGATGAGAGGCTTCGAGCCTTCCGCACTGCGATGATGGCCATGATGGGAGCGCATACATTGCCATGGAGCTAGGGACACCATTGCTAGCGGCAGATGGTTGGATGATGTCGCCAACACTTTTCGTTCTTGCCGGTGTCCCGAGGGGGACAAGGTTCGACTCACCTCATGTCTTCTGAAGCGCAGAGTGCGAGATTGGTGGGAGGAGGTTGGTCATGATATCGGGGATGATGGCGCGTTGGACGCGATGACATGGAGCGATTTCTCGGCCAGGTTCAAGGTCGAGTTTGCACCGGTAAAATAGGTGCAACTGTTAGCCCGAGAGTTTCAGGATCTGCGGCAGACTACAGAGACCATGGCGGAGACCACCGCCAAGTTCAGGGAGAGATCTCTTCTGGTTCCGTAGTATGTGGCGGACGAGGAGATGAAGAAGGCTCGGTACCATGAGATGTTAAGGAGCGATATCAGTCAGTTTGTGACTCGGTCCAGCTGCAAGACACTGGAATACATGATCGCTCAGGCCAGAGAAAGAGAGATTGATCTTGAGACAGAAAAGAAGAGAAAGATGGTAGAGGTTCAGATATCTATGGGATCGGGCAAGAGGCCTAAGACATTGGATTCTAGATTGAGAGGTCGTCAGGACTGGGGCCGCTGTGGCAAGTGCGGCAGGACGCACGATGGTACGTGTAGGAGTGGCAGCGGTGGTGATTCTGGTTGCTTCAAATGCGGCCGGATTGGTCATTTTAGCAGGGATTGTACTGCTACCACCTCCCACGGATCAGACTTGATATGTTTCCACTGCAGTCAAAGGGGCCACAAGAAGGCCCAGTGCCCGAGTTTGCTTTTAACAAGACAGGTGATGGCACCTGCCCTTGCGACTTTGAGGATAACCGACGGCCATCAGGGCCGGGCAGAGGCGCCTACAGCGAGGATTAGGGCGTATCAGTTGGTTTCAGAGGAGGTGTGAGCAGCCCAATGCGTCAGGTGTGTATCTTTCATTCCTTTGTTAGATTATGTTATGATTTTATTATTATGGTTCTGCATCGGTAATGATAGTGATATTTTGGAATATTGTGGCCTGCTTGTGATTGAGGTATATGCCATCTGCATACCCTGGATTTTAGAATGATAGTAAGTGGTCGCTCCCTTTTTAGAGCAGGTTACTCTGGATGCAGTAACCGTACCATGCAGGTGTGGGACTCGGTAGTCTCTCACTAGTTTTCGGGGAAGGTATCGTTTGGGAATAGATTGGTTAGATCACCAGCCGTGGTAAGCATGGGTTTTCAGCAGAGTGGCCAGGGGATGGTAGGGAGAATTAGGAATTCCTCTAAGTTGTGAGCTATGAGGAGCTAGTCAAGTCGAAGTGGGGGAGAGCCACCCGAGTGGCCAAGGGCAGAAGTAAGTGCAAGACTAGGATGGTTTCGCAGTCTTGGTGAGGAAGAAAGTAGCTCAAGTGGCTACTTGGATTGAGGAGCATGTAAGTTGGGAGTTGGGGAAACATTCCAACCTTGAGTTCGTGTATTCGCGATTAGTTGATGACTGGTTCGGGGAAACCAGGTCAAAGAGCTTCCGGCAAGGTGCGAGATTAGTTAGGATATAAGACTGCAGAATAGCCACAACATTCCCCAACAGTGAGTCAGTGAGGGAAGTGTTGTAAGACTGCGGGTAATCCGTAACATTCTTTAGCAGCCTAGTTAGAGGAGTGTGGGTGAGGGCCCGTATCTCCTAGTTAGCAGAGTGTGGGCGGGGCCCCGTATCTCCTAGTTAGCGGAGTGTGGGCAGGGGCCCGTATCTCCTAGTTAGCGGAGCATGGGTGGGGGCCCGTATCTCCGAATTAGCATGATAAGAATAAGGAAAGGATAGCAAGTTGAGATTTGAGGAGGAGTGGCCCTGCATAGCCCTGGATAGGTGAGACCTGTGGGAGAAGCCGCTCCGAAGTATAGTTTGGGTGAGACCCGTGGGCGAGGCCCGTGTGCTTTTAGCAACAGGTGGGACCTGATAGAGACCTTAGGGTTAAGTTAGGGGATCGAGTATCCCAGATCTTCTAGAGCCAGAGTGGGTAGGTTGGTAGAGCAGAACAGGTAGTCACAGTATCTTCAAAAGTTGTTGAGAGCGACTGAAGGATTGTTCTTGCGTTCGGTAACTGGTGGAGGACCTGTATTTTGGGTAATGGTAGATCAGTTGGGACCAGGATGGTCTCGGGTCACCCGGAAGGCGGATGTGAGTCAACTGGACTTCAGATAAGAATGATGATAAGGGATTTTGTGCATAGAGCAGTAAGCTGATCGAGAGATGCTAAGTTGCTCACCGTGGGATCAAATAATCGCAGAGTGAATGATTTGGCTTTGTGATGCAGCCCTTGTCTGAGTCTTAACCGTTGCAGAGAGGGATATTCTACTCGAAGGATTATCTGATTCACACGTTGGGTGGAGCTTTCAGTATTGGAGCATCGTATGTGGAATTATTCTGCGTGTATTGGTGTGATGGCCTGCACTAGGAGTGGCCGGGATTGCAGTTTCAGCAGAAGATTTATACTTGATGGAGTTTGGAAAGGTTTGTTGCTTATGGCAATTCGCCTTGGGAAGGCCAGTCGTAGCGTAGGTAAAAAGGGGTGGACCCGCTTGTACGTCAATTTTCAGTGCTTGGGAAGTACCGGTAGGGTTACCAGTTGAGTAAGAGTGTTTTACTCGAGGATAGTAATGATTAGATTATTCTGAATATGATATTTTCAAAGTTTGGACCGAATGGGTGAAGTGCGTATCTAGTGGTAAAATTGTAAGCGGGTTGTGAGGTAGTTGACCATGGCGGACTTCGAGGACGAAGTCTAGTTTAAGTGGGGGAGAGTTGTAATACCCCAAATTCAGAAGACCAAGAAAGGAAAGGAAAACCCTAAGTCAAGGAGTCAAATCGTCGAGTCCAAGGAAGAACTCGACGAGTAGGAAAGAGTTCCGTGTCGCAGATTAAGTGGCCAACTCGACGAGTCGGGGGACTGACTCTGTGAGTCTGGTCTGGGTTGGGAAACCCTAGTTTCAGGACTTGGTGCCTTATTTAAGCATCTCATTCTCATTTCCTCAGCCTCCTGGATGCTCTCTCATGACCAGAATGAAACCCTAGTTCCTTCCATGAGTTTGTGAGCCATTGTGAGCATTTTTTAGTGTTGTGAAGCTTGAAGAAGAAGGCGAAGCCTTGTGGAGATAATAAGAGATTAGTAGATCCAGAAACCTCTTGCACTATCCTCCATTTTCTGGTAAGAAAGCTTCCACCTTGATCATTATGCATGTAGATCTCTTCTTTGTCACTTTTGGTGGTTTTTGGTAAAAGAACCCTAGCATGAGAGGAATGGACATCCCAAGGGCTTGTGTTTTCAGATCTAGCACCATTAAGGGATGTTATGGCATAAATGTGCAAGCTTTATACCATAGGAACCCCCATGCAAGCATATGAAGTGTTCTTTTGGCCTTTTTAGCTCAAAATGCCATGAATGGAGGAAAGAGGAAGTAGCTTTGCATGGTTATGAGGTGGTTGGGTCCAGATCTATGTTTTGGATGCTTTGAGATCCTCAGAAATCATCTGAATAGATTGGGACGTATAGGGACTTGGTGAGTCAGACCATTTTCGTGCCCCAAAACCCTTCTCTTAAAGGGTATGAGGTTAGTTGGTCAGAGACTCTGCCAGTATGGGTCCATAGTGGACACGGAGATCATCGTACTCGACGAGTTCAAGAAGGAACTCGGCGAGTCTAAGGCAATCTACTTAATTTATGAAGGTGGACCCAGCGAGTTCAAATAGGAACTCGGCGAGTCAGATAAAGGAGGGTCCCGATGTGTTGAAGGTGTATTCGACGAGTTCACGGAGAAGTCAATGAGTAGGATCAAAGTCCAGAGTTTTATGTGGACTGTGGGACTCAAAGAGTTGGAGGGTCAACTCGGAGCGTTGACTTTAACCATTGACTTTGACCAAAGTTTGATCTGGTTTGACTTTTGAGGGTATTGTGGTCTAAGTGTTATTTTGGGTATTGATAGTTCGGGGAGCCGAAGGATCAACAATTCTTGAGTTGCCGGATAGCAGTCAGAAGTGTTTTGCTAGTCTTTAGCAGTGCAAGGTGAGTCTCATCCGATTATCTCAAACTAGGGCTCTGATACCAACTTTTTACATCCGTAAAATGAAAGTAATTTTTCTATTTTTCAAAAACAACCCAAAGTCAATAATCGTTTAAAAAAACGTTGTTTCAACAATATAGTTTGTAAATCAGAGTATCCCAAAATCCAATAACATAAAATTTAAAGGATGTGCACGATCACGCCTTTGCTTTTCCCGATCATTTGAAGTATCTGAAACCATAACAAACAACTGTAAGTATGAAGCTTAGTGAGTTCCCCTAATATATCACCACACAACATATAACATATACAAAAAACATGCATACATGGTTTGTTGGTCCTTGACCTCAACCGAAGCGTCCGAGGTTTGTTGGCACGTGGCCTTAACCCCAAAATCTTGGTTTGTTGGCATGTGGCCTCAATCTTACCATACCGGGTTTGTTGACCTCCAGTCTCAGCCAAACCATATCGGGTTTGTTGGCGTATGGCCTCAACTAAACAATCTAGGTTCGTTGGCACGTGGCGTCAACCTTACCATACCGGGTTTGTTGACTAGCAACACAAATCCGTACAATCTCCACCCAACCACACTATGTCGACATATGCAACAGATAGACATATATCCAGTAAATAGATAAATAGGCTTATCTACATATCACTACTGGATAGCAACATCTTAAACACCATGATACATAACCTAGTGGGCCGACATTGGTGCCTTCAACCCACAAGTACAATGAGAAAAACTCACCTCCTGGTCTAAAAAGATCTCTGAATAGGACACAACTCTGAATGTCAGCTTAATTGATCACATATTTATTAAATAATGACCAATCTCAGTTACCTTTCTAAATACCCAAAACCCTTAGGGTAAACTTGGTCAAATCCTGGTCAAAGTTACAAAAAGTCAAAAATCAAACTTTGTTCAACAGTGTTGAGTACGCCCAACGTACTCAGCTGGTACACTAGGCATACATGAGGCTTGATCAAAACGGGCTGGGCTGACCTCATACTCACATCGTATTTGGGTTACGCCCAACTATGCGACGAGATCTTTTTCTTCTTAACAACTTAATCCTTAAGCTCTTTTGCCCATATTCTAAATCTAACCTTAAAATAATGTCCTTAACTATAAAGTTTCCATATTTATGGCTTGTCATGGCAATTAAGTGCCCAAACACAAAAACTCTAACTATTTAACCCATTAAGACAACCTATATCATGCATGAAAGGAAATAATAATCAAGACTACATTTTTATGCTTCCTAATAGCTCTATAAAGGATAAAGTTTCAAAAGTTTTCCATTTGAATGGTCCGAACAACCAAGATCTAGTCTTTAAGTCTCAAAGGGACCCAAAAGTGCATCTTTATCAAGTTAATCTGTTAAGTCCAAGTCTTCAACCTTCAGGTCTGAATCAAAATGATGTTTAGTTGGATAAATTTCCAACATTATCCATAACAAGGTCACAAACTTTCAAGATCTAAACTTGACGCACTAAAATGACAAAAAAGCTCATAACATCCAAAACTAGCTAGATCTAACAAATGAATCATCAAGATTCAAGCTTTATACCTCTGGAAGAAAGAAAAAGGTGAAAATTTTTTGGATCTACAAGCTCTAATGAAACCAACACTTCCCGAATGAGCTCACCAAGAATACTTCAAAGCACTTAAAAACACCTTCTTTTTGCTCATAAGGCTTAAACTAGGGTTATGGTTTCAAGGGAGGGTGTTGGAGAGGTGGAGGCTGAGAATGGAATGGGTTTGGGGAAGTTAAGAAGCTTAACTAGGGCTCAAACCACGAAAATAGGGTTTCGGTACTAGTGACGTATGGCCAACATACTTCTAGTATGCCTAGCATACTCAGGGATTCCCTAGTAAGCCCG
Organism: Lactuca sativa; assembly: GCF_002870075.4. Lineage (NCBI taxonomy): Eukaryota > Viridiplantae > Streptophyta > Magnoliopsida > Asterales > Asteraceae > Lactuca > Lactuca sativa. The sequence goes on along the minus strand of NC_056624.2, from coordinate 169,178,203 downwards.
TCGTACTTCCCTGTACGCCCATCGTACGCGGCTTAACCAAAAACCATCCTAACTTCAAACGGTAATAACTTCTTCGTTCCAACTCTATTTTCAACGATATTTATATCCACGGAAAGGTATTGAACAACCCCAAAATATTATCTAGATATCTTGGATTAAAAAAATTCCCAAACAAAAGTCCAATTTTATGCAAGAAGTCTGAAACATCACTTTTCCCATTTTCCCCTTTGACTCCAACGCACACCAAGGGCTTGGATCGCATAACCAATATTATCAACATCCAATAGGGTCTAAACCCTAACCCCTTAAAGCCTAAGGCCTTTATTTGATCCATTTATTTCCCACAATCCTGAAATAAGAAACTTCTTGAAAGAGGATGTTAAAGAAAATCTAGTACTTTACATAGTACATTGAGAAATCTTACCTCACACTCGAATAGGATCAACCACAACTCGTACTAATCAAGGAACCGGTGCAACAACCTACATATCGAAATATTCAAGATTAGTTCTTAATATACTGTAACACCCATAAAATTTGAGCCAAATCAAAACATTTTATCTCATTCAAAAACCATTAAGTTCATACATCTTGTTTTCAAAATAGTTTAAACATCAGATTATCCCCCAGAACCATATCACATAAATCATAAAACATGAGGAGCGGTATGATCACGCCTTCGCCTTGCCACAATCTCCAGAAGTACCTTAAACAATACACCGAACTGTAAGCCCGGAAGCTTAGTGAGTTACCCCCAAAATACCAACCACACATAAACATACTCATAACATATAACAAATAGAACAACCATGCACATCGGGTCTACTGTATGACTGGTCTGCCCGCACCAGGCCTTCAGTCCACCTGGTCCACCCTCCGAGTCTAGCCATGTACATCGAGTCTACAGTGTGATCGGTCCGCACGCACCGGGCCTTCAATCCACCTGTTCTACTCTCTGAGTCTAAAGTATTACCGGTCCTCTCACATCGGGCCTTCAGTCGGCCCGGTCCACTATCCGAGCCTTGGCACGTCCGGTCCGCCCTCTTGGGGCCTTGAGCCTATCCGGACCGCTCGCTGGGCCTTCGGAATATTCGGCCTGTCCTGGGTATGTTGGCCTACAACACAAAGCAGGACCCACCTCAACCCAACCCCCGTCAAACAACCGTGTGCACATAAACAATTAATCACATAACAAATCCTTAACCAGACAAGCAGTCTAACAGGTCACATAGCATATCAACATCCTAACCAGGATTCCGAACTAACCGATCACTAGCATAACATTACCTTAGATACCGGATACCGACCTTAACCAGGTCACTAACATATCACCATCCTAAATACCAGGATGCAGATCTAGCATAACAATAACATAACAAACACTACCCGAATTTTCATCCGATAAAGGGCCGACCTTGGTGTTGTAGACCCTGTTGATATAGTGAGAATAACTCAACTGCAATTGCCGACTTAAGAGATAAGACCAAGCTGCTCCATCCACCGACACGAACTCCACCACAGAACACTACCAAAGAACCAATTCCATAAATACAAAAATACCCATGGAAATCAAACTGGTCAACTCTTGGTCAAAGTCAAAGTCCTCAATCAAAGTCAACCTTCCTGGTTGATTCTACTCGCCGAGTCCACCCGTCGACTCGCCGAGTTCTTACACTTAGAAAACTCCCACAACACGACTCAACTCGCCGAGTCGCCCTAAGACTCGTCGAGCGGAACGATCTTGAAATTTCGTCCTGTCCAACTCACTGAGTCGCCAACCGACTCACTAATCCAAAGCTTTAACGAAAAGAGGTTGGGTTCTGCGACCAGACTCGCCGAGTCCAAGGCAATCTTCAACAGACTCGCCGAGTTGTTCTTCCAACTCGCCGAGTCCATGCACATGTTCATACAACTCGTCAAGTACTCCCATCTGACTCACCGTGTCTCTTTAGTTCTCAATCCATACAAAGGCTTTTCGAGCCATGCAGGGGCTCCAATCCATAGATCCACTCTTTTATAGCGTAACCCTCACATAAAGTTGCAAACTTTACATGAAACCAAAAAGATATAAGCCCAAAACACTCTAGGGCTTAGACAGAAGCTTTATAGCATTATGGACCATCACAAGCCTAGATCTGAAGTGGGAACCACATATCTAAGCCTCTAACTCGAAATAGCTCTTAATCATACCAAAAATGCCCCAAATATCACATGATAATAGATCTAGATGCAAAAGAGCCCAAGAAACAGGGTATTACCTCCAATATAAGCTCCAACTGAAGTAGATCCCAGATCAACACCCCTCCTTTGCAGCAAACCTCTTGATCTTGAAGCCCCTTTCCACCAAAATCACTTATCTAGGCTCCAAATTACTTCCAAGGGGTCTCACTCACGATTTAGGATTTCTGGATCTCAAAAGGGTAGTAAAGAGGCTGAGGGTGGGTTATAATGTGCTTTATATATGGCACAACCCCCGGGATTAGGGTTTTCTCTCTTCAGCACCAACTCGTCGAGTCCAAGCCGCCGACTCGGCGAGTTGGCCACTTGAACCGCGAAAAAATCCCTCTCCTACTCGGAGAGATAGCAGCAACCTCATCATGAAGGATCTCACGAATCCTGGCATCTAACTCATCTGTACTCATCTGACCAATAACCTCGGGTGGCGCTGATCCGCCCTGACCACCCTCTCCTGATCCCGATCTTGATCTGAATCCATCCCCGGTATGCCTCATAACCACCATACTGCAATATACGCCACAAGATATTGGGCATTCCTATTAATAACCCCTAGAACTAGCTCCCAACAAAACCCTAGGGGTTGTGACTTCCTTGATACGCGTATGGGTCCTGTGCTTTTAGTAGTACGGGCCCATACTACCTTCCACACCTACCCATATTTGTATCAAGTATTACCACAACACGCTACCAATAGCATATACATAACGAACACTCGATCCGCACTCCTAGAGAAGCACCATTATTCCATAACTGACCTACCGGTCTCACGCAACCCTCCCATCCATGAAACTTCCACCAACCCTGCAACACTAGTGTATGCTAGTGATACATAACCCTGGACCCTATAGACTTCCAAATATCCAATCCTACCCTAAGCTCCCAATCATACAGGAACAGAACATAAGGCCAAATCAAATATTCCTAGGCTATAAGATCTTAATTATGTATAACCATGATGCATACACTAAATAACTACAGTAATGATGTCAATTTAATACAAAGGAAACCCTAGGTTAGCAGGCGTCATATACTCAGGAAATTCTATCATGCAATTCCTGAAGATACCTAGCCTAGTACTAGCATGTTGTTCTAACATATCACATAATCGAATAACTTGTATGGTATTTTGGGGTCTACTTACTGGCTCCGACTGATCGTACCTTCTGCGTCCTCCTTTACTTATTTTGAAAACCTTTTGAAAACTATTTTCGAAAACCTCTCCTTGATTTGAGACTGGATTCACACGAATGTTCCTCCAATTCACTTAAACCAAGGCTCTGATACCAACTTGTAACACCTATAAAATTTGAGCCAAATCAAAACATTTTAGCTCATTCAAAAACCATTAAGTTCATACATCTTGTTTTCAAAATAGTTTAAACGTCAGAGTATCCCCCAGAACCATATCACATAAATCATAAAACATGAGGAGCGGTATGATCACGCCTTCGCCTTGCCACGATCTCCAGAAGTACCTTAAACAATATACGGAACTGTAAGCCCGAAAGCTTAGTGAGTTACCCCCAAAATACCAACCACAGATAAACATACTCATAACATATAACAAATAGAACAACCATGCACATCGGGTCTACTGTGTGACTGGTCCACCCGCACCGGGCCTTCAGTCCACCTGGTCCACCCTCCAAGTCTAGCAATGTACATCGAGTCTACAGTGTGATTGGTCCGCCCGCATCTGGCCATCAATCCACCTGGTCCACTCTCTGAGTCTACAGTATGACTGGTCCGCCCACACCGGGCCTTCAGTCGTCCTGGTCCACTCTCTGAGCCTCGGCATGTCTGGTCCGCCCTCTTGGGGCCTTGAGCCTACCTGGACCACTCGCTGGGCCTTCGGAATATCCGGTCCGCCCTGGGTATGTTGGCCTACAACACAAAGCAGGACCCGCCTCAACCCAACCCCCGTCAAACAACCATGTGCATATAAACAATTATTCACTTAACAAATCCTTAACCAGACAAACAATCTAACAGATCACATAGCATATCAACATCATAACCAAGATTCCGACCTAACCAGTCACTAGCATAACATTACCCTATGTACCAGATACCGACCTTAACCAGGTCACTAACATATCACCATCCTAAATACCAGGATTCAGATCTAGCATAACAATAACATAACAAACACTACCTGGATTTCCATCCGCTAAAGGTCCGGCCTTGGTGCCGTAGACCCTGTCGATATAGTGAGAATAACTCACCTGCAATTGCCGATTGAAGAGATAAGACCAAGCTGCTCTGTCCACCGACACGAACTCCACCACAGAACACTACCAAAGAACCAATTCCATCAATACCAAAATACCCTTTGGAAATCAAACTGGTCAACTCTTGGTCAAAGTCAAAGTCCTCAGTCAAAGTCAACCTTCCTGGTTGATTCTACTCGCTGAGTTAACCCGTCGACGCGTCGACTTCTTATACTTAGAAAACTCCCACAACACGACTCAACTCGCCGAGTCGCCCCAAGACTCATCGAGTTGAACGATCTCGGAATTCCATCCTGTCCAACTCACTGAGTCGCCAACCGACTCACTAATCCAAAGCTTTAACCAAAAGAGGTTGGGTTCTGCGACCAGACTCGCCGAGTCCAAGGCAATCTTCAACAGACTTGCTGAGTTGTTCTTCCAACTCCCTAAGTCCATGCACATCTTCATACAACTCGTCGAGTACACCCATGTGACTCGCCGAGTCTCTTTAGTTCTCAATCCATACATAGGTTTTTCGAGCCATGCAGGGGCTGTAATCCATAGATCCACTCTTCTACAGCCTAACCCTCACATAAAGTTGCAAACTTTACGTGAAACCAAGGAGATATAAGCCCAAAACACTCTAGGGCTAGGGTTTATGACAATGGGGCTTCACCAATAACTCTTAGACAGAAGCTTTATGACATTATGGACCACCACAATCCTAGATCTGAAGTAGCAACCTCATATCTAAGCCTCTAACTCGAAATAGCACTTAATCATACCAAAAATGCCCCAAATCTCGCATGATAATAAATCTAGATGCAAAAGAGCCCAAGCAACATATTATTACCTCCAATATAAGCTCCAACTGAAGTAGATCCCAGATCTACACCCCTCCTTTGCGGCAATCCTCTTGATCTTCAAGCCCTTTTCCACCAAAATCACTTATCTAGGCTACAAATTGCTTCCAAGGGCTCTCACTCACGATTTAGGGTTTTTGGATCTCAAAAGGGTAGTAAAGAGGCTGAGGGTGGGTTATAATGTGCTTTATATAGGGCACAACCCCCGGGATTAGGGTTTTCTCTCTTCAGCACCAACTCGTCGAGTCCAAGCCGCTGACTCGGCAAGTTGTCCACTCAAACCGCGACAAAATCCCGCTCCGACTCGGTGAGTAAGCGGACCTACTCATCGAGTCCCTTTCCTAAATTTACACTTTTGGCCCTTCATTGAACATTAGAAATTTGGGGTGTTGCATCTACCCTCCACACTAACCATTTTTCCAAAATCAAAAGGTCACAGTCACCCAAGACGATCCTCATGTCGCAACTGGAAATTTCCTAGATCAAACTAAGTCTAAAACTTCAACCATGTACCAGTAGATTAATTGTAATTTGATAGAATAGAAATACGAATTTCATGAACCATAATTGTATGGGTTTTATTTAAGTACGAGAGGTAATAACCCTTTTTAGTTTAAGTAATAATAAGCTAATAAAAATTAACCAAAACATTAAGGAGTAAAATGGGTCAACAAAAGTCAAATGAATTACATGATTTTAGGAAACTCGATTTTAGACATTCCATTCTTGAGTTTGAAGTCACATATGGCTGAAAACTCCTTCATGGGCTCATATAGGACTGCAAACACATGGCCTAAAGGCCATCATGGCCGAAAACCCAAACCAATTGGGCTAAAAACTCATTACTTTGGTCCATTTGGACCAAAATCTCTCTTTTGTGAGAGATTTGAATGATTTCGGTCATATTTGTAGTAAACACTACCCTTTGGCCGAAAACCCTTCCATAGTTAGGAGAAAACCCTTTCTATTGGGAGTAAACACTTGCAAGTTGATAGTAAACCCCTAAAAAAGCTTCATATCTTATCCAAATTTAGCATACCAAGGTGATAAGATTCATTTACCGATGTAAACGTCTCATAAGTTTCCTTCACATATAAGATACCTTAATAGAAATCAACATTCACTTTTCACATACTCAGTAACGAAAAACACTCTCAATTCTCTCCTAAATATCAAACTCATTTCTTACACTTACAAGATTCAAACTACTCCAGTAGACCATCCTTCTTAATAACAAGTTATAAGCCAGGTAAGTATTTCTCAAATTTAGTGTTTATACAATCTATAAATTATAGTCTCATCATGTATTCACACATTCATATGTATTTAAACAATAGGATATGGCTATCGTACGTGTTCTAGACCGAAAGTCATCGTTTCTATCCCGTTAACAAAACCATTATCACACTCAAGGTGAGTTCATACCCCTACATTTTCAAGACATTTTCTATGTTTTTTTTTTTTTTTTTTTTTTGGGGGGGGGGGGGGGTACAGGTAACACACAATAATATTTTCGTTATAACGTGAACATTATAAATATGTTACTATACTAATTTACAACTAGCATTAAAAACACGAAATGATCTTACTATCAATTGCATGTGATTTCACAAACAACATTTTGATAACCATTGCATTATTTGTACGAATATATATATATATATATATATATATATATATATATATATATATATATATATATATATATATATTCAAATACAAAACGTCCATTTTATCGAAACTTTAAAAATATAGTTTGTGAAACTTTACCCCTTTGTAACTCGTTGAGCAAAGGGTAAAAACGATATAAAATATATATATATATCGTCGTTTTATGACGCTTTCGACGTTATCCTGGAAATATGGGATAACGTCAGGTACAAACATTTTAGTTCAAAAACAGATACACTCGTTGAATGAATTTGTGAGACACTGTCTTCATCATACCTAATTGAGGTATATAGAAAGTCCTATATTTATAACCGGAATCTCCGATACGAGAGCGTTATACTTGTGTATAGATCTACATGGGAATGATAATCCCACACCCTGACTACTAGCTATAGTCAGACTAGCAAGTTATGGGTGACAAATGTCATAAATGACTCGGCGCCTGAAGAACGAAGAGGCAGACAGTACATTTTAAAAGCACGGTTATGAAAACTCACATGGGAAAAACGACTATACGTACATTTTATACGAAAACAATTTCCTTCAAATAGTTTTATACATGAGTAAAACTACATACTACTACTTTAAGTTGGGAAAACACTAATATATTCAGCCTGGGAACATTTAAGGCTACAACTGATTTCTACGGAAAATATTGGATTTTCTGGAATAAACATCATCATTTTACAAGTAAACTACTTACATATCATTTATTAGAAAATATCGGATTTTCTGGAAACAAAACAATATCTATTCAAGGAAAGGCTTACTATCATTTATAACAAAAGTCTTATGAACTCGCCAACTTAAATGTTGACACTTTTTCAAACAACTTGTATTCTCAGGAAACAAGTAAAACAGGTAACCACCAACTTTTGAGGATGGGACGCTAAGGCGTCAAACAAGTGTAACACTCTATTCCGAATTAACTTCTAGTCTAAGGCTCTAGGCCGAAGGTTGGTCTTCATAAGGAGTATGGCTCTATTGAAGGTAAGATCTAGGCCTATTTAGGTGTTGGTGATGTATTAGAAGTGTTTCGGGTGTTCGGGTTGTGTTTTGGAGCCTAGGGGTAATTTGGTAAAGTGTCAGTTCGGGCTTTTATGGATAATTGATTTTTTGGAAGGTCTTAAGGAAAGTTTGAGTTGTTAGAAGCGTAGAGCTTCTCGTCACCTTTTCGTGGATATAAGGATCGTTGGAAACTGATTTATAACGAAGAAGTTATGGCTTTCGGAAGTTTAGTAGTTTCAGGTTTAGCTGAGTACGTTGGGCGTAGACAAGGAGTACGATGGGCGTACTAGGGAAAAAGGGAGTACGCTAGGCGTACTTTGGGTTACGCTGGGCGTAATGACCAGGAGTGGTGGTGAAGGTTCTCTGGAGTACGTTGGGCGTACCAGAATTATGTTGGGCGTAATTCCATCAAATCAGAACCCTATTTTGGGGTCCTGGACCCTATTTAAACCCCTTATTTCATAACCAAACCCTAACATCTTTAGCCTCCACCCCTCTAAACATTAGAAATCGTCATATAGCATCCATGGTGGCATTTTGAGCTCTTGGAGTCCATTTTTAGGGTGTTTAACCCATTTTCAAGAAGTTGGAGTTTGATGCAAGGATGGGAATCAAGGAGGATCTTATGGATCTGGCTTTTAGGAATCATTCTCAGCTTAATGAAGGTATAAAGCTTTGAACTTGACCATTGAATGCTTAGATCTACTATGTTGTGTTTTTGGATCTTTTGGTCCCAAGATTGGAGCTTTATGGTTCCAAATCTGATTTTAGGCTTGGGGTTGCCACCCGTGATGCTATTTGAGTCCCTAAGGCAAAAAGTTGCCATCTTGATGGACTTAATGGATTCATGCTTGAGTTAGGGTCACTTTTATGGAAGTAGAATGCCATTCTTGGATTTTCGGTTTGTTCGAGGCATGCAAAGCCACCAAGTCAGGGACTTTATGGGCTTAGATGTTAAGTATAGCTCAGATCTGTGATTTGGACTTATTGGATCAAGTATTTAGCACTTAATGGATGTTGTGCATGAACTTCTTGTACGCTAGGCATACTATGTAGTACGCTGTGCATACAGTCCATTTGCTCTGTACGCTAAGCATACAGAAGAGGTACGCTGAGCGTACGCTCTCAGGAGGACTTGGGCCTTTGTGGACTTCGGACCTTTGGGCCTTAATGCTTTTGGGCCTAGAATTGTTGATAGTTGGGCCTGAATGCATCTTCGGGCCAATAATGGAGTAGTTGGGCCTATTGGGCCTTGTGGCCCAATATAGAAATGGACTTAGCATTATGGGCCTGGGTTTGGGCCAATTCTTGGACTAGGTTGTTGTCGGCCATAGTGAGCCATTTGAGTCAGGATTATTCACTAGGGAAAGTGTTGGGCTTTAGTATAAAGTCTATTGGAAAGGTCTGGGCCCAATTTGGAAAATTGGGCCGTTTATGGTCGTATGGACCTTATGATGTTGGGCTTTTGTTTTGGGTTTGGACCCTTAGTTTTGGATCATATCGGGCAGGGGTAAAATGGTCATTTTACCCCATGCATGGACCAAGGATTATGTTAAGGGACCCAATTTCTAATTGGGTATGTTGACTGCTAGTGACAACTAGGGTAACTGGTGGGGGCAGCAGCTAAGGATTTCCTCAGGAAGCTTCTGCATTCGAGGTGACTCTTCTCACCGTACCAATGGGTCTAAGGCACCAATTCCGTCCCATTTTATGTTATATGGTACACTAGCTGTAGTAGATATATGTGGTATGGTAGTTAGTTTTATGCTAAGTTATATTCTAGTGATTATATGATATGTGTTATGCTAGTTGTCTTTGTGATACTTTCATGGAAGACCCCGGGGGAGCCCGTGGCATTGGATGTAAGACCATTTCGGGCAGCCCATGGGATTGGATGTAAGACCATGTGGGGTAGCCCATGGCAGTCCTAGTTAAAGACCATGTGGGGTAGCCCATGGGATTGGAAGTAAGACTATGTGGGGTAGCCCATGGCTTTCCTAGGATTGATGTATGCATGGCTTATGTGATACAGGTACCTTTTATAGCTAATAGGATTTTGTGTTATGTGGATTGTGTGCATGGTATGTTCTAGGAAACTAACTAAGCTTTGTGCTTACAGGTTTTCGTTATTGTTTCAGGTATCATCGTTTTGGAAAGGAAGGGATCGAATTGATCGCAGTTCACACACCTATGATTTCCGCAATGAATGATTTTGGGATAAAATCTGATAAATGTTTTACTTAATGATGATTTGAAATGTTTGGAATAAATGATATCTATTTTTGGGTTATATTAAGAATGAAATTTCTACCCTTGATTTTTCGGTCGTTACAACAAGTCTTTTTGTCATTATATTGTAATTGACTTTTGAAATATGTAACCTTTACAATGATGTAACTTTTCCAATTATATATATGATGGTCATGTTTGCTTTCTTTACTATTATACGACTGTTATGATACAATACATGAAAGTCATCTACCCCCGGACATTTCCTTCATCCTGGTTTGGGGGTGTGACAAATTGGTATCAGAGCATTGTTTATAGTGAACTAAGTATATTGAACCACATAAGATATACAAACTATAAATACAATGGGATATAAACTCTCTAACAAAACATTTTCGTATGAGTATACTTTAAAATATTAGGATATTTTATAAAACTATAATTACAAGTATATTTACTAGTTGGGTATCATAACAATAACAAAACAATAAGTATTAAGATAAATTGAACACTACGAGTAGGTCTAAGGGTATGTAATCAGATTTTGGATGAATCTAGCCTGATCAACTATATTTATCCAGAATGTGACTAATGTATGCTCATGAATAGACAGAACGAACAACGAGTCTAAACTTACCAACACACCATACAAGGAACCCCTAAACTTAAAATACTATAGGAGTATTTTTGTAATACATTAAACCACATACTCAAATTCTCTATGGACCTCTTACCCCTATTTCTCAAATAGACCCTATGGTAGGATTCCACTTACCTGTAGATCCCTACCTTCCTAATCAAGGAAACTTAGGATGGATCGTGGAAGATCCATATGAGAATTCCGAAGAAGAACTAGAGGAGGAAGAGCTAATGGAAGACAAAGATGAAGAGGATTCGGAAGACACCGACTCAGATCCAGAGGTCTACAATCCACCGCAAGCTATCGTACGTGTTCTAGACAAAAAGTCACCGTTTCTATCCCGTTAACAAAACCGTTATCACACACAAGGTGAGTTCATACCCCTACATTTTCAAGACTTTTTCTATGTTTTTAGGGGGGAGGGGAATACAAGTAACACACAATAATATTTTCGTTATAACGTGAACATTTTAAATACGTTACTATACTAGTTTACAAAAAGCATTAAAAACACGAAATGATCTTACTATCAATCGCATGTGATTTCACAAACAACATTTTGATAACCACTACTTTACCCCTTTGTAACCCGTTGAGCAAAGGGTAAAAACGATATAAAATACATATATCGTCGTTTTACGAGACTTTCGACATTATCCTGGAAATATGGGATAACGTCAGGTACAAACGTTTTTAGTTTAAAAACACGTACACTCGTTTAATGAATTTGTGAGACACTGTCTTCATCGTACCTAACTGAGGTATACAGAAAGTCCTGTATTTATGACCGGAATCTCCGATACGAGAGCGTGATACTTGTGTATAGATCTATATGTGACTGATAATCCCACACCCTGATTACTAGCTATAGTCAGACCATCAGGTTATGGGTGATAAATATCATAAATAACTTAGCGCCTGAAGAATGACGAGGCAGGCACTACATCTTAAAAGAACGGTTATGAAAACTTACATGGGAAAAACGACTATATGTACATTTTATATGAAAACACTTTTCTTCAAATAGTTTTATACATGATTAAAACTACATACTACTACTTTATGTAGGGAAAACACTGATACATTCGGTGTGGGAACATTTAAGGCTACAACTCATTTCTACGGAAAATATTGGATTTTCTAGAATAAACATCATCATTTTACAAGTAAACAACTTACATATCATTTATTAGAAAATATCGGATTTTCTGGAAACAAATCAATATCTTTTCAAGGAAAGGCTTACTATCATTTATAACAAAACTCTTATGAACTCACCAGCTTAAATGTTGACACTTTTTCAAACAACTTGTATTCTCAAGAAACTAGTAAAACAGGTAACCACCAGCTTTTGAGGATTGGATGCTAAGGTGTCAAACAAGTCTTTTGTCATTATATTGTAATTGGCTTTTGAAACATGTAACCTTTACAATGATGTAAATTTTCCAATTATATATATATATATATATATATATATATATATATATATATATATATATATATATATATGATGGTCATGTTTGCTTTATTTACAATTATACAACTGTTATGATACAGTACATGAAACTCATCCACCCCTGGACGTTTCCACCATCCCGGTTTGGGGGTGTGACACCTCACGTCGTGACCATACATTAGTCACATCGGGAGAGCCTTACGAAAAAACAACCGCGATCAGTCCAACCACCACGTCATGGAAAGCATGCCACGGCATCGTGGGAACTAGACATAAACAACTTTATGGATTAAGCTCTCATCCTTTTTTGCCAATAACCCCAAAGCTCAGATTGGAATCTCCATAAGGTCTTGATGGATAAAGTTTCCAAGTTTATCCATTAATACACTCCGATATGTCAAGATCTCTAATCCTAGTTCCTTAATGTGAAAGGACGTTTAGATTAAGTTTTAATCAATCGTATGTGAAATCATAGTAAGTAATAACACAGAGATATGATCTTGATTCAACTAAATATATTTGGAATGAGTACAAGAGGAATTGTAGTGGGAGAGAAAGCTTAGTGTATACAAGTGCCAAAAGTTACAACCCTCTAATGTACCTACCCTTTTTATAGGATACTCACATATATAAAAAATACTTGGACTTCTTCATTACATAGAGAACCACTAATGTGCCTAGTAAATAGATACATAACGAAGTCTTGTGGACCTTCGTCATTTACAAACTATTCGTAATTAAGACAACTACCTAACATGATTTTCCTAATCTCCGCCATGTCTTCAGTAAAATACCTCTGAAAATTGTTGATGTGAAGCAGGATACTAGAAAGATGTTTGTTTGAGTATCTTTCTACATCATCAGTACGAATCAAAAATTTCTTCCTTCCTCCCTTCTTACAACTGCCCTAGAACACAACACCCAAAGTTTTTGAATAATTTCTCCATCTTCATATTCCTTAATTTTCATTTTTCCTTTCAACAAAGCCTTAGGAAGTTTTGACTTTCTGTTGAAGGAAATGGAGAGATCAATATCTATCAAGGCCAAGTGAGAAAAATAAGAATCAAAGAAGGTATTGATGTGTGCATATCCAACGATGTATGTAGCCTTGTCTGGAATTTGGGATTTACTCAAATCACCCATTAGCTTTGCAGTTGTAACGAGATCATTTATATTCATCTAAGGAAAGTCTGCAATAGTGAAATCAAGTATCACATTGTCCTCCCTGACAACATTGTATCGAATATTTTGTAATACTCCTTCAAACAAAGCATCTGGAGTTATTGACACAAGATTTATTATCTTCACCAACGACCATACTTTTTCCTTATTCTTCCCAAGCACATCATGAAAACAAATTTTCATTATCTTAAACTCATCCTTATTCGTATAATTTTCTACAAGCTTGAACCGAGGAAAGACAAACAACGATTGATTAACTAGAAAATCTAGTTGATTGAACTTAGTGTCATCATTGTCATAACTCTTCTTTGGCTTTCAATAAAATCTTCTTCTTCATTAAAATTTGTGCTTTCAATTGTTTCATAGCATCAAACTTTGTTAGGATCGCCCTTGTTGTGTCCTAGTAGATCATTTGTTTCCCTCATAATGTTATTCAATTGCCTTAGTCTTTCCATTTCCAACTGTTGGAGCTTCTTATTTTCTTTTGTAGAGGGTCCGACAAGGACATCCTTCCCTTTGTCTTTAGGATTAGAGGTTGTCATTGGTTTGACTATTGACGGACTTGAACTTCCTTCCCCAATGCTTAACCTTTTCTTCGTTTGCAGCTTGGATAAGTCAAATTTGACATTTGGAACAAATGTTGTTGTTGAATAAACTGTCATTATTGCCTTCATTGTTAAGGAAGTAAGAATCTAGGTAGAGATCACCTTCCCCACAACATTCACTTTGTATTCCCAGCTATCCTTTGATGAACAAACCCCCTTTCTCCCGCTTGTGACATGTTCGCAATTGGATCTGGAGAATTTATTGGTAAATGAATGACTAAATCCAAAATGGGTTAAAGCTCCATCTTGAAACAAGATTCCATGCAAGAAACCATTAAAAGGATATGATCTTGGGAACTCGAAGTTGTTGATGTAAAATCAAATTTTGATAGTGTATCTTGAAACCTAGTTAGAGACTTCTCAATGTTAGCAAACACTTTCCCATCTTCTTGTTTCTTAAGCTTCATCTCGTCAGTCTAACCTTTTGTAGAAAGAATGAGTATCTTTTATCATTATACGAGTTGCTCCAAGAAGAACATCAACGTTGTCTTTAATCCTGACACAAAACATATCAAGTTTCTTAACTTCTTTGGAAAACAGATCACTAAATTCCTTCAACTTTGACTCGATTGAGGCTTTGGAAGTATTCATCAACTTCTTAAACATCTCATGTTGCTCATAGCAACATCCTGTAATTTCTCGATTTCATGGTAGAAAGTACTAGATTGAATGATCAAACGTTTGTCAATTCCTTTTACAGTATTATCAAACAAAGTTCTTGCTCTAGACTCTTGAGACTTTAACAAGAAATCGACATCTTCACTACTAACAGTTGATTTCCCAACTCATCAAATTCAACCATTTCATCCTTGTCGTCATCTTTATTGATTGGTGAATCTTGATCTATGGATTATGATGAGAATAAATTACTAATTGGATCGTGCATAACTCCTTGAAATGTTAGTGACACAACTGGAACGGACGTAGGTTGAATTGTTGAAGTTTATGGTGGCGAAGACGCTAGTGGTGGTGGAACAACTATAGTATCAATAGTTGATGTCGAACTACCTTCAACCAAAAAAAAATTTTGATTCCTTATTAGATAAGTTCTTAGTGATGTTTGAAATCCTACTTTCCTCCATATTGGACTCTGAAATAGGAACTCCAGGTGGTGTGACTGAAGTCTACTCAGGAAGTGAAGTGATAATTGGTTCACTATAATTGATGTTTGTTTCCGCATCAGATGCCTTCATAGTGACATAAGGAATATGTATCTCCTCAAAGTTCTATTCGACATTGGTATCCTTTCGAGGTGAAACACTAAAAGTATGATTATCATTCCCAAACACATCTTCTTCTATGTCTTCGCTATCTTTATCGAACTCAATAGTTTTTTATGGCGGTGAAGCATTTGTAGAAGGATCTTCGTCGTTCAAAGCCCTAAGCTTCTTAATTCATATTAAGAAACTAAAAAATTTTATTTTCTTGTATTTTTGTGATTCTTTATCAGTAACATCCTGAATAACCACACCAGTAGACTTCAACTTCTTGGATTTCCTGACAAGAACCCCAGGAATAGAAATCTCCTTAAGACCTTCCTTAACAACCTTCTTAACTTCCTTCTCAGAACCACTTACAGTTGACTTCTTAGGTAATTATTCTGTAACTTTCTTAGATACCCCCTTCCCACACTTCTTAGGAACATTTTTCTCGGAAGCCTCTTTTTCAACAACTTTAGGCTTCGCCTTTGATTTCTTCTTTTCAACCTGTAAATATGTGGAAGTTCCCTCTATAGTATTAAGAGTCGCCTTCTTAGGGATAACACATGTAGGAGTTGAGTCCATAGAAGCTTTATATTTCACCAATAACGAATTCGCGGGAGATACTAAATCAAGCATGGCATCTAGAATTTAACCAACAATAGGGAAAATGATCGGATCATCAATTGTTGATTTGTGAATGTAAAGATGTGAGAATGTGGAAACCGTACTATCTTTAGGTACTTGAAAACCTACTTGTCTATAGACTTCGTGTTAGATTAAACCCTAGAATCCAGCACTATAAAGCTCAGTTGTCTTCTTAGAATGATTGACTGATGAATCAAATTCAACCCACAGTAATGAAGCATAATCTAGATTCATGCCATAGTAAAGACAATTCACAAAAGAGTAGAATTTGATTTTTGCCTTATCGATACCAAAAGGCATCAAAGTTAGATTCCAAGGAAGAAATTACATACCCCAGCAAGATTTGACTTCTTGAAATTGCTTACAAGTGTAATAGGAGGCCGTTAGCCCATCTTGTTAAACATTTAGAGAACCTGTTTGTTCATAGGCTCCTCGAACAGACCTTTAGATTGAAGTTTAAGAATTTGGGCGAATTGCTTCTTATTCAACCTCTCACTCTTTTTTGATTCCATCTGGAATGTGATGATTTCTGTTGTTTTGTTGTACATAGCGGTAGAACCAACAATTGGAAACCACTTCAGTGGAATAGGAAAGGAAGCAGTCAAAGCCTGTATGAGTACAAAATCATGGATTACTTGAACCATCATCTACAATTCTTCTGAATATTTTTTGATCAACGAATAAAACCATCGATTATTGGATTGAACTTTCATGTTTGGCACAAAGACTTCATCCTCAGTGATATTGAATTGATCAATGGTTGTGCTGACAGTAGACATGATGATCGAGAGAATTTAGAATTGTGATAAAAAATTAGGGTTAGGGTTCTTGCGTAAATGATAGGAATCAGAAAGATGAAATAGAATGATCACGTCCTCTTGTATAACCGTCATCAACTTCAAATTCAAACCATGATCCAATAGGTCAATGACACGTGTAAATTAGGTAACTAAAATGACAATATCCCTTTCCGCCATTTGTAAAAGTTGTAACATCCCGATGATGAGGTACTTCTAATTTTGGCCCTTATATTAAGATTTATATAGTGGTCCCTAAGTGAATGAAAGAGTACAAAAGGGCCTATAGTGGTGTTTTGGTAATTTTGAAATTCTGGGAGTGCGCTGATCGTATGTGTGTACGCTTAGTGTACTAGGCCGCGCCTTAGTATGCTGGGCGTACACCTCGCACACAGGGCGTATGTGAAGGTCATGCAAACCCTAAGTTTTAGGGATTTGGCCTTATATAATCATCATTATAACCTCATGTCCCCTTCCATATTTGGCCACCATCTATGAGAATGACCCCCAAGAAACCCTAAGTGAAAGAGTGACTTGTTGGAGCCATTGGAGTGTTTTAGAGGATTTCTTGAAGGTGAAGAGCTTGGCGTTGGGAAGCACCTTAGATATGAGATTTCTACCTTAATTGCCATCCCTAGAAGGTATAAAGCTTGAAACTTTACCACTTCATCTTGTAGATCTAGGGTTTTGCTATTTAAGTCAGTTTTTGGTCCCAAAATGGTGATTCTTGAGAATGGCTTGTTCTTGACTCATTAAGCCGTCCTTTCAGATCTTAGGAAGGGCCTTAGTGCCTTTAATATATTCCATACCCGAGTATGGAATATATTTGCATTATTATACGCTAATTTCTGATATGCTTAGTCTGGTAGATCTGTAGGACTAGTTAGCGGACTCTAACAATATAAGCCTATTAAAAATATAGCTTTAAAAATAATCAAAATAAGCCAATGAAGTCTAAATGAAAGTTTTAGATCTCATCGAGAGCTTTCGGGGATATAAAAGACATAGAAAATGGAGCTCGTATGAAGAAGGTACATAATTTTTAAAATTTGGAAATTCACGAGTACGCAAAGTGTGCCCCCCGCACCGATGGCGTGGCACCACGAGAGGGTGCCACTTGGCATGTTCGGCCGCCCCTTTCATCTACAAAAAGGCGATATGGCCTATGGAAATGGTGACACGTGGCTCCTTCTAGAGGTGGCGTATCCAGGCGGCGATATGTGGTGAAAAGGGAGTGGAAGTTACATACCCCAAGTTCGCGACGCGCACCCCCTTCATGCTATAAATACCTTGCAAATTCACTTCATTTATAACCCCAAAACCTCCAAAAGTTTCTCCATACTCCATAACACTTTAAATCCAATTTGTGGGGTTTCCCTAGTGTATTTAGCAAAGGTTTTGAGGGGTCTAGTAGTTCGGAAAATAGAAGCTTTTAGTTTCGGAGTCTTGTCCGTGCATTTTCCCGGTTCTCGCTTAAAATCTATGTAAATTAAGCTACACTGTATTTCTTTCAGTGTAACTTATATTTATGCTCATAAGTCATTATTATGTGTTGGGCTGAAGTTCTATTTTATGTTGCGTCTTTTGGGCTCGTTAGATTAGCCTTTGTATTCTCCGGTTTGGGCCTGTCCAACCGTGAGCCTTTTATGTCTTGTATATAAGTTATCGCTTGCATGCATATTAGGTTAAGATTCAAGATTTCAGTTTTAGCATTCCAGAGTCTTACGATATTGCTCTCTTGTAATCTTCCAATCCTTTACAGTTGATGTTCTTAATCGAGCTCTTCTAATGATTATAATTAATCATTCGACACGTTTGATTCAAGCTGTTTGTTCTTATTGTTGCGTTTTGCCTTGTTATTAATTTTGTGTTCTTGCTGTTTCATATTGATATACTTGTTCAAGATCTAATCGATCTTCTTAGATTAAAAGTTGTTTTAATCCTATCAATTGGTATCAGAGCAGGAGGCTGTGTAATCGATACACATCTTTTCTGTGAAAAAGATTTCCATTAGGGTTTTCCGCAATCATCGATATTTATTGAGCCGTCATCTTAATTGACGTATCTTAGTATTTATTGTTTTGCCCTAATCTGCTTTATTACAAGTCTGATCTCTGAACAGGTTATTACGATCATAATGGACGCAACGCAATCAAACCCTATTAATATTTCCAACAGCATTGGTTCGACGACAAAGATTCCAATCTTATACACCCATGACTATGAAGTATGGGCACATCATTTTGAAGATTACGTGATTGGATCGGAGGACAATGGTTTTCTCATATGGGAGGCCATTATCAATGGACCGTTTTCTCATTCCGCGACATCCAGAGTTATTAAGACGCAAAAAGAATACAACGATCTACTTAAGGACGTGACGAATATTGCGCAAGATGAAAAAGACAAATTCCAGTGCAATATTAAGGCACTAAGGTTGATCAGATTCGCCCTTCAGTCCGACACTTTCAGACTGGTCAGCTCATGCACTACGGCGAAGGAAGTGTGGGATAGACTTCGCGAACTGTACTCCACAGACGAAGATCTTGAACATTCTATTCAAACCTTGCTTCTATCTGAGTTTGGAGAATTCAGGCAAGGGGCTGAAGAAACTATGACCCAGACGTTTGATCGCTTCAATCATCTTCTCAGCAAGATGATCAAACACGACATTGAAAGGAAGCTCATCGAACAAAAGGTTACTTTCTTGAACGGACTGCGATCTGAATGGAGAGCAGTTGTTTCCACCGTCAAAGCACATGAACAATTTAAATCATACTCTATGGCAAAACTGGTGGGTATTCTAAAGTCCCAAGAGAAGATTGTGGTTCAAGAGAAAAATGTTGTCTCTAGTCTTGGTTCGTTGGCCCTCCTATCTAAAAGCAAAGCTGTGATGGAGGATAAAGAGCTCAATTTAGAAGAATATGACCTCTCAACTGAGGATTATGCCATGATGGTATCCAATCCTAAGAGGTTTATAAAGAAGAGATTTCCCAACAACAAAAACCGAAACTGGCAGGGGAGTTACATCTCTGAAAAGGCGAACAATGAACCGAAGGCTGAGGAGTCCAAGAAGGAACCGAAGGCAGATGGCGATTCTGGAGTAAGCTGTTTTTACTGTGGTGGCAAGAACCACTATGCTAAGGACTGTGTTCTTAAAAAGATGGCTGAAAAGGATGACGGAAAGGATGAGGAAGCCGTGCTGCAGAAGAGATTGGATGAGTTGAGAAAGAAAAAGTCTACCGCTAACCCTTCTATTAATGCTCTTATTGTGCAGGGTTCGGTTAACGACGATGAGTTCGGTAGTACCGAAGTTTGGTCTACTGACTCAGAAGACGAAGAAGTGAGGAAGCCTACTCATGGAAAGGTTTATATGGCTAAGGAGGAAAGCAGTGGTGGAAAATGCTTCATGGTGTCAAGCGCATCTCAGATGAGGGGATACAATACCGACGGAGGAAGCAATGGACCGAAGGTGCAGGAAGATATGTGCTTCATGGCCAAACCACTCAGCCAACAGTTCAATGAGCTTGATGAACTGATAAAGAAGGTACAATCTGTTTTCATTTCATCTAAAGTACCATCATCCTCATATGAGAAAGAACTAAAAAACGTTAACACAAGAATTTCTCATTTAGATAGTAGCTTAACTCAAACTCGAGTCACCAATTCTAACCTGACTGATCAATTAAGCAGGGTGGCGTCGAAGAGTGAGGAGCGGCGTATGTGGATTGAGTTAAAAGAGTCGGAATTAATTAAAGTCAAAGACGAAAACATTTATTTGCAGAGAGACAATTTGAAATTGTTAAAACAACGAAATGTTTTTTGTTTAATAGCTAAACGTTTATATTCCAATATTACTCAGCTTCACTTAGACTGTGAGATAGGCAAGAAGATCCACCGTATGATTTTACCATTCCTAGAATTCAAGGAGGATGAAATTGATGCCGAAGCTTACAATTGTGAAAGTGTGATTTCGTCTGATGATGTCAACCCAACTTATCAGATTGGACTGGACAAAATTGAGTCCTTCATTAAATCCAAAGACCATAAGGACATGCTCAAAAATCTTTTGGACGAAAATGACAGACTTAAACTGAGAACCGAAACCATACAAAAGTTTGACTCTCTAAACGCCAAAGTAAGCTCAGAAAATAAAATTGATGTTGAAAATGCATCTGAGCTTAACGAGGACGAAAACATGAGTGAAATTTCTGTAGAGGATACGGTTGACTGCTCAGAATTTGTTAAAAGCGAAACTAAAAACCACAAAAATCTTATTTCTGAAAATTCAGTAGAATTCGCTAGATTGTCCCAACAAAAGTCCCCGAAATTAGTAGAAAAGGCTGTTGTGTATCAAAAGGTCAGGACCACTCCGAATCAGGTATACAAAGTGACTGGAGTAACCGAACATCAAACAACTGAACTCACGGCTATTGTTAACGAAGACAATGCTGATGGCTGTGATGAGTTCTTCTGGGAAGCTCCTATTGACAATGGAAATGAAACCGTCGGACTATCTGAAAGAACCTCTTGGATGAAGAAAGGGAGATACATACCTGAACCCTTGAACAAGCCTGATAATTTCAGTAAACCAAGCACAAGTGGAACAAAAAATACTCCTCAAGAGGTTGATTGTTCAGCAAAAGAAGATATTCCTTCTACGCCAACAGCCCGAAGTGAAACTTCATCAGATACTCCTTCCAATTTCTCAGGGCAAACTGAATCTTCAAACATTCCCTCTGCTCCCTCAGCTCAAAGAAAAACTCCTAAAGTTCAAAAGGAACCAGCAAAGGTGACATCAAAAGCGAAAGCGAACGTTCATCATCAACCTAAACAGATGAGGGATAAAAAGATAGAAAGGAACCTAAGATACAGGAAAAACCTTTCTGAAAGGAAACAATTCTGGCACTCCCAGAATGCATACTATTCACACAAAGACAAGAATCTGAAGTATGAAAACAATTCCGTAAGAAAGCCTGATAATTCCACCAACCGAAAGTCAAGGTTCGGTTCGCATGAAAATACCAACCAAAAGCAAAGGTTCGGTTCTGAAAAGGATTTCAACCGAAACCAAAGGTTCGGTTCCAAGAACAACTCCAACCGAACTCAGAGGTTCGGCTCTGAAGTCAGACGAGAACAAGACTCAAAGGTTAAACCCACCAACGATCAAAAGCAAAAGGGTCACCTAGAGTCATCAGCAAGGAAGTCCTCCCCTTCCAAATTCTCTCGTTCTAACTCTTCTCGTCATTCAACTTCTACTCATTCATCTCCATCTTGCTCTAAAGCTAATCCCACTTTTCCTCAAAAACCTCAATCATCAGCTGAACAGAAGGGAAAGCGAGTGGTCGATGAATCCAAGCCTGAGGCTGCAGGAAACCAACCTAATCTTAACAAAATAAAAGTATTCACCATTAAAAAGAAAGATGAAACAACTTTAATTAAAAGAACATATCTTGTTGATATCTCTTTAACTATTCCTGTTCCCATGAAAACCTCACATGGACCCAAGAAACTTTGGGTTCCTAAATCTGCTTAATTTTTGCAGGTTATAAGTGACGAGCAGTTTGACGAAGAATGGTACATCGACAGTGGCTGCTCGCGTCACATGACAGGGAGGAAAGAGGAACTCAGGGAATACAGATCTCTTGCAAATGGTGGCAACGTTAAGTTTGGAAATAACTCTTTCGGCACCATAAAGGGATATGGGATGATAACGAATGGTGATTTTACCATTAGGAAGGTGGCATATGTGGAAGGACTTCAACACAACCTCATCAGTGTATCTCAGCTTGTTGGAGGTACAGGTCTCAAAGTTTCATTCGATGATGAAGGTTCTGAAATCATAGAGAAAAAGACAAAGAAAGTGATTCTGAAGTCAGAGCGAAAGGGTGAAATGTTTCCGCTGAACATGAAACCCATCAAAGGAAACCCAGCAATATGTCTGCTATCAAAAGCTCAATCCGACGAAAGCTGGTTGTGGCACAGAAGACTCTCTCATCTCAATTTCAAAGATATTAACCGACTTGTCACTGGAGGTCATGTTAGGGGTCTTCCATTGCTCAAGTTTGACAGAGAGCGTTTATGTGCTGCATGTGAAATGGGAAAGCAGAGTCGTCAAAGTCACCCATCCATAATTAACACAAAGGTTGTTGAACCACTCGAATTGCTTCATATCAATTTATGTGGTCCTTCATCTATTGAAAGCATCGGTGGTAGCAAGTACATTCTTGTTGTCGTTGATGACTTCTCTAGATTTACATGGGTGTTCTTTCTAAAGCTCAAATCTGAAGCGACTCAAAAGCTGAAAGTGTTTATCAAGCAAATTGAAGTCCAACTCAAGAAGGTCGTTCGCAACATCAGGAGCGACAATGGTCTCGAATTCAAAAACAGGGAGTTTGAAGAGTTTCTTGCAGAAAAGGGAATTAGCCATAATTTCTCAGCTCCCTACACACCACAGCAGAACGGAATAGTCGAAAGACGAAACCGATCTCTGTGTGAAGCTGCCCGAACTATGCTAAGTTTCGCTTCCTTACCTCTTTATTTTTGGGCTGATGCTATTTCTGCTGCTTGTTATACACAAAACAGGTCCTATCTCAACAAGCGATTCACGCTCACACCATATGAGATATTAAACAACAGGAAGCCCAATGTGAAATTTTTCCACGTTTTTGGCTCAAGGTGTTTCATCTTTAACTCTAAAGAACACCGCAACAAGTTTGATGTCAAAGCTGACGAGGGAATCTTTCTGGGTTACTCACTCACTTCAAAGGCGTACAGGGTCCTAAACAAATGATCAAGAAGAATTGAAGAGACATACTATGTGACCTTCGACGATAACTATGTCAGGAAGCTACAGGCCATAGATGACACTGCCAGTGAAATCTTTCCTCAAACTGGCCAAGTCACTGTCTCAATCGCCAATCTATACGAAAATTTTCTGGAACTATTTGACGAACCTGAAAAAGCTTCTCTCTCCGAAGCAGGTGCAGCCGACAACAAAATAGATCATATGAAGTAGATTGTCGAAGATGCTGCAAGAAGAATGCATGAAGAAGCATCGCCTACTAATGAATCTCCAACCAACAATGCTTCAGCCGAGGGGGAGCCAAGTTCTCATGTCGAGGGGGAGCCTAGCTCACATGTCGAGGGGGAGCCAAGCTCTACTACTTCAACCGAAGGTCCTTCATCAACCGAAGGTAACTCTCCAACCGAAGGTGCCCCTCCAAACGAAGGTGCTTCAATGCCTGAAAATCCAGCACCACAAGAAACCCCTGAACCTCGTGTCTCTCAAGACTCATCAATTGAGGGGGAGCATGATGATATGACGCTTGATTTTGATAGCCAATCTGAGCCTGAAGAGATGATCAACGCTGAACTAGATCCAACCTTCGATCCGAATTACCCTCCTCTTACAAAATGGACCAGAGATCATCCTATCTCTCAAGTAGTTGGTGATGTATCTGAAAAGGTTCTGACCCGATCTCAACTGAAGGCAAAACAGACATCCTTGTTCTCAAAGGTTGAGTTTTGTATGTTTAACTCATTTGTATCAAAAGTTGAACCGAAGACAGTGAACACTGCCCTCGATCACTCTGATTGGGTTCAAGCAATGCAAGACGAACTAAACGAGTTTGAAAGAAACAAAGTCTGGCGCCTCATTCCAACTCCTCCGGATGCTTCGGTTGTTGGTCTCAAATGGGTTTTTAGAAACAAAATGGACAAGGAAGGTAATGTCATAAGGAACAAGGCTCGTCTGGTTGTCATAGGATACTGTCAGGAGGAAGGAATAGATTACGAAGAGACATTCGCTCCAGTAGCTAGGCTAGAATCGGTTAGAATATTTCTGGCCTATGCTGCTCACAAAAACTTTGAGGTCTTCCAAATGGACGTCAAGTGCGCATTTCTCAATGGAGAACTTGAAGAAACGGTGTATGTGGAGCAACCTCCTGGGTTCGTGAACGAAAAGTATCCAAATCATTGTTACATTCTGGATAAAGCTGTGTACGGCCTCAAACAAGCTCCGAGAGCCTGGTATGAAACGCTTACAAAATTTTTAAAGATGTCCAAATTCAAACATGGTTCGGTTGACCCAACCTTCTTTCGCAAAAAGGAAGGTAACCACCTTATGATCGTTCAAATTTATGTCGATGATATCATCTTTGGCTCTACGAATCCCAGCCTAACAGCTGAATTCAGAAAGTTGATGGAGACTAAGTTTGAAATGAGCTCAATGGGTCCTATTAATTTTTTCCTTGGTTTAAATATAAGACAGGGACCCGAAGGCATCTTTATCAATCAGGAAGCTTACACAAAGACTCTCCTAGCAAAGTTTGGAATGATGGGAGACTCAAAAGTCAAAGTCCTAATGGCATTCGGCACCAAACTTACCCCTTCACTGGATAAACCGGCTGTCGACATCACGCTATATCGTCAAATGATAGGCTCACTGATGTATCTAACTGCTAGCAGGCCTGATATCATGTTTTCTGTATGTTATTGTGCTCGATTTCAGGCTAACCCACGCGAACCTCACATACTGGCAGTGAAGAACATCCTACGCTATCTCAAGCGAACCGCCTCCTTAGGTCTATGGTATCCATCCAACTCTGGCTTCTTCGTTCAAGCCTATTCTGATGCTGACCTTGGAGGATGTGGACTCGACCGCAAAAGCACAACTGGTGGCTTTCAATTTCTTGATGGGAAGTTGGTCATCTGGCAATCCAAGAAACAAACATGTGTGTCGCTGTCTACTGCTGAAGCGGAATACATTGCCGCTGCATCCTGCACATCACAAGTGATTTGGATCCAGAGTCAACTTCGAGACTATGGACTCAATATGAAGAAGATCCCTCTATATTGTGACTCTGAAAGTGCAATTAGGATCTTTCATAACCCGGTGCAACACTCTAAAACCAAACACATAGCACTGAGGTATCACTTCATCAAAGATCACGTGGAAGATGGAAATGTCGAAGTTCACTTCGTAAGAACCACTGATCAACTAGCTGACGTCTTCACCAAAGCTCTTCCAGAAGCATCATTCAATAAAATTTTGCAAGGGCTAGGTATGATGGAATCAGAGTCAGTACCTCACACTACCTCTCGATCTCAAACGTAAGAAGCGAATCCAACCGAACGTTCGGGTTTGGTTCAACCATTTCACTCGCTCATTTCTTCAAAGGTAGTTTTTCTGAGTGTATATTTCTTGTGCAAAATTTGTTTTTCTTTATGTGAAAAGTTTTTTTTTATTGCATATTTAAACTCCTTGGTTTCTTAAAAATTTTCCTGAACCGAAACCTCCAGAAGGTTCGGGTTCGGTTTTCCAAACTTTTGTTGAACCGAAACCAACCGAAGGTTCGGGTTCGGTTTCTCAAAATTTTTCTGAACCGAAACCAACCGAAGGTTCGGGTTCGGTTTCTCAAAATTTTCCTGAACCGAAACCTCCAGAATGTAACAGCTCAAATTTTCAAATAAATTTTTCGTTAAAAATAAAACATCATTATTCGACAAAAGGGTTTATTCCAAGTTTATTTCAAAATAGAAATAATAAATCTCCAGGATCTCCAACAGTGGCAGTGTGTACGTATCATGCCGGCGCCTTCCCACGGTCATCACTAGTACCTGAAAAACATAAACACAACTAGTAAGCATAAATGCTTAGTGAGTTCCCCAGTATACGACTTACCCACATACGCCTTCCGGCCCGGACCTTTCGGTCCACATAATATTGCCTTCCGGCCCGGACCTTTCGGTCCACATAACATTGCCTTCCGGCCCGGATCTTTCGATCCACATAACATTGCCTTCCGGCCCGGATCTTTCGATCCACAAGATAATTGCCTTCCGGCCCATACACATATATAACACATAACACAAATACTCTAACACATAAAGCACATATATCATACCGTTCTTTCTAACACATAAAGTCTCGCCTTCCGGCCCGTATAATCATACATCACATATAAGCACACATCGCATATAAAGCATCTATCTCTCTAGACATAGCATGAATATAACACACGCGACCTTCCGGTCTAACAGTCAAACCCTTCCGGGTGAAGTATAGTGAGAAGACTCACCTCGTAGTACGCAGGCTATAACCTCCTCGAGCTACTCGCACACAATCCGCTAGTCCGCAGGTTCCCTATAATACCACAGCCCTAGTTAATGATCTTATCAAACAAGACAACTGAACCCTCTAAGATATATACAGGTCAACGGTCAATCTTGACCGGACTCGTCGAGTACAAAGGGTAACTTCAACGAGTATAGACATCCTGACACCACTCGCCGAGTCCGAAGAACGACTCGACGAGTTCCAATAGATCTTCAAGCTACTCGCCGAGTCGGAAGAACAACTCGACGAGTTCTAGTGAATCTTCAAGCTACTTGCCGAGTCTGATCATTGGACTCGGCGAGTCCCCGCAATGCAGTCAATCCGCTGCCTCCTGTATTTCGCATGATTTCGAAGCATATAGATATAGGGCTTCCTGGACTTTCACATATACTATTACAGGGGTTTTAACCACTTATAACAACAATATAATCTAACTAACCCTTAATTGGGTTTCCTAAACCCTAAACTCGCATTCAACGTAAAAGTTACAGATTTCAATCCGAAAATTACCTGGAAGCGTGTTTCCTGTGTCTCCAAACCTCCAATACTCAATTCCTTTGATCACCACCTTGCTCCTCCTTGTCTAACAATCTCTTCAAGCCTTCTCAAGTCCTCTCTCTTGCTTCAAATGCTCACACACTCCCAGGGGATCTTCAATCGGCCAAAAAACACGACATGACGGCCATAATATCATTATATACGGTTCAGAATCGAAACGGCTAGGGTTCAGCTGAACAGCGTCGACTCGCCGAGTCCCTTATTGGACTCGCCGAGTCCAGTCGCGCGTCTGCGACCAAGACCATGGCCCTACTCGGCGAGTCATGCACCAACTCGCCGAGTCCCCTCCTAAATGTGCCCCAAAAATAAATTAAAGAAATACCTGAAATTCCGGGCTGTTACAACTCTCCCCCACTAGAACTAGACTTCGCCCTCGAAGTCTCTCATTCTGCGAATAACTCCGGATGTTGCTCCCGCATTTCTCTTTCCGGCTCCCAAGTCATCTCCGATCCCTTCCGGTGTTGCCACTGAACTAACACCAGAGGTATTTCCTTGTTCCGAAGAACCTTGATCTTCCGATCTCTGATAGCTACTGGTCTCTCGGCGTAATTCAGACTCGCATCTACCTGGATGTCTTCTAACGGAACCACTGCTGCCTCATCGGCTATACACTTCCTCAGCTGCGATACGTGGAAGGTATTGTGAATCTGATTCAGCTCCGCTGGCAACTCCAACCGATAAGCTACCCGACCTACCCTTGCAATTACCCGAAATGGACCTATGAACCGGGGCCCCAATTTGCCCCTCTTCCTGAACCGGATCACCCCTTTCCAAGGAGAAACCTTTAGGAGAACGAAGTCGCCGACCTGGAATTCGAGCTCGGACCGGCGTCTGTCCGCGTAACTCTTCTGTCGGCTCTGGGCAGTCAATAACCTCTGCCTCACCCGTTGGATCTGCTCAGTCGTTTGAAGTACAATCTCTGTACTGCCCAACACTCTCTGTCCCACTTCTCCCCAGCAAATGGGGGTCCGACACCTCCTACCATACAACAACTCAAAAGGTGGCATACCAATGCTCGAATGATGGCTGTTGTTGTAGGAAAACTCAGCCAGCGGCAGATGCGCATCCCAGCTACCCCCGAAGTCTAACACACACGCTCTAAGCATATCTTCCAATGTCTGGATCGTCCGCTCGCTTTGACCGTCGGTCTGGGGATTGTATGCGGTACTAAAATGCAGTTTAGTACCCAACTCCTCATGGAATTTCTTCCAGAACCTGGAAGTGAAACGTACATCGCGGTCCGAAACAATCGAGGTCGGCACTCCATGCCGAGATACTATCTCTCTCACGTACAACTCCGCCAACTTCTCTGCTGATGAACTTTCACTAATGGCAAGGAAATGTGCACTCTTTGTTAGTCTATCCAAAATCACCCAAATCGCATCGACTCCCCTGGCAGTTTTCGGCAATTTGGTGATGAAATCCATCGTGATCTGATCCCACTTCCACTCAGGGATCTCCAAGGGTTGCAACTTACCGTGCGGTCTCTGGTGCTCGGCCTTAACTTTACGGCAGGTCAAACACCTCTCCACGAACCACGCAACGTCTCTCTTCATGCACGGCCACCAGTACTCCTTTTTCAAATCCAGATACATTTTCGTAGCACCGGGATGGATCGAGAATTTCGATCTATGTGCCTCCTCCATCAAAATGACACGCGTACCGCCCACGAATGGCACCCAGATCCGACCCTGAAATGTCAGAAGTCCCCGCCCATCCGTAACGAACTCTGAAATTACCCCGACGACCCGCTCCTGTTTCTGCATCCCAGACTTCACAACCTCGGCCTGTGCCCCACGAATAGTATCTAATACCGGAGTTACCACCGTCAATCTCAAACATACGTCCCGCAACGGAGTACCCCCCGCCCTACGACTCAATGCATCGGCTACCACATT
Source organism: Lactuca sativa (assembly GCF_002870075.4). Lineage (NCBI taxonomy): Eukaryota > Viridiplantae > Streptophyta > Magnoliopsida > Asterales > Asteraceae > Lactuca > Lactuca sativa. The sequence continues at coordinate 169,148,881 of NC_056624.2, read as the reverse complement.
AGCCTTGCCTGGGTGGTATAGGATCTCACAGTCATAATCCTTAACCACGTCTAACCATCTCCTCTGGCGCATGTTTAGGTTGGGTTGATCCATCAAATACTTCAAACTCTTATGGTCCGTGTATATGGTACAACGAACCCCGTACAGGTAGTGACGCCAAATTTTGAGGGCGAACACTACTGCCCCCAACTCTAAGTCATGTGTGGGATATCTCGCTTCGTGAGGCTTCAGCTGCCTCGATGCATAGGCTATCACATGGCCCCTCTGCATCAACACTGCACCCAGTCCTGAAATCGATGCGTCGCAATATACGACGAAGTCCTCCATCCCTTCAGGAAGGGCTAATACTGGTGCTTCGCACAGTCTCTGGCGAAGTGTCTCGAAGGAAGTCTGCTGCTCGAGTCCCCATGAGAATGTAACACCCTTTCGGGTCAATTTGGTAAGTGGCACTGCGATCTTGGAGAAGTCCCTAATGAACCTTCGATAGTACCCTGCCAACCCAAGGAAACTCCTGATCTCCGAAGGTGACTTTGGTGCCTCCCATCTCATCACCGCCTCCACCTTGGCCGGATCGACCAATATCCCTGCCTGATTTACAACGTGCCCCAGAAATTGAACCTCCCGTAACCAGAAGTCACATTTGGAGAATTTTGCATATAGCTTCTCCGACCTCAGTACCTCAAGGACCTCCCTCAAATGTCCCTCATGCTGCTCCCTAGACCGCGAATACACCAGAATGTCGTCGATGAATACAATCACAGACCGATCCAGCATCGGCCTGCATACCCTGTTCATGAGATCCATGAACACTGCTGGGGCATTGGTGAGCCCAAAAGGCATCACCACGAACTCGTAATGCCCATACCGCGTCCTAAAGGCTGTCTTCTGGACGTCCTCATCCCGCACCCTTACCTGATGGTACCCTGATCTCAAATCAATCTTGGAAAACCAAGATGCCCCTTGCAACTGATCGAATAGATCATCGATTCTTGGTAACGGATAGCGGTTCTTAACTGTCACCTTGTTCAGTTCCCGGTAGTCGATACACATCCGGTTTGAACCATCCTTCTTCTTGACGAACAAAATCGGTGCTCCCCACGGGGAACTACTCGGCCGAATAAATCCCTTCCCCAACAACTCTTGAAGTTGCGAGGACAATTCTTGCATCTCTGGGGGTGCAAGACGATAAGGCACCTTCGCAATAGGCGCCGCCCCTGGAACTAGGTCGATACCAAACTCCACTTGCCTCGCAGGAGGTATTCCCGGCAAATCCTCGGGGAAGACATCTGGAAACTCGCGCACCACTGGAACCTCCTGCAATGTCTTCGGTCTCTCGGAACTCTCCCGCGTATCCATCACATACGCCACGAAACCGTTACATCCCCGCTGTAGGCATTGCCTCGCCCTAGCAGCCGAACAAAAAGCTGATCTCGAACGGGTACCCTCGCCGTACACCGTAAAAACTCCCCCACTAGGGTCTCGTATAGTCACCAACTGACGCTCGCAGTCGATGACAGCGCTGAATCGGCTCAACCAGTCCATGCCTACAATGACACAGACATCACCCATCGCAATAGGAATTAGGTCAATCGGAAATGCGACCCCGAAGATCTCTAGCACACATCCCCGAAAAACCTCCGTAGCACAAATCACCCTCTCAGCCGCAATGGAAACGCTCAAAGGCCGACTTAACGGCTCACGACTAATGCCGATGTGCTGACTAAAAGCTAACGATACAAACGATCTACTCGCACCCGAATCAAATAATACTAGAGCAGGCATAGAGTTCACAAGGAAAGTACCTACACATACATTAACATAAGCATAACATTTCGACCTTTGATTAAATACATGAAAGATAACATACCTGCCACAACATCGGGCGCAGCGCGGACCTCCTCCGCAGTCAGCTGAAAGGCTCTCCCGCGAGCCCTCGGGGCCTCGACCTTCACCGGTCGGGTCTCAGTAGTCCGGGTAGTAGGTGTAGCTCCCTGACGAAGTTGCGGGCACTCGGCCTTCCGATGGCCTGTCTGGTTGCAGTGAAAACAAACCATAAACCCCTTAGGGCAATCCCTGGCAATATGTCCGTCCTTGCCACACTTGTAGCAACCCCCGGTTCGACACGCCCCCTCGTGACTTTTGCCGCACTTCGCGCAAGTGCGACCCTTCGAACCTCCCACCCTCGAACCAGCGAACTTAATCCGCTTGGCTGCCGGCTGAGACTGGGCCGGCCGTCGATCCACCTGCCGAGACTCAGCCTCCTCCCTCGCTTGAGTCTCTAACTCAATCTCGCGCTTCCTGGCGTTCGCCTGAAGCTCAGTGAAAGTGCGATAGGTGGAGTTTGACACAAACTCCCGAATCTCCCTCTTCAAAACACCCAAATAGCGGCTCATCCGCGACTGCTCCGTAGATACCAGCTCGGGGCAGAACATTGCCCTCTCATGAAACTTCCGTGTGATCACTGCCACGGAATCAGTACCCTGCTTAAGGGTCAAGAACTCCTGAATCAACCGCTCCCTCTCTACCGGGGGAACGTACTCATCCCTGAACATCTCCGTAAACCTCTCCCATGTCACTGCCGTAATCTCTGCCTGAGTGAAGTTCACCGTCACGAACTTCCACCAATCCTTCGCTCCCAGACGGAGCTGGTTCAAGGTGAACCGTACCCTCAAGTGTTCCGGGCATGAGCAAGTATAGAAGCACCCCTCGATGTCGGCGATCCACCTCATGGCTGCAATTGGATCCTGCGTCCCATCAAATTCAGGGGGTTTCGTGTTACTGAATTCCCTGAATGGTAATGAATCACCCCCTTGCGGCCTGGCAGCAGCCACCGCTGCGGTAGCAGCAGCGACTGCAGCTTCAGAAATTGCGGCGCACCGCTCCTCAAACTCCTCCATCAACGTGGTCTTAATAGACCCAAACATCTCCGGGATCTCAGCCCGGACCGCCGCAGCTACCTCTTCCTGAATAATCTGACGAATCTCCTCGTCACTCGCACCGCTCGAACTCGCCCCATTGCGTGTGACAACCATGATGTCTCTGAAATACAACATAGAATCATCAGAGACTCCACCAAGTACAATTGTACTCAATACGCGCCCTACCCAGTCTCCGATTTCCAGGGATTCTTATTTGAGTCTTCCACTGATCCGGTGCCTTCGGTAGTACGGGCCCAATACTACCGACCACACCGTATCAGTATTCGTCCCAAATCTTCCTCCCCAAATTCCGAATAACGGGTACTCTACTTCTAGTATGTACTATTTACTTGCACGCTACCCAATATCTCATTTAAGCAATCTCCCTAGACTAAGGCATCACAAAACAGGCGATTCTATTCCTATCATGTATACCTAGTCTTCTAGCATGCATAACAATTCATAATTCAGTGCATAACATAACATCGTAAGGTATTCTGGGGATCTTTACCGTTCGGACGCTGGCTGCTCGTACACACTGTTCCACCCTTGTTTTTACCGCCTTGCCCTTTATAAAATGTTATGTCCTTATTATTTTTAAGAAAAAGTTTTTTTTTTTCTCCCAAATCCCCGGTCTGAGTTCAGTTGCACCCAAAAGTACACCCGAATCCCTCAAACCAAGGCTCTGATACCAATTGTAACAGCTCAAATTTTCAAATAAATTTTTCGTTAAAAATAAAACATCATTATTCGACAAAAGGGTTTATTCCAAGTTTATTTCAAAATAGAAATAATAAATCTCCAGGATCTCCAACAGTGGCAGTGTGTACGTATCACGCCGGCGCCTTCCCACGGTCATCACTAGTACCTGAAAAACATAAACACAACTAGTAAGCATAAATGCTTAGTGAGTTCCCCAGTATACGACTTACCCACATACGCCTTCCGGCCCGGACCTTTCGGTCCACATAATATTGCCTTCCGGCCCGGACCTTTCGGTCCACATAACATTGCCTTCCGGCCCGGATCTTTCGATCCACATAACATTGCCTTCCGGCCCGGATCTTTCGATCCACAAGATAATTGCCTTCCGGCCCATACACATATATAACACATAACACAAATACTCTAACACATAAAGCACATATATCATACCGTTCTTTCTAACACATAAAGTCTCGCCTTCCGGCCCGTATAATCATACATCACATATAAGCACACATCGCATATAAAGCATCTATCTCTCTAGACATAGCATGAATATAACACACGCGACCTTCCGGTCTAACAGTCAAACCCTTCCGGGTGAAGTATAGTGAGAAGACTCACCTCGTAGTACGCAGGCTATAACCTCCTCGAGCTACTCGCACACAATCCGCTAGTCCGCAGGTTCCCTATAATACCACAGCCCTAGTTAATGATCTTATCAAACAAGACAACTGAACCCTCTAAGATATATACAGGTCAACGGTCAATCTTGACCGGACTCGTCGAGTACAAAGGGTAACTTCAACGAGTATAGACATCCTGACACCACTCGCCGAGTCCGAAGAACGACTCGACGAGTTCCAATAGATCTTCAAGCTACTCGCCGAGTCGGAAGAACAACTCGACGAGTTCTAGTGAATCTTCAAGCTACTCGCCGAGTCTGATCATTGGACTCGGCGAGTCCCCGCCATGCAGTCAATCCGCTGCCTCCTGTATTTCGCATGATTTCGAAGCATATAGATATAGGGCTTCCTGGACTTTCACATATACTATTACAGGGGTTTTAACCACTTATAACAACAATATAATCTAACTAACCCTTAATTGGGTTTCCTAAACCCTAAACTCGCATTCAACGTAAAAGTTACAGATTTCAATCCGAAAATTACCTGGAAGCGTGTTTCCTGTGTCTCCAAACCTCCAATACTCAATTCCTTTGATCACCACCTTGCTCCTCCTTGTCTAACAATCTCTTCAAGCCTTCTCAAGTCCTCTCTCTTGCTTCAAATGCTCACACACTCCCAGGGGATCTTCAATCGGCCAAAAAACACGACATGACGGCCATAATATCATTATATACGGTTCAGAATCGAAACGGCTAGGGTTCAGCTGAACAGCGTCGACTCGCCGAGTCCCTTATTGGACTCGCCGAGTCCAGTCGCGCGTCTGCGACCAAGACCATGGCCCTACTCGGCGAGTCATGCACCAACTCGCCGAGTCCCCTCCTAAATGTGCCCCAAAAATAAATTAAAGAAATACCTGAAATTCCGGGCTGTTACACAGAAGGTTCGGGTTCGGTTTCTCAAAATTTTCCTGAACCGAAACCAACCGAACGCTCGGGTTCGGTTTTTCAACTTTTTCCAACCGAAACCAACCGAACGTTCGGGTTCGGTTTTTCAATTTTTTTTTTCTTTCTTCTCTATTCCAAAGTTTTTTTTAATTCAATTTTCAAAACTCCAAAAATATTTTAATTTTTTGTTTTGTGTGCTCATTCATTTATAAGGATATATTTGATAACTTACTTAAGTGTCCCTAGAAGCATGCTGATGTATGTGTCCCAAGCCTCATAAGATTTTGAATAATAGCCTTCATGACCTGGTATACACAAACCTTGTCTTCCCAATAAGGCTAACTCATTTATTCTAATCATGAGCTACCTCACTCTTTTCTCACATGAGTTTAGAGTCTCCTGCTTGGTCCTTATGTTCGCAGCAGAGGTACTATGTCTTCTTTCACCATCCCCACTATACTTCTCCATAACATTCGTATCCTCACTGTAACCCTTGAGACTCTCAGCAACTACCACTGAGGTTTATGGTTACACAACATCTGTGTTTATGATCTTAGCTTCGTGCCACTACGAGCTGAGTGAAACCCAAAATTCAACACCAATGAATTGACGGTGACCAATTAACTTGATCAAGTTTTCACCAATGAATTAACGAATGTACCTTCATGAAATCTCATTTTTTTCCTTTTTGCGTGATTCCAATGAAATTGTTACACACCATGACATTTCTTCCCAAGGGATCCAGTTTTAAATTTTTATCTGAGATTTCATATTAATCCAAGCCACTACAAAATTAACTCAAATCTACTTGTTCAACAGACTACACTGGTCTCACAAGTACTTTGTTCACGTTCGTTCTTATATCAGGATTTGAATTGTTGAATCAAAGCGAAACCACCCTTAATTTGCCTTATTTAAAGAAGCCTTTCAACATTTATTAATGAATGTTTGATCGTAATTCAACGGGATTCCACACTAACACTTTGAGGTCTCTCTTGACCTTGAAGGAAGAGATTCGTGCCCGGGATCATCAGTTTCGTGTCATAATTGACATCACAGATCATTCCAAAAAGAGTTGCTTTATTTCTTTATCTTTTACACTCTTTGCACGAAAATCCTAAATTTTCAAAAATTCCGTTACTAATTATTTTACAGGCTGGATAATCAATGAATGATTAATACTGAAGTTGTGGTTGCCAATAATCCACGTGGGCATTTTATTCAAAAGGTGGCGTTTAAAAGAAAAGGGATAAGTTCAAAAGGTTGCTGACGCGGCGGGAGTTCAAAGGATAGATATTCAAACGACGGTAAAAAGGCGGGCGCGTGAATTTGAAGAGGCCGCGCTTTTTCTGACACTATTGGACGCGTGTGCAGTATTGAAGCGTCATCCATCTGGCATTAATGGCGCGTGTGGAAATGGAAACGGTTTCTCTCTCTGAACCGGCGCTTATTGGGCGGCATGATCCTAGGAATCTGACACTCTCTCTCCTACATGATCATCGCACGTCCCAACTGTCACCAATCAGTCACTCAAAAACCCTTCCGTATTTCAATAAGAGATTTCAAACGATCTTTCTCTCTCCTGTTACCTACTATAAAAAGCCATCCACACCACCTTTTACCTCTTTACTGCCCCCATAATTCCCAAAGCAAAATTACTCCCAAAACTCTCTCCCGGTCATCTTCTTCTCCACACCTGCAACAATGGCTGAATCTTCATCAGTTCATGCTACTTCTCAGATTCTTCCCATCAGACCTCAACAATGCCTTGTCATTGATCTGAACCCACTAGCCTATGATCCCTACATGTCGCCGGTCATCGAATGCCTCAAGTTCTCCCAGCTTGCTCCGGCATTGTCCAGAATTGAAACGGTGCCAATGGTGGCTCTATCTCAGGTCTATGCGACGGCCTACTACGACAAGGGCGTCGACCGGATATTTTTCGAAGTGGCGGAACACAAGACGTCGATTTCTCGTCCCCGCTTCTGCACCATGCTTGGGTTTGCTGCAGACCCATCACGTGTTAACCCGGAGACGATTCCGGTTGGCATGTTATACAACATGTTCTACAACATGGGCTACACGGAAGTTCTAACCTCCGTCGCACGGTTCAAGAAGTCATGCCTACCGCCCCTGTGGAATGGGCTATTTACAGTTCTCTTCAAGGGACTGTCTGAGAGGAGTTCAGGATCGGACGGGGCCAGTCGTTTTTTCCTGACAATCATGTATGGGGTGTACAACGGGATCAACCTCGACTACGGGTTTGTCCTCTGGCAGCAGCTGATTCAGAGCCTTTCTTCCACTTCTCGACACTCTGAAGTGTCGCTGGCCCGGTTCTGGATCCTGATCACAAGATGGGCCATGGACAGGTTTGAGGTCCCAACTGCTGACAGTGTACCGATGTCTTCTGTTGGCACGTTCCACACCAAGAAGATCATCGTATCCGATGCATCGAAATTCTCCTTCATTGGCTCTATCCCGGAGTCGATGTATGGAAGTGTGCCATCAGACAGCAGTATGATCAAGGCGATCAACGAGTTAGGGCCATCTGGTCCGAGGGAACTAACAGCGGACATGCTGCGATCAATACATGATGTCGACAAACCGGTGGCCAGGGGAAAGAAGGCAGACAAGGGGAAGAAACCATCCAAAGCCCCAAAACCTACTCCCAAGAAACGCAAACAATCAAAGCTTGCTTCCTCCCCACAACCGAAAAGGAGGAAGACCCAACCAAAACGAAAGCTCGTCCTTCCCTCCTCATCAAGTGAATCCGAAGGTGGGTGTTCGGACTCTGAGGGATCACAAGGAGACGAATCTCCACAAAGAGGCAACACACCTCCTCGGTCCCCAACCCCGGAGATGGAACTTCACCAATCCCCAGTTCCTTCCCCTCCACCCTCAATTCCTATTTCCATTCCCACCATAAACCCTACTATACCACCAACCTCATTTCCTATACCACCACCCATATTCACCACATCAACCGAAACACCACCTTTTACCGAAACCCCACCCGTAACCGAACCTCCACAAACCGAAACCCATACACAACCACCACCCGAAACTAACCCCCCACCCACTCAACCTGAACCAACCAAACCCATAACACCCCCAGCTTCACCACTACCTCAATCTCCAGAAGACGCCTCCGACGGCGATGATCAATACCTTGGTGGTGATCACATGAACTATGATTCGGTCTATTACAGTCCGTTTCAAGTTCAAAGTGATGAGGAGGATGATGCTCCTGTGACAAAGAAGCATCTCCGCGAGCTGAACGAGAAGGTTGATCAACTTCTCGCCTCCTCTTCCAATCAGCAGTCATCCTTATCTGAAGCTGCCCTTCAGAGGATAGTTGATGCCTTCTCTAGGGCTCAACAAGACTCAGTATCCTCAGCTACTGCTGCGATAGACGCCTCCACCCGAGCTTGTGAGGCAGCGACCGAAAAAGTCGATAAACTATTCCATGACGCTACAATCCTGCTGAGGTCTATGCAGGAAAGCGCCGAAGCCACAAAAACAACTCTGGAACCAGTTGTTAATCAATTGGCCCAGTTTGTAAAGACGGAGTTATCCTCGTTCGCTACCCTCAGACAAAACCTTAGCGACGACAACTTGGCACTCCGTGCCTCCATCGATGCCCGCTTGGCAAAGCTACAAGAAGATCTTGCGGCTGAAAATTCCCTAATGGACGTCCTGGCGAGTAAGACTACTACCCTCAAGGTCAAGAGCACCCAACTTTCCAACTCCGAAAAACAATTGGAGGCTCTTCGATCCGAAAGGGAAGTCATCAAGACGTGTGTTTCGGATGTCCACGCCGCTCTATCCAACATCCTGGAAGCACACGACCCCATCCTCAATCACTCGGTGAGGCGTACCCTCGCTGAGAAACTCTCTCCGGCCATGGACCTCCTAAGCAAAATTGAAGGCCTACCCAGTTTCGTGTCCATTCCGAAACAAGGGGGAGATGAGAAGAAAGGATCGAAACCACCTCCTTCCTCAAAAGCAACTCACACAACCGAACCACCCCCAACTGGTCATGCCTCGGGTTCGGGTGTGAAGGACAAGGGCAAAAACATTGCAGACGGAGGAGATGACGATGAAGATGAAGACAAGGAGACTATTGCGGACATGTTAAAGAGAAAGAACAGTCGCAATACTGATGACGATGTCAGTCGTGTGGCACGTGAAGCTGAAGAAGCCGAACGTAAACAAAAAGAAGCCAACGATCTCCTTGAGAGCCGAAAGCTGCTCTTCCCTGCCTGGACCAGGGATCGTTTGATAAAGGAGGCCATAGAAACTCCAAGCATACTATGGCTTGAGCCGGTGATATCGTTCGACTGCAACAACTCGGTCGATTCGCAATTTGATATGCCGTTGACACGAAAGGCGTTCATCTTCCACGCCTTCTCCAACATTTTCGAAGTCCCGCATCCGAATGATGAGCTTGACAGGGAGCTCATTGACTTTTATCTGGAGGCCGCTCGCCCTCAATACCTTACATGGAGCGCCCAGAAGATTGTCAATGTTCAGGTGATGAAGCCGTTTGCCGTGGGGAGATTCACAAACGTCAAGTTCAAGCTTATCCGAGGATCTGCAAGAACTGCTCACATGATCTCTCTGGCGGATCTGCCCAATCTGAACCCTCATGATTGGATAGTCTTGTACAACATCTTGCTGACAAACGAAGCCGAATATGGTCCCATCTTAGACCATGTCAAAAGGATGCCGGCATGCTATATCATGGAGGTGGACCTAATGGATCAGGAGGTTGCCACAGTGTTTAAGAAGAAACCGAAAGTCAAGCATGTGGGATCGGCCAGTGATCTAAACACAATGAAAATGGGCAAGATAGATTCGAGGCGAAACTCTGTGATGTTCACCAGAGCCGAAGGACAGAAATGTCTGTTCGCGTTAGCTGACAAGCACCTCTACACCACTACCTGCTTGGAACACGTCCTATCAATCGTCAAGCGGTGTAAGGACAATTCGGTTGATGACATCAAGTACTTTGAAGATATGATCAATTGGTACATCCGGTTTAGACAGACCATCCTTTCAATAACCAAATGTCTGTTTAGTACCGTGAAGAAGAAGGTACCAGCTTCAGCCGCCGGCCCAAGTACGAAGTGAAGGTCTCGCTCCAAATTGACGCAAAGGGGGAGATTGTTGGGCTGAAGTTCTATTTTATGTTGCGTCTTTTGGGCTCGTTAGATTAGCCTTTGTATTCTCCGGTTTGGGCCTGTCCAACCGATAGCCTTTTATGTCTTGTATATAAGTTATCGTTTGCATGCATATTAGGTTAAGATTCAAGATTTCAGTTTTAGCATTCCAGAGTCTTACGATATTGCTCTCTTGTAATCTTCCAATCCTTTACAGTTGATGTTCTTAATCGAGCTCTTCTAAGGATTATAATTAATCATTCGACACGTTTGATTCAAGCTGTTTGTTCTTATTGTTGCGTTTTGCCTTGTTATTAATTTTGTGTTCTTGCTGTTTCATATTGATATACTTGTTCAAGATCTAATCGATCTTCTTAGATTAAAAGTTGTTTTAATCCCATCATTATGAACCTATAAATTGGAATTATCAGTAATTCCATGTTGTTATACTGATTGATCTACTTACGGGACAGGTTTCTAGAATGGACACATTGGTTTGGTTGTTAGATTTCAGAAAAGCTATTATGCCGAAATGATCCTGCCTCCCAACTGTCCTGCCTGACTGATCATTAGCTGATAGATCTTGATGTAGACATTGGGATTAGTGAGGATCTAGACTATTATTAGTCTCTAGGATCATTAGACTAAAAGTTTTTATTAATTACACTTAGGTCACATCAAGGAATATTTAAGGCGTTAGGCAAAACTCTGCTTAGATCATCAGTCACCCACCTAAGTCAAGAAGGTGCATAGTCCATTTCATGAACATGATTTAATACGATTATTAATTAAATTTTTAAATATATGTTGAAATTCGTATGTAAATTATGTGCTTATTGTCTGGATTATATGTTAGGATATATATTATGCTATGTGCGAACCAAATATGGTTCTATTTTATCATTAAATAGATAACATCGAATAATAGCATTTAAAGTAGCATTGATAAGAAGATAAATGAATAATAATACCTAATGCTCTATACAAATTATAAATACAATAAAATTAGGTTAGTGTCATCCAAGAATAGAGTTGGTATTAAGGTTGGTTACATACATTGTAATCTAGTCTAGGGATAAACCTAGACTCCTAGAAGATACCTAGCATAAATAAGCTTGATATTAGGTAGTCTCATTTGGAGTGTGTAACCTAGGAACAGAGAGTAAAGTTCTGTTCCATGATACTATTAGGTGTCAATTTACGGTAACTCCGTACGGGATCACCAAAAATGGTGGGTCCCGATCAGGCAATTGTTAGCGGTACGTATGGTCACCCCCACAAAGTAGATGACAACACTTGATCATTTTAGATGGTCTTGTTAATTACATTGCTAGTGTAAGCTTATTATTCACAAACGTAGATGAATTGGAGAACTATATTCATCAAATACTCTGACGACCGATAAGCCTTTATGACTTACACCGTCGGAGGAGGCCCCTTGTTGTGTTCAATCTTTTGATGGTTCATCAGGCGAGATAATTTCTCATGGATAATCTTAGACAAGGATCAGTAAGGATCGGTAGGAATAGATGTGTAGGAATGTAAGCCAATATCGATTTTAGTATGGTAACAGTTAATTTTGTAGGTCTGATAATTAAAGAATTTTATCAGATCAATATTGTTAGATTGAAATCTCTATGTATTTCACCAGGTTACTAGTGGATTAGGTTTCTAAGCCAATAACTAAGTTAATATAATCTTGAATTATTAGCGAATTCCTCTTGGGTTGCCCTCAAACCTAGTTATTGACTAGAATGCTTTTTGGAGAGAGAGACTGGTTTATTAATTTATTATATAGTGAATAAATTAATTAGAAATCAAAATAAATGATTTTTTAATATATTATGAGAATAATATATTAATTAGAAATAGTACTCTTTAATTATGAATTAATCAGAAATTAGTTAGAATTAATTTTGGGATTAATTAGATTAATTAAAAGTATAAGGACTAAAAGGTGACAATGTTTAAAAGTTGAACATTGACCAATTCTAGAACCTCCTTAATAGGAGTGGACAAAATTATAGATGGTTATAGGATTTCTATAGGGTTTCTAGAGGTATTCTTGGGCTCTAAGGAAGTTTGGAATGCCTTAGGGAGCAAGAAAAAGGATAACGACTTATATAAGGAAACATGCCTTATCCTTAGCCTCCTTATCACCTATATAAACCACCTTGGGTTATGAATTTCGAAATTCACCTATTTCCGAAGAGAATTTCTAAAATTCCCTTCCTCCTGCTCTCTCCTCATTAGCCTCCAATTCGCTAGGGTTTGGGTGTGAGCCATTGGAGGCACAAGACTTCTGGTGCTTGCTTTGTGCTAGATCAAGAAGGAATGATTGTTTATTTACTACACTAAACATAAGGTATCTATTTTATAACAATCATTTAGTAATTTCAAAAATAGCAATGTACTTTTATGGTTTTTGATATTAAATAGTTGTTTGCAAATCATAGTGAGAGCATAGATCCTTTAGGGTGCATATGCACTTAGGGTTTATGTTTTTCCGCCAAAAATAATTTTTTTTTGTAACATATAAAACCATCAGTGGTATCAAAGTCATTATTCTCATTGATCTTGCACAAAGTTGAATAGATCAAAATTATGGTTTATAGAAAATGCAAATTTCAAAATCTCCATAGGGTTCTTGAAACCCTAGCCTCCACCCTAGTATTTTTGAAATTTGCATGGGTTTTAGAAACCATAGCCTCCTCCCTATTTTCGATTACTTAGGGGGTAAGTTAGGGTTTTCTTATTTGATGGTTATTGTTTTAATTAGTTAAAATAGAATAATTAATATTGGATACGCTTAATACTCGTATTTTTCGAAAAATTTATTAGGGACTGGATTAAGATTAAATTTAAATTATTTGATTAATAGTTAATAGCAAATAATTATTTAATCCTCATGAGATTTAAACTAATGTAATTAATTTTTAATTAAAAGATAGAGGTTAAATCTTAATTGGTTTAATTTTAAATTAAAATAATTTTTATTAATTTCGAAAACTTAAATTTAAAACCTAGTATTTTAGAAAAGTTTGAAGATACATTTTATACTATATACAAAAGATTAATATATTATATGTATTAGACAAGTCAGTCAAATCGCTAGTACGCCTCATTCATGAAGCCATAATATAAGGAGAGTGTAATGAAGTATCCTATAAAATGACTGTCATTGGGTATCCACTCTTACCCACCACTCTCTTTTATGGTGGAGGGTTGTTAGCCAAATGGATTTGATAGGACATAATCTCATTCATAACTATAATGATATAAAGTAACTAAACTATATTTATAAAATCCCACTCTTAGTTCCTTTAGGAAAAATGTAAAAAGTATGCTAATCCATGAAAAACGCACATCATGCTTTATATGTCGTTAGTGGAGCTTATGTGGTTAACTGGAACACTAATAGGGAATATAAAGAGATATGATGGACATCTTGAAAATTATCATTCTTGTTGGAGTGTGTGTGGTTAACCAACATAACAATATGAGATGGTAAATAACATCAAGGTTGTAAAGCGGGTTTGCATGGTTATTCACATCTCATTTGTGATCATCGGCATCCCAATTACAAATGTGAGAGCATAATCCGAGATTATACCTGTCATTGCTAAGAATCAATGAATCTCAAAAGATCTATGAGTTTCATAAGATTGGAATTGGTAAAAGTATACCATCCCACAATTTAAAACCAAAAATTTTATTTTCATAATAATAAAAACCATCAACCAAACATGGTCATAAAACCATAAAGGAAAATCATAGTATGTCAATCAATCATCCTAATACATAAAAGTCAAATAATGAGGAAATCATGGTGTGTGCGATGCGATCACCTCGAGCTCTTCCCCTTCAATCCAGAAGTACCTGACACATAAACTAAAAACAGTAAGCACGAAGCTTAATGATTTCCCTAAAATACCTCATACCATACATATCAAACATATAATGGGCCCTACCCACAACCATCAGGCCTTGCCCGGCTTCGAGCCCCGCTCAAAACAGATCTATATGTACCATGTAACGCGCCCCGCCCAACTCACTCATCAAGCCCTTCCTGGCATCGGACCCCACCCGAAATACATACAACAAGAACACACATGCAAGGTCACACTGATAACTACCATAAAAATAACCATAATCCATGGCCCATCATTGGTGCCTTTGAGCCGCTAAACGTTGGGAGCAGACTCACCTCAAATTGCTGAAACAACCAGATAAATGGTCGGACTGCCGATCCGATAAATATCCGCACTAAATATCATCAAATAATACCCTAGTTAATAATTAGGTCATAAACCATAAACGGGGCCCCAACTCATCATCCTCAACCTCTAGGGTAAAAGATTATTTTACCTTTTCCTTACTAGGCCCAACTAGCTTAGCCTAATAACCCTATAGTAACCCAAGGCCCACAAATGGCCCAAATCACAACCTAAGGACCAACTATGGCCTAATAGACACAAGGCCCAAAATTCGGGTATGTCACAAAGGTCAAAATAAGTCCAAGTCCAAAAGGGCCCAAAACGAAGGAAAGCCCACAACATGGTGTACGCCCCGCGTACCCCATACGTACGCCCCACATACTTAACGTTTGACAAAGAAACGAGTTGCTGACCCAATACGTGCAGTGTAATAAGGAGTACACCCTACGTATTAGCCAGAGTCCCAAAGGTTAATCAAAGGTCTTAATCCCTTAACACCTTAAAGTCCAAACCTCATATCTACATCATTTTAAGGTCCTAACACATAAATTCGTAAACTTTATAGTTTTCTATGACTTAATAGGGCTCAATACTCTTTTTAATCATTAAGACCCATAATAAGAACCCCAACTCATGGATGGTCCAATATAACACAATAGGGTAGCATTTTTATGCACAAGGAACATCAGAGGCGCTAAGATCTAGCATTCCTAGCTCCTGGGGTGGCTCAAACCCACAAGGAGGACTCATCGGACCATAAAGTGCACAAATCATGTCGTAAACTAGATCTATCATAAAGACCCATCAAGTTAAGAGCTTTATACCTCCAAAAGTTTTCCAAGTTGGTGATGATTCTGGATCCACAAGCTTCAACTACACCAATGCAACTTCCAAGAGCTCTTCTTCCTTCATGATCACCAAAAACACTCTCAAATGTCGCTTCCAAGCTCAAAAAACTCAAAAGGAAATTAAGGTTTGGAGAGGTGGTGGTCGGTCATAAGAAGGTCCAAGAGAAACTTAAGGAGTTTAAATAGGTCTCAAACTTTTAAGGGTTTGTCCCAGGTGGTCGTACGCCCCACGTACTCCACGTACGCCTAGTATACGTGGATGCCTCCGCGATGCTCATTTCGACCCAGTACCCCCAACGTACTCCTAGCGTACGCCCAACGTACTTGGCCAGTGACCAAAACGTAAGAGTTTTGAAGTTGAGGGCAAAAAGGGAAAATACCTGAAATGCGAATGTTACATTCTCCCCCCATTTGAATCAGAATTCGTACTCAAAGTTCGTCTTTGCGAACAACTCCAGATAATGCTCCCTCATCTCAACCTCAGGCTCCCATGTCCATTATGATCCCTTGTGGTGCTGCCATTGCACCTTTACAAGGTCCACCGACTTATTCTGCAGAGCCTTCGTCTTCCTGCCAAGGATGGAAATCAGTCTCTCAATATAATTCAGGCGATCATTCACCTGAATATCCTCCAATGGAACCACCGCAGAATCATCAACCAAACATTTATGCATCTAAGAGACATGAAACATGCTATGGATTTTACTAAGCTCATCAGGTATATCCAAGCGATAAGCAACCCGACACACCTGGGCCAAAACCCTGAAAGGACCGATCTACTTAGGAGTACCATGTCCCCAACCTGGAACTCTAGATCTGATCGGCGCTTATCAGCATAGCTCTAATGTCGACTCTGTGTTATCTGAAGTCTACCTCGTACCTGCTATATCAACTATGTCGTCTTGAGCACCACTTCAGTACTTCTCATGACTCGCTGATTGACTTCACCCCAACATATCAAGGTCCTGCACTTCCTCCCATAGAGCATCAAAAAAGGAGGTCGATCAATGTCGGTGTGATAAGTGTTGTTATACAAAAACTCCGCCAAAGGGAGATATGGATCCCAACTCCCATTAAAATCCAACACACATGGCCGAAGCACATGCTCCAAGGTTTGGATTGTCTGCTCACTCTGTCCATCCGTCTTCGTGCAGAAATCCGTGTTGGAATGCAAACAATTACTTAGCTCCTCATGAAATATCTTCCAAAACTTGGAAGTAAACCAGACATCCCTGTCTGAAACCACTGAACTAGCACCCCATGTGTCACACCCCCAAACCAGACGGCGGAAACGTCCGGGGGTGGAGGACTTTATTTGTAGTATCACAACACATGCATCATAGTAATCAAAGTACAAACAACCATTGTATTTAAAAGTATAATATTTACATGTGTTCAATCATTGTATATTGAAATCAACCTAGTTGTACAAAAGAAGAAGATAAGACTCATAATGGCTCCATCTTCTCAAAAAGCTCGGGGAGTACCTGTTATTATTTCCCTGAGAATACAAGTAATTTGAAAAGAGAGTATCAACAATAAGTTGAGTGAGTACATAAGTCTTTATGTTTGAATGAGTGTATTTGTATTTTGAATATGAAAACACTCCTAGAAAATCCCATATTTTCTGTGGTGTGTGAAAAGTAGTTTTATTCCCATAAAACCCTCTTATTTGTAAACCATTGTATTTGTAAAACTTTTATTTGAGAGTGTACCTCGCTTCACCAGCTATTATTGAAAACGATAGTATAGCATTGTACTTTGCATTTTGTAAACTGGTACTTTGAAGATATACTTACGTTTAGTTGTTTATACACTAACGTGTTGTTAATATCTTTTTAATGAGTTATTATAACCATACTAAGACATGAACGCCTGAAACAAACGCCTGATGAGCGCTTAAACTGTTGATAACAATTGCCACTCATTGGCGTGTATGCCTGACTGTAGCTAGCAGCCTGAGTGCGGGGTTGTCAATCCCGATATAGATCTACACACAACTTGTTTCGATCCCCGGACTGGAGATTCTGGTTATAATGTCAGGGCTTTACCTTGGTTGTCTAAACTGAATCTAAACAACCTGAATTGAATGTCTCATAAAAAGCATATAAATGTTACATGTATATTAGTTATGAAAACCCAATCATTCTGAAATAAATGATTGACAGTATGTTCTTGACTTAGTATCCCGAACATGTATTTGATAAGTGTAAACCCTTGATTTGTTTTGAATTAAAACCCTTGTTGCATGTAAAACAGTGTATTCATATGAATTATCGATCTATGTATCATAAATTATACCTATTATAATTTATATGTACTTTATGAATTGGTAACTAACTATTTTTGCATGTAATCCTTTGCTCAACATGTTACAAAGGGTGATTAAGCTGACGAAATAACTTTTAATTTTATATACATATACAATTTTAAATATAAGTAAAATTTGAACGACCTTCGGACAAATAACTGGTACTACAAGTCCACATCCAAACAAGGAAAAGGACCTAGAATGAATTATTAGTCCTAAGGCTTTTAAATCTTATTTATATTAAATTATATATACAAATATGTATGTTTGGGGAAAAATATAAGTTTATAAAAGAGTTCAATATTTGAAGTATTTTTGATGCCTTAAAATCATTTTATCGTGATTTGAAATCATTTAATTATAACACAAAGTTGTTGTGTTATACTTGTATTTCCCCCCTTAAAACAGTAGAAATTATGAAAATACGGGGGTATGAACTCACTTGGTAAGTGGTAATCGGACAGGGTTTCGTTTCACGAAAAGGAGTTTATTTGTCGAGAAACCGGCTCAAATCTGGCAGAGTTTTGACAGGAGAGAGGATGAATTCTCGAGAATTTTGGGGCTTCACGGCTTACTTCGGGCTCGAGTCTTGATACCGGGGCTTTAAGGGTTGTATATAAGCTTAAGGGTGTGAAAAAGTGAAAGAGAGTAAAATTTGGGGTGAAAAGTGTATAAAATCCGGAAACCCTCGCATGCCTTATATAGGCCGAAGCCTCGGATCCGAAGCTTGTGCGAGGCTATGCGAGGCTGACATTCTGCGAAGGGAAGCAGCTTCGGTTCGGAGGTGGTAGGCTCGGATTGGTCTAGCCCTCGGTGCAATGCAAAGAAGCCACGTGCGAAGGGGTGTCCGAGGGTGGTGCGAGGCGTGTGCGAGGAGCATCCCTGGTGTGTCTCCTTGCGAGGCTGTCCGAGTGGGATTGGACCGCAGAGGTGGCCGAATCAGGAGGTGACATGCGAGACTCCGGTCCACTCAGCAGCCGACATGTGGAGGCTCGCATGCGAGGGGTGACGTGGCGCTACTGTTCATGCGAATTTTCCCGGGTATTTCTATTTTTCTTTATTTTTTTGCCAAAACTTGTAAAATTCATAACATTTGCATACGAACTCCGTTTTTGACGTTCTTTATATGCACGCGTAGCTAAAATTATACTCTACGATTTTCGTTTAGACTTCATCGGCAAATTTTGAATTTATTTTTTTATATTATTATTTTAAACAGATCGGGACGTGAATCCGTTATAAATTCATAACTTTTTTATACGACGTCCGTTTTTGTCTGTCTTTTTATCGTTGTACTACTAATGACGAGACCTTCAATTCTCGTTTAGGTTGTGTCGGCTAAAAGCCACTCGATCTTTATTTTGAGTTTTTAGCTGTACACTGCTATACTGAAACTTCGAAAAATCATAACTTCCTCATACGAAGTCAGATTTTGGCGTTCTTTTTATGAAAGTTCTCGGTTTAACAAAAACTAGAACTTTCATTTAGATTGTTAAGGCTAGAAAGCCTTTTATCAAAATTTCAATTTTTACACTGAACAGTGTTTTGCCGGTTTTGTCGCGGATTTTCGATTGGTCACAACTTCTTCGTTATAACTCGGATTTTAGTGTTCTTTATATTTTTGGAAACCTTGTTACAATCTCTATCACTTGGTTTAACCTAATTGAGATTATTTAATAATTTATTTTTGAGGGTCAATTATGTAAATATACATAGTATGCCAAAATTTCTCTTTATTTAATTAAAAAGAAGTACAATTTGACCTACATTATTACATAAGTTTGAAATAACGATTTGTTACATTATCCCCCCGTTAGAGAGAATTTCGTCCCGAAATTTACTTTACGGATAGATTAGGGAAAAAGATGTGGGTATTTTTGTTGCATTTGATCCTCCCGCTCCCAAGTGAATTCAGGTCCCCATCTTGCATTCCAGCGAACCTTCACTATCGGGATGCGGTTTTGTTTGGTTTTCTTAACTTCCCTGTCTAGTATCTCTACGGGTTCTTCCACAAAATTGAGGCTCTCGTTTAACTCGATTTCCTCGAGTGGTATCACAAGAGTCTCGTCGGAAAGACACTTTTTCAAGTTCAAAACGTGGAAGGTAGAATGAATGTTACTTAGTTCTTGGGGTAATCGAAGTTTGTAAGCTACAGGGCCGATTCGGGCAAGAATCTCGAATGGTCCTATATACCTCGGGTTCAGTTTGTCATGCTTTCCAAAGCGTATCATGCCTTTCCAGGGTGAGACCTTCAGCAAAACTCAGTCGCCAACCTGGAATTCCAAAGGTTTTCTCCTTTTGTCTGCGTAGCTTTTCTGTCTATCTCTGGAAGCTTTAAGTTGTTCTCGAATTTGTACGATCTTTTCGGTAGTTTCTCGGATAATTTCTGGACCAGTGAGAGCACTGTCAGGAGTTTGACCTCTAGCTAGCTGCGTGTCACCCACTTCAGCCCAACACAGAGGGGATCTGCACTTGCGACCATAGAGGTCTTTGAATGGAGCAGCTTTTATGCTAGTGTGATAACTGTTGTTATAAGAGAACTCAGCAAGGGGTAAATGAATATCTCATGCCTTCCCAAAGTCTATCACGCAAGCTCGTAACATATCTTCTAACGTTTGAATCGTCCTTTTGCTTTGTCCATCGGTTTGCGGATGGTAGGCTGTGCTCATGTCTAGCCTAGTTCCCAGAGCGTTTTGTAAAGATTGCCAAAAACGAGAGGTGAATCTACTATCTCGGTCTGAAATAATAGATACTGGTACCCCATGTAGTCTAACAATCTCCTTGAGGTACGTTCTATTTAGCTTTTCCATCTTGTCGGTCTCCTTGATTGGTAAGAAGTGTGCGGATTTGGTTAATCTATCGACGATTACCCAAATAGTATCATAACCACTTGATGTCTTGGGTAACTTGGTTATGAAATCCATTGTAATCCGCTCCCACTTCCATTCAGAGATTCCAGGTTGTTGTAATAAGCCTGAAGGTTTCTGGTACTCTACCTTAATTTTGGCGCAAGTAAGGCACTTGCCCACAAAGGTAGCGATTTCGGCCTTCATGTTAGGCCACCAATATAACTTCTTAAGGTCCAGATACATCTTGTCTGAACCTGGGTGGATGGAGTATCGGGTTTTGTGTGCTTCATTCATAACCACATCTCTGTAACCACCAAACTTTGGTGTCCAGATCCGGTTCATGAAATAATAGACTCCATCATCCCTGACTTCGAAGTTCTTATCCATTCCTCTTAGAGTTTCACCTGCTACGTTTTCGGGTTTCAAGGCTTCAAGTTGAGCTTCCTTGATCTGTGTGGACAGATGCGAATGGATTGTCATGGTCAACGACTTTACCCGGCGTCCCGAGTATTCTTTTCTACTAAGGGCATCAGCTACTACGTTTGCTTTACCATGGTGATAACGAATTTCACACTCGTAATCGTTCAGTAGCTCCACCCATCGTCGTTGTCTCATATTCAGCTCTTTCTGGTCAAAGATGTGTTGGAGACTTTTATGGTCCGTGAATATTGTGCATTTCGTGCCATATAAGTAATGTGTCCAAATCTTCAGAGCAAACACCACTGCTCCTAATTCAAGGTCATGTGTTGTATAGTTGACTTCATGTGTCTTTAGCTGTCTTGAGGCGTAGGATATAACCTTTCATCTTTGCATAAGAACACATCCAAGCCCTTGATTAGAAGCATCACAGTACACTACGAAATCCTCTGTCCCTTCAGGGAGAGACAGGATTGGTGCACTACACAAGGCTCGCTTCAGCATTTGGAACGCTGTTTCTTCCTTTTCTCCCCAACTAAAAGTTACACCCTTTTGGGTCAGAGTAGTAAGAGGCTTAGCTATTCGAGAGAAATTTTGAATGAATCTGCGATAATAGCCAGCAAGACCTAAGAATTGGCGGATTTATGTAGGTGTTTTGGGTGCTGACCAGTTTTCAATTGCCTTTATTTTGGAAGGGTCGACGTGTATTCCTTCTGAACTAACCACGTGACCTAGGAAATCTACCTTGCTGATCCAAAATTCACACTTTGAAAACTTCGCATAGAGCTTCTCCGACCTAAGTGTTTGTAATATTTGATGAAGATGCTGGCCATGTTCCTCTTTGCTCTTTGAGTAGATAAGGATATCGTCAATGAAGACTATAACGAATTTGTCCAAGAATGGACGACACACTCGGTTCATTAGGTCCATGAACACTGCAGGTGCACTCGTCAATCCGAATGGCATCACTATAAACTCGTAATGACCATAACGAGTTCTGAACGCGGTTTTGGGAACGTCTTCCTCCAAAATTCGTAACTGGTAATACCTGGATCTTAAGTCTATTTTCGAGAAGTAGTTCGCCCCTTGAAGTGGGTCGAACAGATCGTCAATGCGAGGCAGAGGGTATCGATTCTTGATGGTAAGTTTATTCAGCTCACGGTAGTTAATACACATGCGGAATGATCCATCCTTCTTCTTTACGAACAAAACCGGTGCTCCCCAAGGTGAGAAGCTTGGTCTTATGAAACCTTTGCTTAGGAGTTCGTTAAGTTGGCTGGATAATTCCTGCATCTCGGAAGGCGCAAGACGATAGGGGGATTTAGCTACAGGGGTAGCTCCAGGGATTAAGTCGATTCGGAATTCGACTTGTCGTTCGGGAGGCACTCCTGGAAGATCATCGGGAAATACATCGGGAAAGTTGCAGACTTCAGGAATGCTTGCGATGTCTTTCACTTCTTGCTTTTTATCTACCACATGAGCTAGGAATGCACAATACTCCTTGCGAAGGTATTTCTGTGCCTTGATGCTTGAAATGATCTGAAGGTTTGTTCCGGGTTTGTCACCATAGATAATAAGAGTTTCGTTAGTTGGTAAGTTCAAACGAATAGCTCTTTCATAGCATAGGATGTCGGCATGGTTGGGGCACAACCAATCCATACCTATTATGATGTCAAAACTTTTGATAGAGACCGGCATAAGGTCTATTGGGAAAGACAAGTCATTTAACATAAGGGTACATCCTATGTATATATCATTGGTGGATTCGGATTTCCCGTTAGCCATTTCTACCATGAAGGTTTTATTTAGTGGTTGCGAGTTCTGATTTAGTAGATGTTTAAAGTTATGGCTCACGAAGCTCCTCTCGGCACCACAATCAAACAGAATGCATGCATAAGTATTATTAAGAAGGAACGTACCCGTGACCACAGCAGGGTCTGCCACCGCTTCTTCGTGACCTAGTGCTAGAATTCTCCCAACCCCACCGGCATTTCCAGCTTTTGGATAGTCTTTCTTGAAATGCCCCACATCACCGCATTGGTAGCATGCTCGACTTACTCCAGCGGCGGGTACTTGGTTAAGGGGTTGAGGCGGTGTTCTACAGAAGCGGGCAGTATGCCCTTTCCTATTGCAGTTACGGCACTGCATTTCAGGGCAATTTCCGGTGTGGTGAAAATTGCACTTGTTGCATTTAGGGAGGCTACCAGCATAGGGCTTAGTTGGTGCTGAGTAGTTAGGGGCAACAGCAGGTGTAGTAGTAGGTATGGTAGCAGGCACAGTAGTAGCATGGACTGCCACTATTTGTTGCTTCTTTGAAGGTTCCAGAGGAGATTTTCCCTTCCTTTTGTTCCAACCCTTGTTGTTGTTGTTGTTGATCTCCCTAGGTTGTTCTGGGGCGTTAACCATAGAGTTTTGACGGTTTCCGTGGTCAATAAGTGACTGTGCCAGTTCCTTGGCACTGTCAAAGGTGACAGGTTTTGATGCAATGACACTTGCTTGTATCTGGGGCGACAATCCCCAAATATACCTTTCAATCTTTTTGCTCTCTGGAGCAACCATATCCGGACACAGAATCGCCAAGTCACAGAATCGATTCGTGTAAGTTGTTATGTCGGCACCGGCCATAGTAATACTCCAGAGTTCTTGTTCCAGTTTCTGGATTTCCCCTCGCGGGCAGTATTCACGCATCAGCATGGTTTTTAGGTTCTCCCAGCTTATAGTATTAGCCACCACCAAAGTTAGTGACTTAACATGGCCATTCCACCATGTTAGGACCCTATCTAAGAAAGTAAAGGCAGCAAATTTAACTTTGCTACCCTCTGGACAGGAGCAGATTTCAAAGACTGCTTCTGTCTTCTCAATCCACTGCCTTAAAACCATCACTCTTCCAGTTCCATTAAAGGTCCTGGGTTTGGCATTCGAGAAGTCTTTATAAGTGCACTCCCTCGAGCGCTCATGACCCTCGACAAGGTTAGAAGGACGTGGATCAGCTCCTGACCCACTAGTACCGCCAGCATTGATATGAGATAAGGCAGCCACTACAGCTGCCGTGACTGCCGCTTGGAACATGGCAGCATCGAATTGAGGGGGTGGTGGTGGAGGTGGTGTCGGTGCTTCCGTTTCATTGTTACGTCTAGGATTCCTACGAGGAGGCATCTTTTTCTATAAAAGTCAATAGATAAAAAGATAGTGAGATATCAAGAATGAATATGAATTTGATATCTCTGAACTTAAACACTTAATTCAACAAGAATCTTGTAAAGAATTGAAAATAGATTTCCACTGCAAGTATAACTTGCAATAGGATAATATAAATTGGAGTGGTTATTTTTAAAAGAATATCTAAATACATGTCGATTGTGTTGATATCTATGTAATCTGTATATGTGACCTTCAAGTAGGTCCATAATACTATGAAAGTATCGACATTAAACCGACCTACCGAAAATAAAATTTTTCGCGGCCGTATCGAAAAGTATGAAAAACAACACTGGAACATATCCTTAATCCCAAAACATTGGAATGGAAGGTTTGTGAATGTTGGGCTGAAGTTCTGTTTTATGTTGCGTCTTTTGGGCTCGTAGATTAGCCTTGTATTCTCCGGTTTGGGCCTGTCCAACCGAGAGCCTTTTATGTATTGTATATAAGTTATCGCTTGCATGCATATTAGGTTAAGATTCAAGATTTCAGTTTTAGCATTCCAGAGTTTTACGATATTGCTCTCTTGTAATCTTCCAATCCTTTACAGTTGATGTTCTTAATCGAGCTCTTCTAAGGATTATATTTAATCATTCGACACGTTTGATTCAAGCTCTTTGTTCTTATTGTTGCGTTCTGCCTTGTTATTAATATTGTGTTCTTACTGTTTCATATTGATATACTCGTTCAAGATCTAATCGATCTTCATAGATTAAAAGTTGTTTTTAATCCCATCAATTGGTATCAGAGCAGGAGGCTGTGTAATCGATACACATCTTTTCTGTGAAAAAGATTTCCATTAGGGTTTTCCGCAATCATCGATATTTATTGAGCCGTCATCTTAATTGACGTATCTTAGTATTTATTGTTTTGCCCTAATCTGCTTTATTACAAGTCTGATCTTTGAACAGGTTATTACGATCATAATGGACGCAACGCAATCAAACCCTATTAATATTTCCAACAGCATTGGTTCGACGACAAAAATTCCAATCTTATACACCCATGACTATGAAGTGTGGGCACATCATTTTGAAGATTACGTGATTGGATCGGAGGACAATGGTTTTCTCATATGGGAAGCCATTATCAATGGACCATTTTCTCATTCTGCGACATCCAGAGTTATTAAGACGCAAAAAGAATACAACGATCTGCTTAAAGACGTGACGAATATTGCGCAAGATGAAAAAGACAAATTCCAGTGCAATATTAAGGCACTGAGGTTGATCAGATTCGCCCTTCAGTCCGACACTTTCAGACTGGTCAGCTCATGCACTACGGCGAAGGAAGTGTGGGATAGACTTCGCGAACTGTACTCCACAGACGAAGATCTTGAACATTCTATTCAAACCTTGCTTCTATCTGAGTTTGGAGAATTCAGGCAAGGGGCTGAAGAAACTGTGACCCAGACGTTTGATCGCTTCAATCATCTTCTCAGCAAGATGATCAAACACGACATTGAAAGGAAGCTCATCGAACAAAAGGTTACTTTCTTGAACGGACTGCGATCTGAATGGAGAGCAGTTGTTTCCACCGTCAAAGCACATGAACAATTTAAATCATACTCTTTGGCAAAACTGGTGGGTATTCTAAAGTCCCAAGAGAAGATTGTGGTTCAAGAGAAAAATGTTGTCTCTAGTCTTGGTTCGTTGGCCCTCCTATCTAAAAGTAAAGCTGTGATGGAGGATGAAGAGCTCAATTTAGAAGAATATGACCTCTCAACTGAGGATTATGCCATGATGGTATCCAAACCTAAGAGGTTCATAAAGAAGAGATTTCCCAACAACAAAAACCGAAACTGGCAGGGGAGTTACAGCTCTGAAAAGGCGAACAATGAACCGAAGGCTGAGGAGTCCAAGAAGGAACCGAAGGCAGATGGTGATTCTGGAGTAAGCTGTTTTTACTGTGGTGGCAAGAACCACTATGCTAAGGACTGTGTTCTTAAAAAGATGGCTGAAAAGGATGACGGAAAGGATGAGGAAGCCGTACTGCAGAAGAGATTAGATGAGTTGAGAAAGAAAAAGTCTACCGCTAACCCTTCTATTAATGCTCTTATTGTGCAGGGTTCGGTTAATGACGATGAGTTCGGTAGTACCGAAGTTTGGTCTACTGACTTAGAAGACGAAGAAGTGAGGAAGCCTACTCATGGAAAGGTTTATATGCCTAAGGAGGAAAGCAGTGGTGGAAAATGCTTCATGGTGTCAAGCGCATCTCAGATGAGGGGATACAATACCGATGGAGGAAGCAATGGACCGAAGGTGCAGGAAGATATGTGCTTCACGGCCAAACCACTCAGTCAACAGTTCAATGAGCTTGATGAAATGATAAAGAAGGTACAATCTGTTTTCATTTTATCTAAAGTACCATCATCCTCATATGAGAAAGAACTAAAAAACGTTAACACAAGAATTTCTCATTTAGATAGTAGCTTAACTCAAACTCAAGTCACCAATTCTAACCAGACTGATCAATTAAGCAGGGTGGCGTCGAAGAGTGAGGAGCGGCGTATGTGGATTGAGTTAAAAGAGTCGGAATTAATTAAAGTCAAAGACGAAAACATTTATTTGCAGAGAGACAATTTGAAATTGTTAAAACAACGAAATGTTTTTTGTTTAATAGCTAAACGTTTATATTCCAATATTACTCAGCTTCACTTAGACTGTGAGATAGGCAAGAAGATCCACCGTATGATTTTACCATTCCTAGAATTCAAGGAGGATGAAATTGATGCCGAAGCTTACAATTGTGAAAGTGTGATTTCGTCTGATGATGTCAACCCAACTTATCAGATTGGACTGGACAAAATTGAGTCCTTCATTAAATCCAAAGACCATAAGGACATGCTCAAAAATCTTTTGGACGAAAATGACAGACTTAAACTGAGAACCGAAACCATACAAAAGTTTGACTCTCTAAACGCCAAAGTAAGCTCAGAAAATAAAATCAATGTTGAAAATGCATCTGAGCTTAACGAGGACGAAAACATGAGTGAAATTTCTGTAGAAGATACGGTTGACTGCTCAGAATTTGTTAAAAGCGAAACTAAAAACCACAAAAATCTTATTTCTGAAAATTCAGTTGAATTCGCTAGATTGTCCCAAAAAAAGTCCCCGAAATTAGTAGAAAAGGCTGTTGTGTATCAAAAAGTCAGAACCACTCCGAATCAGGTATACAAAGTGACTGGAGTAACCGAACACCAAACAGCTGAACTCACGGCTATTGTTAACGAAGACAATGCTGATGGCTGTGATGAGTTCTTCTGGGAAGCCCCTATTAACAATGGAAACGAAACCGTTGGCCTATCTGAAAGTACCTCTTGGATGAAGAAAGGGAGATACATACCTGAACCCTTGAACAAGCCTGATAATTTCAGTGAACCAAGCACAAGTGGTACAAAAGATACTCCTCAAGAGGTTGATTGTTCAGCAAAAGAAGATATTCCTTCTACGCCAACAGCCCGAAGTGAAACTTCATCAGATACTCCTTCCACTTTCTCAGGGCAAACTGAATCTTCTTCAAACATTCCCTCTGCACCCTCAGCTCAAAGAAAAACTCCTAAAGTTCAAAAGGAACCAGCAAAGGTGACATCAAAAGCGAAAGCGAACGTTCATCATCAACCTAAACAGATGAGGGATAAAAAGATAGAAAGGAACCTAAGATACAGGAAAAACCTTTCTGAAAGGAAACAATTCTGGCACTCCCAGAATGCATACTATTCACACAAAGACAAGAATCTGAAGTATGAAAACAATCCCGTGAGAAAGCTTGATAATTCCAACAACCGAAAGTCAAGGTTCGGTTCGCAAGAAGATACCAACCAAAAGTCAAGGTTCGGTTTGCAAGAAGATACCAACCGAAAGTCAAGGTTCGGTTCGCATGAAAATACCAACCGAAAGCAAAGGTTCGGTTCTGAAAAGGATTTCAACCGAAACCAAAGGTTCGGTTCCAAGAACAACTCCAACCGAACTCAGAGGTTCGGCACTGAAGTCAGACGAGAACAAGACTCAAAGGTTAAACCCACCAACGATCAAAAGCAAAAGGGTCACCTAGAGTCATCAGCAAGGAAGTCCTCCCCATCCAAATTCTCTCGTTCTAACTCTTCTCGTCATTCTACTTCTACTCATTCATCTCCATCTTGCTCTAAAGCTAATCCCACTCTTCCTCAAAAACCTCATTCATCAGCTGAACAGAAGGGAAAGCGAAAGGTCGATGAATCCAAGCCTGAGCCCACAGGAAACCAACCTAATCTTAACAAAATAAAAGTATTCACCATTAAAAAGAAAGAAGAAACAACTTTAATTAAAAGAACATATCTTGTTGACATCTCTTTAACTATTCCTGTTCCCATGAAAACCTCACATGGACCCAAGAAACTTTGGGTTCCTAAATCTGCTTAATTTTTGCAGGTTATAAGTGACGAGCAGTTTGACGAAGAATGGTACATCGACAGTGGCTGCTCACGTCACATGACAGGGAGGAAAGAGGAACTCAGGGAATACAGATCTCTTGCAAATGGTGGCAACGTTAAGTTTGGAAATAACTCTTTCGGCACCATAAAGGGATATGGGATGATAACGAATGGTGATTTTACCATTAGGAAGGTGGCCTATGTGGAAGGACTTCAACACAACCTCATCAGTGTATCTCAGCTTGTTGGAGGTACAGGTCTCAAAGTTTCATTCGATGATGAAGGTTCTGAAATCATAGAGAAAAAGACAAAGAAAGTGATTCTGAAGTCAGAGCGAAAGGGTGAAATGTTTCCGCTGAACATGAAACCCATCAAAGGAAACCCAGCAATATGTCTGCTATCAAAAGCTCAATCCGACGAAAGCTGGTTGTGGCACAGAAGACTCTCTCATCTCAATTTCAAAGATATTAACCGACTTGTCACTGGAGGTCATGTTAGGGGTCTTCCATTGCTCAAGTTTGACAGAGAGCATTTATGTGCTGCATGTGAAATGGGAAAGCAGAGTCGTCAAAGTCACCCATCCATAATTAACACAAAGGTTGTTGAACCACTCGAATTGCTTCATATCAATTTATGTGGTCCTTCATCTATTGAAAGCATCGGTGGTAGCAAGTACATTCTTGTTGTCGTTGATGACTTCTCTAGATTTACATGGGTGTTCTTTCTAAAGCTCAAATCTGAAGCGACTCAAAAGCTGAAAGTGTTTATCAAGCAAATTGAAGTCCAACTCAAGAAGGTCGTTCGCAACATCAGGAGCGACAATGGTCTCGAATTCAAAAACAGGGAGTTTGAAGAGTTTCTTGCAGAAAAGGGAATTAGCCATAATTTCTCAGCTCCCTACACACCACAGCAGAACGGAATAGTCGAAAGATGAAACCGATCTCTGTGTGAAGCTGCCCGAACTATGCTAAGTTTCGCTTCCTTACCTCTTTATTTTTGGGCTGATGCTATTTCTGCTGCTTGTTATACACAAAACAGGTCCTATCTCAACAAGCGATTCACGCTCACACCATATGAGATATTAAACAACAGGAAGCCCAATGTGAAATTTTTCCACGTTTTTGGCTCAAGGTGTTTCATCTTTAACTCTAAAGAACACCGCAACAAGTTTGATGTCAAAGCTGACGAGGGAATCTTTCTGGGTTACTCACTCACTTCAAAGGCGTACAGGGTCCTAAACAAATGATCAAGAAGAATTGAAGAGACATACTATGTGACCTTCGACGATAACTATGTCAGGAAGCTACAGGCCATAGATGACACTGCCAGTGAAATCTTTCCTCAAACTGGCCAAGTCACTGTCTCAATCGCCAATCTATACGAAAATTTTCTGGAACTATTTGACGAACCTGAAAAAGCTTCTCTCTCCGAAGCAGGTGCAGCCGACAACAAAATAGATCATATGAAGCAGATTGTCGAAGATGCTGCAAGAAGAATGCATGAAGAAGCATCGCCTACTAATGAATCTCCAACCAACAATGCTTCAGTCGAGGGGGAGCCAAGTTCTCATGTCGAGGGGGAGCCTAGCTCACATGTCCAGGGGGAGCCAAGCTCTACTACTTCAACCGAAGGTCCTTCATCAACCGAAGGTAACTCTCCAACCGAAGGTGCCCCTCCAAACGAAGGTGCTTCAATGCCTGACAATCCAGCACCACAAGAAACCCCTGAACCTCGTATTTCTCAAGACTCATCAATTGAGGAGGAGCATGATGATATGACGCTTGATTTTGATAGCCAATCTGAGCCTGAAGAGATGATCAACGCTGAACTAGATCCAACCTTCGATCCGAATTACCCTCCTCTTACAAAATGGACCAGAGATCATCCTATCTCTCAAGTAGTTGGTGATGTATCTGAAAAGGTTCTGACCCGCTCTCAACTGAAGGCAAAACAGACATCCTTATTCTCAAAAGATGAGTTTTGTATGTTTAACTCATTTGTATCAAAAGTTGAACCGAAGACAGTGAACACTGCCCTCGATCACTCTGATTGGGTTCAAGCAATGCAAGACGAACTAAACGAGTTTGAGAGGAACAAAGTCTGGCGCCTCATTCCAACTCCTCCGGATGCTTCAGTTGTTGGACTTAAATGGGTTTTTAGAAACAAAATGGACAAGGAAGGTAATGTCATAAGGAACAAGGCTCGTCTGGTTGTCAAAGGATACTGTCAGGAGGAAGGGATAGATTACGAAGAGACGTTCGCTCCAGTAGCTAAGCTAGAATCGGTTAGAATATTTCTGGCCTATGCTGCTCACAAAAACTTTGAGGTCTTCCAAATGGACGTCAAGTGCGCATTTCTCAATGGAGAACTTGAAGAAACTGTGTATGTGGAGCAACCTCCTGGGTTCGTGAACGAAAAGTATCCAGATCATTGCTACATTCTGGATAAAGCTGTGTACGGCCTCAAACAAGCTCCGAGAGCCTGGTATGAAACGCTTACAAAATTTTTAAAGATGTCCAAATTCAAACAAGGTTCGGTTGACCCAACCTTCTTTCGCAAAAAGGAAGGTAACCACCTTATGATAGTTCAAATTTATGTCGATGACATCATCTTTGGCTCTACGAATCCCAGCTTAACAGCTGAATTCAGAAAGTTGATGGAGACTAAGTTTGAAATGAGCTCAATGGGTCCTATTAATTTTTTCCTTGGTTTAAATATAAGACAGGGACCCGAAGGCATCTTTATCAATCAGGAAGCTTACACAAAGACTCTCCTAGCAAAGTTCGGCATGATGGGAGACTCAAAAATCAAAGTCCCTATGGCATTCGGCACCAAACTTACCCCTTCGCTGGATAAACCGGCTGTCGACATCACGCTCTATCGTCAAATGATAGGCTCACTGATGTATCTAACTGCTACCAGGCCTGATATCATGTTTTCTGTATGTTATTGTGCTCGATTTCAGGCTAACCCACGCGAACCTCACATGCTGGCAGTGAAGAACATCCTACGCTATCTCAAGCGAACCGCCTCCTTAGGTCTATGGTATCCATCCAACTCTGGCTTCTTCGTTCAAGCCTATTCTGATGCTGACCTTGGAGGATGTGGACTCGACCGCAAAAGCACAACTGGTGGCTGTCAATTTCTTGATGGGAAGTTGGTCAGCTGGCAATCCAAGAAACAAACATGTGTGTCGCTGTCTACTGCTGAAGCGGAATACATTGCCGCTGCATCCTGCACATCACAAGTGATTTGGATCCAGAGTCAACTTCGAGACTATGGACTCAATATGAAGAAGATCCCTCTATATTGTGACTCTGAAAGTGCAATTAGGATCTGTCATAACCCGGTGCAACACTCTAAAACCAAACACATAGCACTGAGGTATCACTTCATCCAAGATCATGTGGAAGATGGAAATGTCGAAGTTCACTTCGTAAGAACCACTGATCAACTGGCTGACGTCTTCACCAAAGCTCTTCCAGAAGCATCATTCAATAAAATTTTGCAAGGGCTAGGTATGATGGAATCAGAGTCAGTTCCTCACACTACCTCTTGATCTCAAACGTAAGAAGCGAATCCAACCGAACGTTCAGGTTCGGTTGAACCATTTCACTCGCTCATTTCTTCAAAGGTAGTTTTTCTGAGTTGTATATTTCTTGTGCAAAATTTGTTTTTCTTTATGTGAAAAGTTTTTTTTTTTTATTTGCATATCTAAACTCCTTGGTTTCTTAAAAATTTTTCCTGAACCGAAACCTCCAGAAGGTTCGGGTTCAGTTTTCCAAAATTTTGTTGAACCGAAACCAACCGAAGGTTCGAGTTCGGTTTTTCAAAATTTTTCATAACCGAAACCAACCGAAGGTTCGGGTTCGGTTTTCCAAAATTTTGTTGAACCGAAACCAACCGAAGGTTCGGGTTCGGTTTTTCAAAATTTTTCTGAACCGAAACCAACCGAAGGTTCGGGTTCGGTTTCTCAAAATTTTCCTGAACCGAAACCAACTGAACGCTCGGGTTCGGTTTTTCAACTTTTTCCAACCGAAACCAACCGAACGTTCGGGTTCGGTTTTTCAATTTTTTTTTCTTTCTTCTCTATTCCAAAGTTTTTTTTAATTCAATTTTCAAAACTCCAAAAATATTTTAATTTTTTGTTTTGTGTGCTCATTCATTTATAAGGATATATTTGATAACTTACTTAAGTGTCCCTAGAAGCATGCTGCTGTATGTGTCCCAAGCCTCATAAGATTTTGAATAATAGCCTTCATGACCTGGTATACACAAACCTTGTCTTCCCAATAAGGCTAACTCATTTATTCTAATCATGAGCTACCTCACTCTTTTCTCACATGAGTTTAGAGTCTCCTGCTTGGTCCTTATGTTCGCAGCAGAGGTACTATGTCTTCTTTCACCATCCCCATTATACTTCTCCATAACATTCATATCCTCACTGTAACCCTTGAGACTCTCAGCAACTACCACTGAGGTTTATGGTTACACAACATCTGTGTTTATGATCTTAGCTTCGTGCCACTACGAGCTGAGTGAAACCCAAAATTCAACACCAATGAATTGACGGTGACCAATTAACTTGATCAAGTTTTCACCAATGAATTAACGAATGTACCTTCATGAAATCTCATTTTTTTTTCCTTTTTGCGTGGTTCCAATGAAATTGTTACACACCATGACATTTCTTCCCAAGGGATCCAATTTTAAATTTTTATTTGAGATTTCATATTAATCCAAGCCACTACAAAATTAACTCCAACCTACTTGTTCAACAGACTACACTAGTCTCACAAGTACTTTGTTCACGTTCGTTCTTATATCAGGAATTGAATTGTTGAATCAAAGCGAAAGCACCCTTAATTTGCCTTATTTAAAGAAGCCTTTCAACATTTATTGATAAATGTTTGATCGAAATTCAACGGGATTCCACACTAACACTTTGAGGTCTCTCTTGACCTTGAAGGAAGAGATTCGTGCCCGGGATCATCAGTTTCGTGTCATAATTGACATCACAGATCATTCCAAAAAGAGTTGCTTTATTTCTTTATCTTTTACACTCTTTGCACGAAAATCCTAGATTTTCAAAAATTCCGTTACTAATTATTTTACAGGCTGGATAATCAATGGATGGTTAATACTGAAGTTGTGGTTGCCAATAATCCATGTGGGCATTTTATTCAAAAGGTGGCGTTTAAAAGAAAAGGGATAAGTTCAAAAGGTTGCTGACGCGGCGGGAGTTCAAAGGATAGATATTCAAACGACGGTAAAAAGGAGGGCGCGTGAATTTGAACAAGCCACGCTTTTTCTGACACTTATTGGACGCGTGTGCAGTATTGAAGCGTCATCCATCTGGCATTAATGGCGCGTGTGGAAATGGAAACAGTTCCTCTCTCTGAACCGGCGCATATTGGGCGGCGTGATCCTAGGAATCTGACACTCTCTCTCCTACGTGATCATCGCACGTCCCAACTGTCACCAATCAGTCACTCAAAAACCCTTCCGTATTTCAATAAGAGATTTCAAACGATCTTTCTCTCTCCTGTTACCTACTATAAAAAGCCATCCACACCACCTTTTACCTCTTTACTGCCCCATAATTCCCAAAGCAAAATTACTCCCAAAACTCTCTCCCGGTCATCTTCTTCTCCACACCTGCAACAATGGCTGAATCTTCATCCGTTCATGCTACTTCTCAGATTCTTCCCATCAGACCTCAACAATGCCTTGTTATTGATCTGAACCCACTAGCCTATGATCCCTACATGTCGCCGGTTATCGAATGCCTCAAGTTCTCCCAGCTTGCTCCGGCATTGTCCATAATTGAAACGGTGCCAATGGTGGCTCTATCTCAGGTCTATGCGACGGCCTACTATGACAAGGGCGTCGACTGGATATTTTTCGAAGTGGCGGAACACAAGACGTCGATTTCTCGTCCCCGCTTCTGCACCATGCTTGGGTTTGCTGCAGACCCATCACGTGTTAACCCGGAGACGATTCCGATTGGCATGTTATACAGCATGTTCTACAACATGGGCTACACGGAAGTTCTAACCTCCGTTGCAAGGTTCAAGAAGTCATGCCTACCGCCCCTGTGGAATGGGCTATTTACAGTTCTCTTCAAGGGACTGTCTGAGAGGAGTTCAGGATCGGACGGGGCCAGTCGTCTTTTCCTGTCAATCATGTACGGGGTGTACAACGGGATCAACCTCGATTAAGGGTTTGTCCTTTGGCAACAGCTGATTCAGAGCCTTTCTTCCACTTCTCGACACTCTGAAGTGTCGTTGGCCCGGTTCTGGATCCTGATCACAAGATGGGCCATGGACAGGTTTGAGGTCCCAACTGCTGACGGTGTACCGATGTCTTCTGTTGGCACGTTCCACACCAAGAAGATCATCGTATCCGATGCATCGAAATTCTCCTTCATTGGCTCTATCCCGGAGTCGATGTATGGAAGTGTGCCATCAGACAGCAGTATGATCAAGGCGATCAAGGAGTTAGGGCCATCTGGTCCGAGGGAACTGACACCGGACATGCTGCGATCAATTCATGATGCCGACAAACCGGTGGCCAGGGGTAAGAAGGCAGACAAGGGGAAGAAACCATCCAAAGCCCCAAAACCTACTCCCAAGAAACGCAAACAACCAAAGGCTGCTTCCTCCCCACAACCGAAAAGGAGGAAGACCCAACCGAAACGAAAGCTCGTCCTTCCCTCCTCATCAAGTGAATCCGAAGGTGGGAGTTCGGACTCTGAGGGATCACAAGGAGACGAATCTCCACAAAGAGGCAACACACCCCTCGGTCCCCAACCCCGGAGATGGAACTTCACCAATCCCCAGTTCCTTCCCCTCCACCCACAATTCCTATTTCCATTCCCACCATAAACCCTACTATACCACCAACCTCATTCCCTATACCACCACCCATATTCACCACATCAACCGAAACACCACCTGTTACCGAAACCCCACCTGTAACCGAACCTCCACAAACCGAAACCTATACACAACCACCAACCGAAACTAACCCCCCACCCACTCAACCTGAACCAACCAAACCCATAACACCCCCAGCTTCACCACCACCTCAATCTCCAGAAGACGCCTCCGATGGCGATGATCCATATCTTGGTGGTGACCACCTGAACTTTGATTCGGTCTACTATAGTCCGTTTCAAGGTCAAAGTGATGAGGAGGATGATGCTCCTGTGACAAAGAAGCATCTCCGCGAGCTAAACGAGAAGGTTGATCAACTTCTCGCCTCCTCTTCCAATCAGCAGTCATCCTTATCTGAAGCTGCCCTTCAGAGGATAGTTGATGCCTTCTCTAGGGCTCAACATGACTCAGTGGCCTCAGCTACTGCTGCGATAGACGCCTCCACCCGAGCTTGTGAGGCAGCGACCGAAAAAAGTCGATAAACTATTCCATGACGCTACAATCCTGCTGCAGTCTATGCAGGAAAGCGCCGAAGCCACCAAAACAACTCTGGAACCACTTGTTAATCAATTGGCCCAGTTTGTAAAGACGGAGTTATCCTCGTTCGCTACTCTCAGACAAAACCTTAGCGACGACAACTCGGCACTCCGTGCCTCCATCGATGCCCGCTTGGCAAAGCTACAAGAGGATCTTGCGGCTGAAAATTCACTGATGGACGTCCTGGCGAGTAAGACTACTGCCCTCAAGGTCAAGAGCACCCAACTTTCCAACTCCGAACAACAATTGGAGGCTCTTCGATCCGAAAGGGAAGTCATCAAGACGTATGTTTCGGATGTCCACGCCGCTCTATCCAACATCCTGGAAGCACACGACCCCATCCTCAATCACTCGGTGAGGCGTACCCTCGCTGAGAAACTCTCTCCGGCCATGGACCTCTTGAGCAAAATTGAAGGCCTACCCAGTTTCGTGTCCATTCCGAAACAAGGGGGAGATGAGAAGAAAGGATCAAAACCCCCTCCTTCCTCCAAAGCTACTCACACAACCGAACCACCCCCAACTGGTCATGCCTCGGGTTCGGGTGTGAAGGACAAAGGCAAAAACATAGCAGAGGGAGGAGATGACGATGAAGATGAAGACAAGGAGACTATTGCGGACATGTTAAAGAGAAAGAACAGTCGCAATACTGATGACGATGTCAGTCGTGTGGCACGTGAAGCTGAAGAAGCCGAACGTAAACAAAAAGAAGCCAACGATCTCCTTGAGAGCCGAAAGCTGCTCTTCCCTGCCTGGACCAGGGATCGTTTGATAAAGGAGGCCATAGAAACTCCAAGCATACTATGGCTCGAGCCGGTGATATCGTTCGACTGCAACAACTCGGTCGATTCGCAATTTGATATGCCGTTGACTCGAAAGGCGTTCATCTTCCACGCCTTCTCCAACATTTTCGAAGTCCCGCATCCGAACGATGAGCTTGACAGGGAGCTCATTGACTTCTACCTGGAGGCTGCTCGCCCTCAATACCTTACATGGAGCACCCTGAAGATTGTCAATGTTCGGGTGATGAAGCCGTTTGCCGTGGGGAGATTCACAAACGTCAAGTTCAAGCTTATCCGAGGATCTGCAAGAACTGCTCACATGATCTCTCTGGCGGATCTGCCCAATCTGAACCCTCATGATTGGATAGTCTTGTACAACATCTTGCTGACAAACGAAGCCGAATATGGTCCCATCTTAGACCATGTCAAAAGGATGCTGGCATGCTATATCATGGAGGTGGCCCTAATGGATCAGGAGGTTGCCACAGTGTTTAAGAAGAAACTGAAAGTCAAGCCTGTGGGATCGGCCAGTGATCTAAACACGATGAAAATGGGCAAGATAGATTCAAGGCGAAACTCTGTGATGTTCACCAGAGCCGAAGGACAGAAATGTCTGTTCGCATTAGCTGACAAGCACCTCTACACCACTACCTGCTTGGAACACGTCCTATCAATCGTCAAGCGGTGTAAGGACAATTCGGCTGATGACATCAAATACTTTGAAGATATGATCAATTGGTACATCCGGTTTAGACAGACCATCCTTTCCATAACCAAATGTCTGTTTAGTACCGTGAAGAAGAAGGTACCAGCTTCAGCCGCCGACCCAAGTACGAAGTGAAGGTCTCGCTCCAAATTGACACAAAGGGGGAGATTGTTAGGCTGAAGTTCTGTTTTATGTTGCGTCTTTTGGGCTCGTAGATTAGCCTTGTATTCTCCGGTTTGGGCCTGTCCAACCGAGAGCCTTTTATGTATTGTATATAAGTTATCGCTTGCATGCATATTAGGTTAAGATTCAAGATTTCAGTTTTAGCATTCCAGAGTTTTACGATATTGCTCTCTTGTAATCTTCTAATCCTTTACAGTTGATGTTCTTAATCGAGCTCTTCTAAGGATTATATTTAATCATTCGACACGTTTGATTCAAGCTGTTTGTTCTTATTGTTGCGTTCTGCCTTGTTATTAATATTGTGTTCTTACTGTTTCATATTGATATACTCGTTCAAGATCTAATCGATCTTCATAGATTAAAAGTTGTTTTTAATCCCATCAGTGAAAATTGTAATAGCTCTTGTTGAAGTAAGGTGCTTATTATTTTATTGATGCTTGATTTTGTACATGTCCTGAAAGTAGTCTATACATTCAGTATATTAAACTAGAAAAGTAGTGTAAACACTACTTGCGACGGTTGCTGCGACGGTTACTAGGTTCCGCTTCGTCTTGCGATTTCCAGCGCCTTTCTTGGGCAGCTTGATGCTCCCTCAGTCCTCTGATCTCTGATTCGGCAGCATTAAGTTGCCTTTGAAGGGCTTCAGTATGGTGTTGGGTATCATCTTGCATCTCGTCAAGACGAAGGATATCGGCAGCATTAGCCTGTGCAGCTGCATTCACTTCTAGGATACGATTGATTGACATCCTTGATTGATCGAATTGTCGGGAAATTCGATTCACTATAACTGGAAGAGCTCTGTCGGCTGCTCCTCCTTCTGAGACGTTATAGAAACCCTGTTGCATTCCGTAGGGAGGGCGTTGGCCGTCTTGTCGACTCCAATGGTTTATGTATTGGCCCCACTCGGGTATAGGTATTGCTTCCTCTTGTCTCGGGTGACGTATCCCCGGGTTGCAGACTTGTAGCTCTGTATCGGTACCGCTTGACTCGCTGTCCTCAAATGGTTCTTCATCTGAGTCTTCTTCTGGATCTTCCACTATCCATTCCTGATTGCCATGATTTGGAAAATAAGGGTCCCTGGTGGATGATGTCCTGCCATTGTGTCTGTACGAGAATAAGGTTATGAGAAATGGTTGAAAAGAAAACTAAAGCATATCGATGTTTATAATATTCTTATAGTATTTTATGTTCTATTCTTAGAGTTTCTTTGGTAGTTGGTAAGTTTTAGATACGTCACAACACTACTATCACTCCCAAACACATGTTGGTCATGTCTGAAATCAATATAGTTGATCAGGCTATATTAATTCTAGACATGATTACATAACTGCCCGGGTTTAACTGTAATGTTCAACATCCAAATACTTTTAAGTTCTTATGACTATGTACTTGTAGGGATGAGGGTTAGTATACTTCTTGTAAAAATACTTCAAATTCTTAAAAGTATACTTGTAGTCAGAGCTCTTAGCCCCAATGTATTTATAGTTTGTATATCTTTTATGGATTGATATACTGAGTTCACTATAAACAATGCTCTGATACCAATCTATCACACCCCCAAACCAGACGGCGGAAACGTCCGGGGGTGGAGGACTTTATTTGTAGTATCACAACACATGCATCATAGTAATCAAAGTACAAACAACCATTGTATTTAAAAGTATAATATTTACATGTGTTCAATCATTGTATATTGAAATCAACCTAGTTGTACAAAAGAAGAAGATAAGACTCATAATGGCTCCATCTTCTCAAAAAGCTCGGGGAGTACCTGTTATTATTTCCCTGAGAATACAAGTAATTTGAAAAGAGAGTATCAACAATAAGTTGAGTGAGTACATAAGTCTTTATGTTTGAATGGGTGTATTTGTATTTTGAATATGAAAACACTCCTAGAAAATCCCATATTTTCTGTGGTGTGTGAAAAGTAGTTTTATTCCCATAAAACCCTCTTATTTGTAAACCATTGTATTTGTAAAACTTTTATTTGAGAGTGTACCTCGCTTCACCAGCTATTATTGAAAACGATAGTATAGCATTGTACTTTGCATTTTGTAAACTGGTACTTTGAAGATATACTTACGTTTAGTTGTTTATACACTAACGTGTTGTTAATATCTTTTTAATGAGTTATTATAACCATACTAAGACATGAACGCCTGAAACAAACGCCTGATGAGCGCTTAAACTGTTGATAACAATTGCCACTCATTGGCGTGTATGCCTGACTGTAGCTAGCAGCCTGAGTGCGGGGTTGTCAATCCCGATATAGATCTACACACAACTTGTTTCGATCCCCGGACTGGAGATTCTGGTTATAATGTCAGGGCTTTACCTTGGTTGTCTAAACTGAATCTAAACAACCTGAATTGAATGTCTCATAAAAAGCATATAAATGTTACATGTATATTAGTTATGAAAACCCAATCATTCTGAAATAAATGATTGACAGTATGTTCTTGACTTAGTATCCCGAACATGTATTCGATAAGTGTAAACCCTTGATTTGTTTTGAATTAAAACCCTTGTTGCATGTAAAACAGTGTATTCATATGAATTATCGATCTATGTATCATAAATTATACCTATTATAATTTATATGTACTTTATGAATTGGTAACTAACTATTTTTGCATGTAATCCTTTGCTCAACATGTTACAAAAGGTGATTAAGCTGACGAAATAACTTTTAATTTTATATACATATACAATTTTAAATATAAGTAAAATTTGAACGACATTCGGACAAATAACTGGTACTACAAGTCCACATCCAAACAAGGAAAAGGACCTAGAATGAATTATTAGTCCTAAGGCTTTTAAATCTTATTTATATTAAATTTTATATACAAATATGTATGTTTGGGGAAAAATATAAGTTTATAAAAGAGTTCAATATTTGAAGTATTTTTGATGCCTTAAAATCATTTTAT
This sequence comes from Lactuca sativa, assembly GCF_002870075.4. Taxonomy (NCBI): domain Eukaryota; kingdom Viridiplantae; phylum Streptophyta; class Magnoliopsida; order Asterales; family Asteraceae; genus Lactuca; species Lactuca sativa. Next base: position 169,108,196 of record NC_056624.2, on the reverse strand, counting down.
CGTGATTTGAAATCATTTAATTATAACACAAAGTTGTTGTGTTATACTTGTATTTCCCCCCTTAAAACAGTAGAAATTATGAAAATACGGGGGTATTAACTCACTTGGTAGGTGGTAATTCGGACAGGGTTTCGTTTCACGAATAGGAGTTTATTTGTCGAGAAACCGGCTCAAATCGGGCAGAGTTTTGACAGGAGAGAGGATGAATTCTCGAGAATTTCGGGGCTTCAAGGCTTACTTCGGGCTCGAGTCTTGATACCGGGGCTTTAAGGGTTGTATATAAGCTTAGGGGTGTGGAAAAAGTGAAAGAGAGTAAAATTTGGGGTGAAAAGTGTAAAAAATCTGGAAACCCTCGCATGCCTTATATAGGCCGAAGCCTCGGATCCGAAGCTTGTGCGAGGCTATGCGAGGCTGACATTCTGCGAAGGGAAGCAGCTTCGGTTCAGAGGTGGTAGGCTCGGATTGGTCTAGCCCTCGGTCCAATGCAAAGAAGCCACGTGCGAAGGGGTGTCCGAGGGTGGTGCGAGGCGTGTGCGAGGAGCATCCCCGGTGTGTCTCCTTGCGAGGCTGTCCGAGTGGGATTTGACCGCAGAGGTGGCCGAATCAGGAGGTGACACGCGAGACTTCGGTCCACTCAGAACCCGACACGTGGAGGCTCGCATGCGAGGGGTGACGTGGCGCTACTGTTCATGCGAATTTTCCCGGGTATTTCTATTTTTCTTTATTTTTTTGCCAAAACTTGTAAAATTCATAACTTTTGCATACGAACTCCGTTTTTGACGTTCTTTATATGCACGCGTAGCTAAAATTATACTCTACGACTTTCATTTAGACTTCGTCGGCAAAGTTTGAATTTATTTTTTTATATTATTATTTTAAACAGATCGGGACGTGAATCCGTTATAAATTCATAACTTTTTCATATGACATCCGTTTTTGTCTGTCTTTTTATCGTTGTACTACTAATGACGAGACCTTCAATTCTCGTTTAGGTTGTGTCGGCTAAAAGCCACTCGATCTTTATTTCGAGTTTTTAGCTGTACACTGCTATACTGAAACTTCGAAAAATCATAACTTCGTCATACGAAGTCAGATTTTGGCGTTCTTTTTATGAAAGTTCTCAGTTTAACAAAAACTATAACTTTCATTTAGATTGCTAAGGCTAGAAAGCTTTTTATCAAAAATTCAGTTTTTACACTGAACAGTGTTTTGCCGGTTTTGTCGCGGATTTTCGATTGGTCATAACGTCTTCGTTATAACTCGGATTTTAGTGTTCTTTATATTTTTGGAAACCTTGTTACAATCTCTATCACTTGGTTTAACCTAATTGACATTATTTAATAATTTATTTTTGAGGGTCAATTATGTAAATATACATAGTATGCCAAAATTTCTCTTTATTTAATTAAAAAGAAGTACAATTTGACCTACATTATTACATAAGTTTGAAATAACGATTTGTTACACCATGTCATGCTACAACCTTCTCGATGTAAATATCGACCAGCTTCTCTGCCGAAATATTCTACTATATTGGGATGAAATGCATGCTCCTGGTCAATCGATCGACGATGAACCATATTGAATCCACCCAACGCGCCATCTAAGGTAACTTCATAATAAAATACATTGTAATCGCTTTCCATTTCCAAACGAGAACTTCCAACGGCTCCATTTTTCCGTGGGGTCGCTAATGCTCGACCTTGACTTTCCTACAAGTCAAGCACCTCTCCACATAACATGCCACATCTCACTTTATGCATGGCCACCAATAGTCGGGTCAGAGATCCATATACATCTTAGTCGCTCCGAGATGAATAGAGAATCTTGACTTATGCTCCTCCTCCATCAACACCTGGCGTGCACGACCGAAATACAGAACCCACACCCTCCAACAAAGGGTCAATAACCCCGGATATCATAATCAAAGGAAGCCACTTGACCCATTATGCTCTCACTCTTTTGGTCCTCTACCTTCATAGGGTCGACTTGAGCCACTCGAATCTGCTCTAGGAGTGGGTTAATCACTGTCATCCTCAGACACACATCCCTGATCGGAACCGTGACCACCTTGCAGCTTAGAACATCAGCCAATACGTTGGCCTTCCCCAGGTGATATAGGATCTCACAATCATAATCCTTCACCACATCCAACTATCTACACTACATCATGTTGAGATTCGGTTGATCCATCAAATACCTCAGGCTCTTGTGATCCATGTAGATAGTACAACGAATCCCATAGAGGTAATGTCGCAAAATCTTGAGGGCAAACACCACATCCCCCAACTCCAAATGATGCGTAGGGTAGTTCCCTTCATGAGGCTTCAACTATCTCGATGCATAAGCGATCTCATGACCATGTTGCATCACCATGGCACCCAAAACCGTGATCGATACATCGTAATAAAACACAAAATCCTCATCACCCTCCAGTAGGGACAAAATTGGCGCCTCACACAATATCTGTCTCAAGGTCTCAAAAGATGCCTGCTACTCAGGCACCCATAGAAACATGAAGGTCTTCTTTGTCAACCGGGTCAAAGGAACCGCAATCTTGGAGAAATCCTTAATGAATATCCGATAATAACCTGTGAATCCATGGAAACTCCGAATCTCAGATGGAAACCTCGAAACCTCCCACATCATCACTGCCTTGACCTGGGCCGCATCGACCAGAATATTGTTCTAGTTGACAAGGTGCCCTAGAAATTGCACCTCGTGCAGCCAAAACTCACACTTTGAGAACTTCGCATACAGTCTCTTCCTCCTTATAGTCTCTAGTACATCCCTTGGATTCTCCTTATACAGCTCATGGGTCTTGGAATACATCAGGATGTCATCAATAAAGACAATCACAGACCGATCCAACATAGGTCTGCATACGTACTTCATGAGATCCATGAACGTGATTGGATCATTGGTGAGCCCAAAGGGCGTCACCATGAACTCGTACTGACCATAACGAGTCCGGAAGGTCGTCTTCTGTGCATCCTCCTCTCTGAACCTCATCTGATGATAACCTAAATGCAGATAAATCTTGGACTACCAAGATGCACCATGGAGCTAGTAAAATAAATCGTTAATCCACAAGAGTGGATAAAGGTTTTTCACTGTTAACTTGTTCAGCTCCAGGTAGTCGATACACATTCGATGCGACCCATCCTTTTTTCACAAACAGGATCGGCACTCCCCATGATGAACTACTTATCCAAATAAATCCCTTCTATAATATCTCCAACAACTATGTAGATAACTACTGTATCTCTGGAGGTGCTAATTGATAAGGTGCTTTGGCTATCGGAGCCGCACCAGGAACCAAGTCAATCCTAAACTGCACCTGCCTCTCCAGAGGTACTCCTAGAAAATCCATTGGAAATACAACCGAGTACTCCTGAAAAATCAGAACATTGACTATAGTAGTCTTACCCTTCTCCTGGGTATCCATAATATAGGCAACAAATCCGGAACAACCCTATTGAAGGTAGCGTCTGGCCCTGGCTGCTAAACATAGAACCGGCCCACGTTAAACACCCTCTCCCTGACTCACCAAATCTCCCCCACTTGGGTCCGAATACACACCAACTAGTTCTTGAAATCAATCACTGCCCTATTCAGAATCAACCAATCCTTCCCCACAATAACCTTAATCTCATGCGGGGGTATAGGAACCAAATCAATCGAGTACCGCTCACTGAACAACTCCAAAGCAGCTCCCTAATGAACCCTTGATACTCACACAGATCATCAAGAATCTCAACAACTAGTGGATAATCCAACTCCCCTAGAGCATCGAAAAATCTTGTGTTGAGCACGAGAGATACAAAGGATTGGGTAGCCCTCGAATCAAACAAAACCATAGCAGAGATATCGTTCACATGGAACGATCCTAAACGAAAACTCAAAAAATAAGTAGTAAAATTAACATAAATAAAGAAATAAGTAGAAGATACATATCCGTCACCACATCTAGTGCTACACAAGCCTCCTCGGCTGACATCTGGAATGTCCAGGTCCTCTCAAGAGGCACCTCCACCTTGTCCTGCCGGCCATCAGTATTCCGCAAATTCATCAGAGCGGGTGCTTGTAAGTCCCTAATTGCCTGTGTATCAGTCAGATCCGTTTGATGGTGCGGAATCCCAATCAAACGGATGATGTCAGATCAAATAGATAAAAGAAGGAGAAGAAGAATATTATGAATCTTGAATGTATTGATAATATGAATTAAGTTCCTTACACAAGATTCACCCACACAAAAAAGCTCATGTTTCTCTCTGGCCGTAAACTCTCTAGGGTTCATCAATCTCTACTCCTCACCCTAACACCTCTATTTATAGTTGGAGAATATGGGCCGGAAACAAATGGGCCGTAAATGAGTTTACGGCCGTAAGGTGTTTACGGCCGTAAACTCAGCCGTAAACTAGACCATAAAATCATAAATATTACAGAAAAATACAATTGCCCAGAAAAGTAAAGTATAAACCATATTTTGACCCAACAATCTCCCCCTTGGTTTATAGCTTTCTTTTCTTAGTGACCCAACAAGCTCCCCCCTAAAAAGTAGCTGGCTCTTCTTGTTGATCTTCAATGAGAGCTCGGCTTCAGCTTTAACCTTCGATTTCTTCACAGCATCAGGATGAACATATGAATCTTCAATAATTGACTTCATCTTGAGCAGTTGGGCATTTCTTCAGAATTTGGCATTGAACGCACATTGGGTGAGGAGGCTTCTTGTACTGATTCTTGAAAGATGACGCTTTTAGCTTGAGAATCTTCAGAGAGAACATCAGAGAGAACAAATCTTTAGGATCACTTCAGCAGGTTCATAGATAGCAGCAGAATGATTGAGGAGGCTTCAATGCAATCCGTCACATATTCTTCAATTTCAGCTTCACCTTGCTTCTGGGGTTGAAAGATAGAATGTTGAAAGAATAATCTTCATTTCTTGATCCTTCGAATGCGAATTCTTCGATGCTCACGGACGAGGCTTTGGCTCAGAAATCTTCAACACAAACTCCATGAGTCTTATCTGTACCTGAAATCACTTTTCAAGACAAAACAAAACTAAAAGAAAACTTAGCACACAAATTAAAACAGAAACAAAAATATTTTTGGATTTTCGATTTTTCTGAACAAGAAATAAAACAGAAATAACACAATTTTTGGATTTTTTAATTTTTCTGATATTTCTTTGATTTTTTTGAATTTTTCTGATTTTTTTTTAATTTTTAATTCTCCCCTATTATTTAAATTAGAAGAAACTATGACAAATTTAACAAAATTAAAAATGATATCTAACTTTAAGAGAGATTTGGGATCAAAGTTTTTAGACAACCTTTATCCACTTGTCGATACCTTCCATATTCACATCTTTGTCTAGTTGATCGTCGATATTGTTGTCCACTTAAACACGAAAATTTGTGACTTATTTAGGACATACTATTTGTTACAAGACAGGTGAACTTAAGTTCCTAAAAAATTATATCTGATCCTAATTTCTTAGATATTATATCGTAAGGACCATTCATCTGACGACAACCAGGGATATTGTTGTCCACCTAAATTGAGCAGCGAGATCTATAGACAATCTGTATGTGTTCAATTTTAAGTGTACTAGAACGTGTTTCCCGCTTCCTGATATGCCCCAGCCATCAAGAACTTCCAGAGTACTCATTACACCGGGTGAGCAGACAACCATTCAGAGAGAGAAGAGATTGAGAATTCTAATGCTAACTACTTCAGAGGGGTTGAGAAAAAGAAGGTTCAATATGCTGTGTACCAGGTCGGATTAGAAGTCGCGCTAAGGAGACAACATATGGCTAACAGATAAGAAGTATTTCACACACACACACACATGTATATATACTCTGCAGAGAAATAGAGTTGCATATATTGTGTACCAGGTCGGATTAGAAGTCGTGCAAAGGAGACAACACATGACTAATAGACGAAAAGAAAGAAAATGATATGCTAAATGTGACATCCCCAAAATCTCGGCCAGAAAAGACCGATTTTCATTTATGCTTTTTAAACATTTTTAGAGTAAATCCTTTTGATTTGAAAGAGTTGCGGAATTTTTTCCCAAAAACAAAACATGATAAAACAATGTTTACCAAAGCATTTCATAAAAGAAATGTATTTTCATTATATAATCAAAATTCGGGGTGTCATGTTCCGATACAGACCAATAAGCATAAACGATAACATTACAAGTCATTCAAAAAATATATACATATACAGACTTGTAAACAAAACAACTTGATGGTCCATCCATCTTATGCCCTTGTGCCACTTCCTGTAATACAAATAAAACTGAGTGGGTCAGGCTTGGGAGCCTGGTGAGCATATAGGGTTTTCAACCCAAAATAAATAATCATATTTAATTTTCACCAACCAATAATAACCCAATTATCCATTCCCGTTATTCTCACTTTATGTCCCTAAGACAACTAACATAAGGGACCTAGTCTAAGAATATTCCATCGGGGCGACAACACATGCTTCGGGGGTTCCTCAGCAATATAAGTCAAATAAGGCAACCATGAGGGGGATGGAGTACAGCGAATGAACACCCAAGTTCATTAACACCTACAGGTGGCGAACCTCCTAATGTTTCCACAAGACTGTCTAGAATAGCCAGTGGTCGTCATCTAAACTCCGCTAGATGACTAAATCCAACAACAACGAGGCCTCTCATTTGTTTATTACACACCAACTATCTACCCATGTTCTACCCAACATATTAGTAGATAAAATATACATTTTTATACATAGTTTTGAAAACCTGTATAGCATGCTTTAAATCAACACATAATCCACATAACAGATGAGGCACACACACACATAACACATATCTCATAGAGAATAAATCATATCTATGAGATAGAAGAGAGTGAATACACATTCACACATATAAACAACAATATACTAAACACATAGCACGTATTTTATAGAAAATACTTAATATTTATGTGTTAGAAAAAGGTAACTACACACTCACACTTATAAACAACAATATACTTAATACACTCGAACCAAACTTGTATTATTATCGTGTTTATGAAAGGTAGTATACACTCACTTGATCAGAAGATGATTAGACAGCACTATGGTTTCTAGAAGTAGTATCTCTCTGCAAATCTGGAAGATCTTCACAAATATCGAACTTCTCGCGGGCAGAGCTTCGACTCGGGAACCGCACTTCTCGGGATATTCGGGATCTCGGGACTTGCCTCGGGGCTCGAGAATAATACCGGGGCTTCGGGGTATTTCTGGCATGCAAAACGATGCAAAAAGGGAGAGAGAAGAGGGAAAATAGCAACCCTAAACGGCTGGCCCTTCAAATCTATTTATAGGGCAAATTTGGCCCTTGCCACGTTGTGGCAACCTTGTTCCACGTCGTGGGCTTGGTCGTCAGTGCATGCGTCATCCCAAGTTGCATCTGGGGGCCTCCCGAAGGTGTCAGGACACTTGCCGCGTCGTGGCACCACTTGCCACATCGTGGTCTCTGACAGTTTTGGGGTTTCGCGCCCCGAACATCAGAAATTCATAACTTTCGCATACGAACTCCGTTTTCGACGTTCTTTATATCGCCGCGAAGGTGAGATTATGCTCTACAACTCTTGTTTAGACTCCATTGGCTAATTTTGAATTTATTTTTAATATATTATAAGTATATTACTTATATAGTATTTTTAGTAGGCCGGGACAGGAAAACTCTGTTCGAAATTCATAACTCCTTCATCTGAACTCCGATTCCGTCCGTCTTTCCGTCGTTGCACTACTGTCGATGAGATCTTCAATTCTCATTTAGATCACTAAGGATAGATATCTATCTACCTTAAATTCACTATCTACGTCGCGCTGGGTCGCACTGGGTCGTGCCGGTTCTGTCGTGAAACTTCGACAGGTCATAACTTCTTCGTTATAACTCGGATTTCGGCATTCCTTATATCTCCAGAATCCTTGTTTCGACCACTACAACTTTATGATAAGATATCGGGCATATCTCACACTTTAATTTTGACGCTTATTTTTATTCTTAATTAATCAAACCACATAATTAAGCAATTAAGCACAAAACACATAATAGTCAAATAACACACTTTTATTATTTCAAAACGGGTTACAAAGGTTAACCTAGACTATTACATTGCTAAAAATGGAAAGCCCAGAAACACAGGCGTTACAATTCTCTCCACCTTAGAATGATTCCATCCCCGGAATCACACATCAACAAACAAATGCGGATAGCGACTCAACATGTCACTCTCCGTCTCCCAGGTGAGATTCGGCCCATTCGTGTGTTTCCATCGGACAAGCACTAACCCAACCGTTTTGCGTCGCAACTTCTTAGTCTTTCGGTCAACAATTGCCTCTGGTTCTTCAATCAACCTTTTGTTCTCATCAATTCTCAATTCAGAAATTGGAATTATGTCGGGAACTTCTCCCGTGAACTTCCTCAAATAACACACATGAAAAGTGTTGTGAATTCCATTCAGTTCCTCTGGTAATTCGAGCTTGTAAGCTTGGTTCCCAATCCTCTGAAGAACTTTAAACGGTCCAATAAACCTTGGACTCAACTTTCCCCTTTTACCAAATCTTATAAGTCCCTTCCACTGCGAGACTTTAAGCAAAACCGAATCTCCAATCTCAAAAGTCATCAGTCTTCGCTTCTTGTCAGCATAGCTCTTTTGACGATCTTGAGCTGCTAACATTCTTTCCCTAATTATTTTCAACTTTTCTGCAGTTTGATGAACCATCTCTGGTCCCATAAACTGCTTTTCCCCAGCCTCAAGCCAACAAGACGGCGTACGACACTTCTGTCCATACAAAGGTTGATAAGGTGCCATCTTAATGCTCGAGTGGAAACTATTATTGTAGGAAAACTCTACCAATGGTAAATGTTCATCCCAATTACCTAGGAATTCCAAGGTACATGCTCTCAGCATATCTTCAAGTGTTTGTATTGTTCTTTCACTCTGACCATCAGTCTGCGGATGGTAAGCTGTACTTAAACATAACTTGGTACCCATTTCCTCTTGTAGACTTTTCCAAAACCTTGAGGTGAAACGGCTATCACGATCCAATACAATCGTTAACGGAACACCGTGAAGCCTCACAATTTCCCTCACGTAAGAATTCGCAAGCTTTTCCATAGACCATTTCTCCTTGGCTGCTATGAAATGCGCACTCTTAGTGAATCGATCAACGACTACCCAAATCATGTCGTGACCATTCTTTGTTCTGGGCAGTTTAGTGATAAAATCCAAAGCAATGTCTTCCCACTTTCCCATAGGCACTGGCAATGGTTCTAAACTCCCGTAAGGTTTCTGATGTTGTGTCTTGACTCTCGCACAAGTCACACACTCAGCCACATACTTTGCAACATCCAGCTTCATCGTTGGCCACCAGTAGTAGGGTTTCAAGTCCCTATACATTTTAGTGCTACCAGGATGAATCGAGTGCATGGTTTTGTGAGCTTCTTCCATCAGAAGATCCCTAATTCCTCCTGACTTAGGTACCCAAATACGATCTTGGAATACCTTCAGTCCATGACCGTTAGTACCAAACACCAACGTTTTACCCAAACGTTCCTCCTTTCGGTCATTTTTCTCAGAAGCTTCCTCTTGAGCTTTCTTTATACATTCCACAATGGTCGAGACAACTTCAATTCTCAACGCTCTTGGCCTTTTCCTTTCAAGATTGACTTTCCGACTGAGAGCATCAGCAACAACATTAGCTTTACCGGAGTGGTAAAGTATCTCGCAGTCGTAGTCCATAAGTAATTCTAGCCAGTGTCGTTGCCTCATATCAATTCCTTCTGATTAAAGAGATATTGGAGACTCTTATGATCAGTAAACAGTTTTCACTTCGTGCCATAGAGGTAATGCCTCCATATTTTCAGAGCGAAAACTACCGCCACCAACTCCAAATCATGAGTCGGGTATTTCTTTTCATGCTCTTTCAGCTGTCGAGACGCATATGCTATCACCTTTTCTCTTTGGGTCAAAACACAACCCAATCCAACACCAGACGCATCGCTATAAACAGCAAAGTCTTCAACTCCATCGGGTAGAGAAAGTATCGGTGCCTCGCATAGCTTCTTCTTTAGCTTCTCGAATGCTTCTTTATGTTTATCACTCCAAGCATAAGTAGCTCCTTTGTGGGTCAAAGCTGTCAATGGAGTAGCGATCGGGGAAAAACCTTGGATAAACCTTCGGTAATATCCGGCTAATCCCAAAAAGCTTCGAACCTCCGTGGGACTTTTCGGTTGTTCCCACTTCATTACAGCTTCGATCTTCACTGGATCAACCATTATCCCTTCTTGGTTGACCACGTGACCCAAAAATTGGACTTCACGAATCCAAAAATCACATTTGGAGAACTTCGCATACAACTTCTCCTTCTTTAGAACTTCCAACACTTCTCGCAAGTGTCTGCCATGCTCTTCCTGGCTTTTCGAGTAAATCAGAATGTCGTATATGAACAATATCACGGATTTATCAAGGAACGGATTACAAACCCTATTCATCAAATCCATGAACGCTGCCGGAGCATTGGTTAGTCCAAACGACATAACCAAGAACTCGTAGTGTCCATATCTAGTTCTGAATGCAGTCTTCTCTATATCTTGCTCTCTTACTTTCAGCTGATGATATCCTGACCTTCGATCGATCTTCGAGAAATAGCTCGAACCTTGCAATTGATCAAATAGGTCATCAATCCTCGGCAACGGATATCTATTCTTTATTGTTTCCTTGTTCAGCTCTCTGTAATCGATGTACATTCTCATACTTCCATCTTTCTTCTTTACAAACAACACTGGAGCTCCCCAGGGCGATGAACTAGGTCTAATGAAACCTTTGTCCAATAACTCCTGAAGTTGCATCATCAGCTCCTTCATCTCTGTCGGTGCTAATCGATAGGGTGCTTTTGCTATTGGCGTGGTTCCTGGTAACAAGTCTATTCTGAACTCCACTTGTCTATCAGGTGGTAATCCAGGAAGGTCTTCGGGAAACACTTCCGGATAATCACACACCACTGGAATACTCTGCATCACCTTCTTTTCTTTCTTAGCATCAATCATGAATGCTAAATATGATGTACATCCCTTGGTCAAACACTTTCTGGCTTTCATTAGAGAAATGATTCCAGAATTCACTCTGCATTTGTCCCCATACACCATAAACGAATCTTTACCAGGCGGGTTTACTTTAACTATCTTCTTCTTGCATAAAATTTCGGCATCATTGGCGCTAAGCCAATCCATTTTCATACGATGGCTAACAGGTACAAACTTGCCACTAGCTACTTCGACTAATAAAGCATCATCTAGTCTATCAATAGGCAAAGCTAGCTTTCTACCAAACTCATGCGAAATAAAGGAGTAGTTGGCTCCAGAATCAAACAATATATGAGCAGGTAATTTGTTTACGAGAAAGGTACCTGAAGCGACATCAGCTTCATCTTTAGCAGCCTCAAGTGTCATCTAGAAGGCTCTTGCCTTCGGCTTTGGTGGAATGTTGGGCCTAGCTGCCTCTTTCTTCTTCGGACAGTCTTTCAAAATATTCCCCTCTTCATTACACCCAAAACACATCCTTTTGTTGTTCGGACATTCATTGGCAAAATTTCCAACCTTTCCACACTTGTAGCAGGTCACATCCTCGCTACATTTCCCAAAGTGCTTTTTCTTACACTTATCACAACACTTTGCTTCGCCTCCTTTTCCTCCAAACTTTTTCGAATCAGATTTCGAAAATTTTCCTTTCTTACCGGAACCAGATGTTCTCTCAAACTTTCTTTTCTCACCAACATCAGCCTTGTCGGTGGTTCTCCCCTTGATCATGTTCTCCACAGACTTGGCAGCCCAGATAGCTGCCTCTAGAGTAAGTGCCTGACGTACTGGCACCTCGTACTCCCATGGGAGTCCCTTCGCATACACCTTTGTCAACTCGTCTGGAATGATACGCAAGGCAAACTCCATCTTATCGGTGAAGCTATTGGTGTATTCATCAACTGACATTCTGCCTTTCGTCAATGTCAGGAACTTGTTCTCCAACTCCAACAAATTTTGAGCCGAACAAAACTTGCGCTTGAACTGCAACAAGAATTCTGCCCATGACAATTGCAGTGGCTCATTAGGGCTCAACGTCTTCCCTAGAGTGTTCCACCAACGAACGGCTCCACCTCGGAATTGACGCACTGCATAGATAGTTTTCAACTTGCCTCTGCAACCACAAGTCATGAAGGCCAACTCCATTCCTGAGATCCAATCCATAACTCCAATCGGATCCTCATTCACGATAGATATTCAAATCATCCTTATCACACCGAAACGTTTACATGCTAGTTCTAATATCGTAGACGTATGCTTAGAATCCTACACACATAAGGTTTCTAGATCCGGTCGGCAACAGACCATAGATCCAAACAAATAATATCATATATGGCAACATATAACATTTAGCACATAAAGCATTTTAGACTAATGCTCGTGTCTAAAACACAACAGACACACATCTCAAAACTTCACTTAGCATTCTAAGTTTAAGTCTAGAAATCCTACAAATTCCTAGTTCGCTTAAACTAATGCTCTGATACCAACTGTGACATCCCCAAAATCTCGGCCAGAAAAGACCGATTTTCATTTATGCTTTTTAAACATTTTCAGAGTAAATCCTTTTGATTTGAAAGAGTTGCGGAATTTGTTCCCAAAAACAAAACATGATAAAACAATGTTTACCAAAGCATTTCATAAAAGAAATGTATTTTCATTATATAATCAAAACTCGGGGTTTCATATTCCGATACAGACCAATAAGCATAAACGATAACATTACAAGTCATTCAACAAATATATACATATACAGACTTGTAAACAAAACAACTTGATGGTCCATCCATCTTATGCCCTTGTGCCACTTCCTGTAATACAAATAAAACTGAGTGGGTCAGGCTTGGGAGCCTGGTGAGCATATAGGGTTTTCAAGCCACAATAAATAATCATATTTAATTTTCACCAACCAATAATAACCCAATTACCCATTCCCGTTATTCTCACTTTATGTCCCTAAGACAACTAACATAAGGGACCTAGTCTAAGAATATTTCATCGGGGCGACAACACATGCTTCGGGGGTTCCTCAGCAATATAAGTCAAATAAGGCAACCATGAGGGGGATGGAGTACAGCAAATGAACACCCAAGTTCATTAACACCTATAGGTGGCGAACCTACTAATGATTCCACAAGACTGTCTAGAATAGCCAGTGGTCGTCATCTAAACTCCGCTAGATGACTAAATCCAACAACAACGAGGCCTCTCATCGGTTTATTACACACCAACTATCTACCCATGTTCTACCCAACATATTAGTAGATAAAATATACATTTTTATACATAGTTTTGAAAACCTGTATAGCATGCTTTAAATCAACACATAATCCACATAACAGATGAGGCACACACACACATAACACATATCTCATAGAGAATAAATCATATCTATGAGATAAAAGAGAGTGAATACACATTCACACATATAAACAACAATATACTATACACATAGCACGTATTTTATAGAAAATACTTAATATTTATGTGTTAGAAGAAGGTAACTACACACTCACACTTATAAACAACAATATACTTAATACACTCGAACCAAACTTGTATTATTATCGTGTTTATGAAAGGTAGTATACACTCACTTGATCAGAAGATGATCAGATAGCACTACGGCTTCTAGAAGTAGTATCTCTCCGCAGATTTGGAAGATCTTCACAAAAATCAAACTTCTCACGGGCAGAGCTTCGACTCGGGAACCGCACTTCTCGGGATCTTCGGGATCTCGGGACTTGCCTTGGGGCTCGAGAATAATACTGGGGCTTCGGGGTATTTCTGGCACGCAAAACAATGCAAAACGGGAGAGAGAAGAGAGAAAATAGCAACCCTAAACGGCTGGCCCTTCAAATCTATTCATAGGGCAAATTTGGCCCTTGCCACGTCGTGGCAACCTTGTTCCACGTCGTGGGCTTGGTCGTCACTGCATGCGTCATCCCAAGTTGCATCTGGGGGCCTCCCGAAGGTGTCAGGACACTTGCCACGTCGTGGCACTGCTTGCCATGTCGTGGTCTCTGACAGTTTTGGGGTTTCGCACCCCGAACTTCAGAAATTCATAACTTTCGCATACGAACTCCGTTTTCGACGTTCTTTATATCGCCGCGAAGGTGAGATTATGCTCTACAACACTTGTTTAGACTCCATTGGCTAATTTTGAATTTATTTGTAATATATTATAAGTATATTACTTATATAGTATTTTTAGTAGGCCGGGACAGGAAAACTCTGTTCGAAATTCATAACTCCTTCATCTGAACTCCGATTTCGTCCGTCTTTCCGTCGTTGCACTACTATCGATGAGATCTTCAATTCTCATTTAGATCACTAAGGATATATTTCTATCTACCTTAAATTCACTATCTACGTCGCGCTGGGTCGCACTGGGTCGTGCCGGTTCTGTCGTGAAACTTCGACAGGTCATAACTTCTTCGTTATAACTCGGATTTCGGCATTCCTTATATCTCCGGAATCCTTGTTTCGACCACTACAACTTTATGAAAAGATATCGGGCTTATCTCACACTTTAATTTTGACGCTTATTTTTATTCTTAATTAATCAAACCACATAATTAAGCAATTAAGCACAAAACACATAATACTCAAATAATACACTTTTATTATTTCAAAACGGGTTACAAAGGTTAACCTAGACTATTACGTTGCTAAAAGTGGCAAGCCCGGAAACACAGGCGTTACACTACATACCTAATTTATCGGAATTTATCAGTCGCCCCATCCAACCGGAATTAAGGACAGAATCCGCACATCGAGGAAAAGTTAAACCACGGTTCCTAGTACGGGTTCAATTGATGTGACGAGTAGATTCCCATATATATCCCTTGCTCAACCTATCCGAGCGTCGTATTGTCAGGCTGAACGGATCTAACTAGGTCAAGATTTGTCAAGTCTATAAATTTCCTAAGTTCAACTCTCCTTAGTCAAGTCCATTTAAAACTTTTCGTGCCTACCGACACATCAAACCAGAGCATAGACCCTTCAACTTCGGGTACGTTACGCAGACTCAGATTACCTGTTATCACTTGATAATATCACTTCCCAAAACATCTCCCTCAAGCACATTTCATAACCAACAATTTTTATATTTTCTAATTTTCTAATGTTTTTCTATTATTTTTTTTTATTTTTTTTATAATTTTATAATTTTTGTTTTGTTTTTATTTCTCCCCCTAAATTTGTGCATGGGAGAGAAACGAAAGTAAATGCGCAAATTTAAACTATCCTAAAACAAAAATTAGTCTTTAAAGCGAATCAACTTAAGAAAAACTTAGGAGTATAGAGAAGAAAACGCAAACCGTAATTCACCGATTGAATCTGCATTCAGAAGGTCTGAGAACAGCAAGCATAATCTCATAACAGATCCGAAAATTCTTTACGTCGTTAAGTACTAACCCCATTTGTGATCCCTTCCTTTCTTCCCTTCCCGCAAACGACACATACTCTCAAGCAAAGGTCAAAATGTTGTACATTTGAGAGATGTCCCCTATCATGTGCCTGGAATAGCCACTACCAACAAATTGAAGTCTGATGATATGCCTCCATAGCTGCTCCGACACAGAGCGGGATCAGTTGGTCTTTGGAACCCAGTCCATTTTGAAACTGGGTCGACCTTTGTCATCAATCCATGATACTCTCTCCCATGACATATCCTACTTATCACAAGCAGAAGATGTAGAAACGTTAGAAGCATTAGGAGATTTGGGAGTTTTCACCTTTGGTACCCATCTATATTCAGGTTTAACCCATTTCTTGTTCGATTTGATGGGTGCCTCGACACATGCTTTGGAACTTGAAGCCGGCTGCCGAGATGACCTTGACCTAACCGGTCTTGGTTTCACAAGAGCATCTCTTAAACTAGACTTCTGGGCCAGCATTTCCTTCTTTCCCTTGGGATTCGGCTGCTTGACCTTGGGAGTAGGATGCTTGGCCTTGGGAGTTGAATTCTTGGCCTTCTTGGCATTCCAGTCGTCATGGTCTGAACGTGACCTTGAGGGGTTTCTTTTGGAGTATCTCCCTCTTGGTGTGTTCTGCCATCCTTGAGCATAGTAGGGAACGTATGCGCGATTAGGACAATTTCTGACAATGTGTCTAGGTGTTCCACAATGAAAACAAGTCTTTTTCTTCACCGTGAAGTTATTTATTCCTGCTCCTGGTAGCGTATCCTTGCCTTGTCTCTTTGTTGTTCCCACATGCACACTTGCCACAAGAACTCTATTGCGTTGGAATTGGTGTCCTGTATTTACCAACATCAGGTTGATTAGAAGCAACAGATTTAGAGTTCAAGGGGTCGTTTGTTTGTTCAGAAGAGCTTTCCTTGTTCTCATCCTCTGCTATTTTACATGCACATCTAACAGAAACATCAGTATTTTCAACATTAATAACCCCTCCTGACACAAATCCAGCTGGTTTTCCGTATTTCAGATGTGCCTCCCTGTCAGTTTCGTCCTGTGTCATAGGGATGGATGTGTATTTATGATTATGAGGAGGAGGTACACTATGATACCATAGACCCTTGTTTTCATTTTCTTTGAATTTTAATTGGGTTTCATATAAGGACTCGAATGTCTGACTTGACGCAATATAATTTTTGAAACTGACATCAGTTTTTCCACACTTAATTTTTAAAGCGTCAAGTTCTTCAGTTACAGCAGCAAGTTGTCTCTTAACATAATCATAATTTCGACACTTGTTGTTGTACTCTTCCTGAAGTTTACTAAAGTCCTTGGTTTTTGCTTCCAACTCAGCCTTCAGGGGTTTCTGTCCTTTCCTGAGTTGATATCCTTTATACCTCAGGTCCTCAACTTCCCTTTTTAATAAATCAATTTGTTCCCGAAGAAATTTAATCGTATCTTCACATAATTGAGAACATGAAACTTCACATGAATGAGAACATGACACTTCATTGACCGGAAGGTTTGCTGAAATCATTGTTTTTCGACAATTCAAAGCGTTAAGTTCTTCAAATATATCAGCCAGACTAAGACGATTGAGATCTTTTGTCTTCTTGATGTCAGCCACGTCCATATCCCACGATTTTGGAAGTGAATTCAATAGCTTTTTGTTTGTCTCAGATTTAGACAAGAAGATCCCAGCTATATTCATCTCGGTAATAAGTGTAGTAAATCGCTGCAACTGAGTTTCAAGGGTTTCTCCAGAGATAAAATCGAAAAAGTTAAAATTTTGTCTTAACGTATCCTGACGACTCTCTTTCATGTTTCAACTCCCTCGTAGACCTTAAAATCAATTAAAAAAACACAACTAGAAGCTAAGATAAAAATTAAACGTCAAATTTAAAATGCCCTTTTTTTTAAGTCAAATTTAAAAAATCAAACTCAAAAGTTAAACTTGAAAAGTCAAACCGAAAAGTTAAATTTGAAATTTTAAAAGTTAAACAAAAAAGTCAAGGTTTAAAGTCAAAGGTCAAACTTGGAAGTCAAAGTCAAAATTTAAGGTCAGAAGTTAAAAAAAAGTCAAAAATCAAAAATTCGAAGTTAGATCACAAGAGATTGCCTTGCTGAGTTGGTTAAGTGCGTTGCCTTGTGAACTAGAGGTCCCGGGTTCGAACCCCGGCACCCTCAAATCCGTTACCCCCTTGTTTTTTAGTGTATGCGAAGCGAAGTTGCTGCAGCGAGGACGAGGACGAGGACGCGATGCGAGGACGAGCCTGCTGAGCTAGACCGAGCCGCAAACCGAGGTCGTGAACCTCGGGCCGCAAACTACGGGCCTTGAACTCCGAAAGCCTAGCCGTAAACTCCGGAAACTGCCGCCGCAAGCTATTTCCGGCCGAGAACTCCGATCGGCCTTAAAATTCGGTGAACCCTAGCCGTAAACGCGCGCAAACTCCAGAAACTGCCGTCGTAAGCTATTTCCGGCCGAGAACAACGATCGGCCTTAAAATCCGGTGAACCCTAGCCGTAAACGCAAACCCCGCCGCCGGCCGTGAACAGTTTCCGGCCGTAAACTCCGGCCGTGAACTGTTTCCGGCAGTAAGCTCCGGCCGAAAACCCTTCAACGATTACGTGAAAAACAGCGATTTTTCGACTTTGAAGCTCCAAAACTCGATCAAAAACTCTTTTTTATGAAAAACACGAAGAACAAACCCCCTTTATTTTTGCGAGATCTATCCAAAAACGCAAAAATATTTCGAAAATAAGATCAAATAATGCTCCAAAATAGGTTTACGGCCCAAGAACTCGGTGTTTACGGCCGTAAGCTTGGACCGGAAACACCAATTATTCAGATTCCAGACGAAACAAAAAATCCTTTTGACTGATACAACCAGGCTCTGATACCAATTGTAAGTCCCTAATTGCCCGTGTATCAGTCAGATCTGTTTGATGGTGCGGAATCCCAATCAAACGGATGATGTCAGATCAAATACATAAGAGAAGGAGAAGAAGAATATTATTAATCTTGAATGTATTGATAAGATGAATTAAGTTCCTTATATAAGATTCACCCACACAAAAAAGCTCCTGTTTCTCTCTGGCCGTAAACTCTCTAGGTTTCATCAATCTCTACTCCTCACCCTAACACCTCTATTTATAGTTAGAGAATATGAGCCGGAAACAAATGGGCCGTAAATGAGTTTACGGTCGTAAGGTGTTTACGGCCGTAAAATCAGCCGTAAACTAGACCATAAAATCATAAATATTACAGAAAAATACAATTGCCCAGAAAAGTAAAGTATAAACCATATTTTGACCCAACAATCTCCCCCTTGGTTTATAGCTTTCTTTTTTTAATGACCCAACAAGCTCCCCCTAAAAAGTAGCTGGCTCTTCTTGTTGATCTTCAATGAGAGCTTGGCTTCAGATTTAACCTTCGATTTCTTCACAGCATCAGGATGAACATATGAATCTTCAATAATTGACTTCATCTTGAGCAGTTGGGCATTTCTTCAGAATTTGGCATTGAACGCACGTTGGGTGAGGAGGCTTCTTGTACTGATTCTTGAAAGATGACGCTTTTAGCTTGAGAATCTTCAGAGAGAACATCAGAGAGAACAAATCTTTTGGATCACTTCAGCAGGTTCATAGATAACAGCAGAATGATTGAGGAGGCTTCAATGCAATCCGTCACATATTCTTCAATTTCAGCTTCACCTTGCTTCTGGGGTTGAAAGATAGAATGTTGAAAGAATATTCTTCATTTCTTGATCCTTCGAATGTGAATTCTTCGATGCTCACGGACGAGGCTTTGGCTCAGAAATCTTCAACACAAACTCCATGAGTCTTATCTGTACCTGAAATCACTTTTCAAGACAAAACAAAACTAAAAGAAAACTTAGAACACAAATTAAAACAGAAACAAAAATATTTTTGGATTTTCGATTTTTCTGAACAAGAAATAAAACAGAAATAACACAATTTTTGGATTTTTTAATTTTTCTGATATTTCTTTGATTTTTTTGAATTTTTCTTATTTTTTTTAATTTTTAATTCTCCCCTATTATTTAAATTAGAAGAAACTATGACAAATTTAACAAAATTAAAAATGATATCTAACTTTAAGAGAGATTTGGGATCAAAGTTTTTAGACAACCTTTATCCACTTGTCGGTACCTTCCATATTCACATCTTTGTCTAGTTGATCATCGATATTGTTGTCCACTTAAACACGAAAAATTTGTGACTTATTTAGGACATACTATTTGTTACAAGACAGGTAAACTTAAGTTCCTAAAAAATTATATCTGATCCTAATTTCTTAGATATTATATCGTAAGGACCATTCATCTGACGACAACCAGGGATATTGTTGTCCACCTAAATTGAGCAGCGAGATCTATAGACAATCTGTATGTGTTCAATTTTAAGTGTACTAGAATGTGTTTCCTGCTTCCTGATATGCCCCAGCCATCAAGAACTTCCAGAGTACTCCTTACACCGGGTGAGCAAACAACCATTCAGAGAGAGAAGAGATTGAGAATTCTATTGCTAACTACTTCAGAGGGGTTGAGAAGAAGAAGGTTGCATAAGCTGTGTACCAGGTCGGATTAGAAGTCGCGCAAAGGAGACAGCATATGGCTAACAGATAAGAAGTATTTCACACACACACACACACACACACACATATATATATATATACATATATATATATATATATATATATATATATATATATATATATATATATATATATATATATATATATATATAGCCTACAGAGAAATAGAGTTGCATATGTTGTCTACCAGGTCGGATTACAAGTCACGCAAAGGAGACAACATATGACTAACAGACGGAAAGAAAGAAAATGATATTCTACCGACCTAATTTATCGGAATTTACCAGTCGCCCCATCCAACCGGAATTAAGGACAGAATCCGCACATCGAGGAAAAGTTAAACCACGGTTCCAAGTACGGGTTCAATTAATGTGACGAGTAGATTCCCATATATGTCTCCCTGCTCAACCTATCCGAGCGTCGTATTGTCAGGCTGAACGGATCTAACTAGGTCAGGTTTTGTCAACTCTATAAATTTCCTAATTTCAACACTCCCTAGTCAAGTCCATTTAAAATTTTTGATGCCTACCGACGCATCAAACCAGAGCATAGACCCTTCAACTTCGGGTACGTTACGCAGACTCAGATTTCCTGTTATCACTTGATAATATCACTTCCCAAAACATCTCCCTCAAGCACATTTCATAACCAATAATTTTTTTATTTTCTGATTTTCTAATGTTTTTGTATTATTTTTGTATTATTTTTTTATTTATAATTTTCTAATTTTTGTTTTGTTTTTATTTCTCCCCCTAAATTTGTGCATAGTAGAGAAACGAAAGTAAATGCACAAATTTAAACTATCCTAAAACAAAAATTAGTCTTTAAAGCGAATCAACTTAAGAAAAACTTAGGAGTATAGAGAAGAAAACGCAAACCGTAATTCACCTATTGAATCTGCATTCAGAAGGTTTGAGAACAGCAAGCATAATCGCAAAACAGATTCGAAAATTCTTTACGTCGTTAAGTACTAACCGCATTTGTGATCCCTTCCTTTCTTCCCTTCGCGCAAAGGACACATACTCTCAAGCAAAGGTCAAAATGTTGTACATTTGAGAGATGTATCATGTGCCTGGAACAGCCACTACCAACGAATTGAAGTCTGATGATATGCCTCCATAGCTGATCCGACACAGAGCGGGATCAGTTGGTCTTTGGAACCCAGTCCATTTTGAAACTGGGTCGACCTTTGTCATCAATCCACGATACTCTCTCCCATGACATATCCTGCTTATCACAAACAGAAGATGTAGAAACGTTAGAAGCATTAGGAGATTTGGGAGTTTTCACCTTTGGTACCCATCTATATTCGGGTTTAACCCATTTCTTGTTCGATCCGATGGGTGCCTCGACACTTGCTTTGGAACTTGAAGCCGGCTGCCGAGATGACTTTGACCTAACCGGTCTTGGTTTCACAAGAGCATCTCTTGAGCTAGACTTTTGGGCCAACATTTCCTTCTTTCCCTTGGGATTCGGATGCTTGACCTTGGGAGTAGGATGCTTGGCCTTGGGAGTTGAATTCTTGGCCTTCTTGGCATTCCAGTCGTCATGGTCTGAACGTGACCTTGAGGGGTTTCTTTTGGAGTATCTCCCTCATGGTGCGTTCTGCCATCCTTGAGCATAGTAGGGAACGTATGCGCAATTAGGACAATTTTTGGCAATGTGTCCAAGTGTTCCACAGTGAAAACAAGTCTTTTTCTTCACCGTGAAGTTATTTATTCCTTCCCCTGGTGGCATATCCTTGCCTTGTCTCTTGTTGTTCCCACATGCACACTTGCCACAAGAACTCTATTGTGTTGGAATTGGTGGTCTGTATTTACCAACGACAGGTTGATTAGAAGCAATAGATTTAGAGTTCAAGGGGTCGTTTGTTTGTTCAGAAGAACTTTCCTTGTTATCATCCTCTGCTAATTTACCTGCACATCTAACAGAAACATCAGTATTTTCAACATTAATAACCCCTCCTGACACAAATCCAGCTAGTTTTCCGTATTTAAGATGTGCCTCCCTGTCAGTTTCGTCATGTGTCATAGGGATGGATGTGTAGTTATGATTATAAGGAGGAGGTACACTATCATACCCTAGACCCCTGTTTTGATTTTCTTTGAATTTTAATTGGGTTTCATATAAGGGCTCGACTGTCTGACTTGGCACAGTATAATTTTTGAAACTGACATCAGTTTTTCCACACTTAATTTTTAAAGCGTCAAGTTCTTCAGTTACAACAGCAAGTTGTCTCTTAACATAATCATAATTTTCACACTTGTTGCTATACTCTTCCTGAAGCTTCCTAAAGTACTTGGTTTTTGCTTCCAACTCAGCCTTCACGGGTTTCTGTCCTTTCCTGAGTTGATATTCTTTATATCTCAAGTCCTCAACTTCCCTTTTTAATAAATCAATTTGTTCCCGAAGAAATTTAATCGTATCTTCACATGATTGAGAACATGAAGCTTCACATGAATGAGAACACGACACTTCATTGACCGGAAGGTTTGCTGAACTCATTGTTTTTCGACAATTCAAAGCGTTAAGTTCTTCAGTTATATCAGCCAGACTAAGACGATTGAGATCTTTTGTCTTCTTGATGTCAGCCATGTCCATATCCCACTATTTTGGAAGTGAATTCAATAGCTTTTTGTTTGTCTCGGATTTAGACAAGAAGATCCCAGCTATATTCATCTCGGTAATAAGTGTAGTAAATCGCTGCAACTGAGTTTCAAGGGTTTCTCCAGGGATAAAATCGAAAAAGTTAAAATTTTTTCTTCACATATCCTGATGACTCTCTTTCATGTTTCAACTCCCTCGTAGACCTTAAAATCAATTAAAAACACAACTAGAAGCTAAGATAAAAATTAAACGTCAAATTTAAAATGCCATTTTTTTTAAGTCAACCTTAAAAATCAAATTTAAAAAATCAAACTCAAAAGTAACCGAAAAGTTAAATTTGAAATTTTAGAAGTTAAACGAAAAAGTCAAGGTTTAAAGTCAAAGGTCAAACTTGGAAGTCAAAGTCAAAATTTAGGGTCAAAAGTTAAAAAAAAGTCAAAAATTAAAATATAATTTTATTTATTAATTTTAATTTAATTTATTTATTATTATTATTTTTAATTTTATTATTATTATTATTTTTGTTTTTTTTTGATGAAAAAGAAATTTAAAATTAAAAGGAACTGAGTTTTAGGGGTTAAAAGTGTTAAAAAAATGAAAGTTGGAATCGACAGGGATAGGTTAAGTTCAAAAATTCGAAGTTAGATCACAAGAGATTGCCTTGCTGAGTTGGTTAAGTGCGTTGCCTTGTGAACTAGAAGTCTCGGGTTCGAACCCCGGCACCCTCAAATCCGTTACCCCCTTGTTTTTTAGTGTATGCGAAGCGAAGTTGCTGCAGCGAGGA
This sequence comes from Lactuca sativa, assembly GCF_002870075.4. Taxonomy (NCBI): domain Eukaryota; kingdom Viridiplantae; phylum Streptophyta; class Magnoliopsida; order Asterales; family Asteraceae; genus Lactuca; species Lactuca sativa. The sequence continues at coordinate 169,084,653 of NC_056624.2, read as the reverse complement.
CGAGGACACGATCCGAGGACGAGGCTGCTGAGCTAGACCGAGCCGAAAACCGAGGCCGTGAACCTCGGGCCATGAACTCCGAAAGCCTAGCCGCAAACTTCGGAAACTGCCGCCGCAAGCTATTTCCGGCCGGGAACTCCGATCGGCCTTAAAATTCGGTGAACCCTAGCCGTAAACGCGCGCAAACTCCGGAAATTGCCGTTGCAAGCTATTTCCGGCCGAGAACTCTGATTGGCCTTAAAATCCGGTGAACCCTAGCCGTAAATGCGAACCCCGCCGCCGGCCGTGAGCAGTTTCCGGCCGTGAACTGTTTCCGACAGTAAGCTCCGGCCGAAAACCCTTCAACGATTAATTGAAAAACAGCGATTTTTCGACTTTGAAAAACACGAAGAACAAACCCCCTTTATTTTTGTAAGATGTATCCAAAAACACAAAAATATTTCGAAAATAAGATAAAGTAATGCTCCAAAATAGGTTTACGGCCCAAGAACTCGGTGTTTACGGCTGTAAGCTTGGACCGGAAACACCAATTATTCAGATTCCAGACGAAACAAAAAATCCTTTTGACTGATACAACCAGGCTCTGATACTAATTGTAAGTCCCTAATTGCCCGTGTATCAGTCAGATCCATTTGATGGTGCGGAATCCCAATCAAACGGATGATGTCAGATCAAATAGATAAGAGAAGTAGAAGAAGAATATTATGAATCTTGAATGTATTGATAATATGAATTAAGTTCCTTACACAAGATTCACCCACACAAAAAAAACTCATGTTTCTCTCTGGCCGTAAACTCTCTAGGGTTCATCAATCTCTACTCCTCACCCTAACACCTCTATTTATAGTTGGAGAATATGGGCCGGAAACAAATGGGCCGTAAATGAGTTTACGGCCGTAAACTCAGCCGTAAACTAGACCATAAAATCATAAATATTACAGAAAAATACAATTGCCCAGAAAAGTAAAGTATAAACCATATTTTGACCCAACAGTGCTATAACTGGTCACCCTGCTACTAAACTTGGCCAATTAACCTTCTTATGGCCCCTCTGATTGCAATGGAAGAAGATCAGATCAAATACTTGGGTGTTAGTGGCAGCAGTGCAATCCCTATTGAAATGACCCGTCCTAGCGCACTAGAAGCATCTAGAATAATCCACCCTGGACGCCCCATCGTGCATTTTTCCGCACTTGCCACAGCAGCCCCGACCCTGTTGGCCATTCGATCTGAAGTCAAAAACCTTGGGCCTTTGGCCCGGAACCTCTGAACTCTATACCTGATCCGACTGCCTCTTCCTCTCCATATCCAAGTCAATCTCTTTCTCTCTCTCTCTCTCTCTCTCACACACACACACACGCACACACATATAAACTATCTGATATCGTTCATCAATATCTCATGATATGTCGCTTTCTTCATCTCTTTCTCCACCACATACTGCAGAACTAGTAACGCCCTTTCTTGGAATATAGTAGTGATCTCTGCCACCTTCTCAGTAGTCTGGCGAAGGTCTTGAAACTCCCATGCCATCTGTTGGACCTCAATCACCAGTGCAAACTCAGCCCAAACCTTGTCACGAAATCCTCCCAAGTCATCGACTCAATATCCTTTCCTTTCAAGGAGTGTCTAACCTCCTCCCACCAGTCTTTAGCTCTGTCTTTCAGAAGACAGGATGCAAGTTGAACCTTTGCCTCCTCAGGATAGAGGCTAGATCGGAAGGTATTCTCGATGTCTGGTAAACAACACATTCTCACAATTGGGTCCTTTTTCCCAAAGAACTATAGGGTTCCACATGCCCGGAACTCACGGAAAGTCAATGTGCGATCTCCCATCATCGCCACCATCATAGAACGAAAAGCACCCAAGCGCTCATCCAGAATCTCCAGAATACCTTCCTTGACCGTGCCAAAGATCACAAGAGTCCACTTAAGAATACCGCGAGTAATCTCTACTGACATAAACTCCCGCATCTGATCATTCATAGACCCAACCCCAAAGCCCAAACCTAGACTATCTCCTGCACCAGCACCGACACCCCATCTACACTTGATCCTCCTTGAGTGACCACCATACTGAAAAATTTGCCATATACACCATCATAACGTACTCAAAGAAAATTCCACACTCTACAAACTCGCTGGTGTCATCGTGGATTTCCTTGACTCGAGTACGGATCCTCTACTTCCAGTAGTACGGGGCCCATACTACCTTTCACATCTATCTATACTTTCCTCAAGGATCGCTCTGAGTCCTCTAAGTCACTCCTTTATCAATCCAAACAACCCCCAACAAGACAAGGTTTTCAACACCGAATCACCTCCTAGGTTTTCCTAGGGTTACCACCTCACCACCCTCCTCCATCAGTTGTAGAAGGAACTCCCTCTAACACCCTCTAACTAGCTCACAAGTACTATTACATATCAATGACACCATATAATTCTTCGAATGAAAGGTCTCACACTACAACGGTTGGACTAGAAGAAGAAACACGCAATAAAGTTAAAAGCTAACCTTCTAAAATTAGCTAGTCTCAATAATATGTAACTTTACATATTCACTTACTAGTTAGCTTATGTTAATGGGAACTCCTAAAAGTACAAAGCAAGAAGCATTCGAGCATTGAGTGATCGGAATCAAGGCATAACCT